>NC_056725.1:304645922-304960922 GCF_019279795.1 Protopterus annectens | reverse complement strand
CTTCTTTGAAGCAGTCACCAAAGCCGTAGACGAGGGTAAGGTGGTTCACACAGCCTATCTAGATCTCATCAAGGCTTTTGACACCATCCCCCACTCTGGAATTATAGATAAACTCACTAAACTAGGTATAAATCCCTACATCACAAGATGGGTTGCCAACTGGCTCACTGACAGAACCCACACTGTGAAAGTAGCAGAATCCAAATCCGAGTTTAAACCAGTGACAAGTGGAGTAACACAGGGTTCAGTCCTGGGTCCTCTCCTGTTTGGTATCTACTTTTCTGAAGTACAGGCTAACACAGAAGGTCTTTGGCTAATGAAGTTTGCAGATGACTGCAAACTAGGAGCCACAATTGAAACTCCTAATGATGTGGACATCCTACAAAAGGGCCTTACTGAGACAGATGCCTGGTGTCAAAGCCATGGCTTCAAGCTCAATGCCAAAAAATTCATTGTCATCCCCTTTGGTAAAAACTCTTTATGTAGAAGCTACCACATAGGTGGTAGTCTACTTAATATCGAAAGTGTGATGAGACCCTGGGACACAGGTGGACAGTAGTCTCTCCTTTGATAATGACATCACCACAGTAGTCAGAAAATCCCTCTACGTGGCACACCTCATCACAAAAGGTTTCTCATCCCGGAAAAAAGAGGTCATTGTTCCCCTCTACTCATCACTCATTAGACCCATTATAGAGTACAATGCCCCTTTTGATATGTACCTCACAAGACATCTACAACAACTGGAAAGGCTGCAGCAATACCTCACAAAGAGGATTACTGGCATCAAACAGATGCCCTACGCAGACTGTCTCAAAAAACTCCAGCTTTACTCCATTGCATATCGCCTACTCAGAGGTGATCTCTGCCTAACATACAAAGCTATGTCAAACCCAATGCTGTTGGACATGCTCCACTTAAAGAAATCTGAGTCCCTCCAAGCTACAGGCTCTAGGGACCTAAACCTTGTCACCACAATAAACAGAACATACTGGAGGGATAGATTCCTGTCCCAGAGACTTCCCATGCTCTGGAACAAACTACCTATCTACATCAAACAAAGCTCCTCATTAGCACTCTTCAAGAAAAACCTTGATGATTGGATGGGAAATAGGAAATTCACCCTGGGGATCACCTCTGTGGCCCTACTCGAGAGGGGCAAAGGAAAATAATTTTCTTGGGTGGCGAAAGCCGGGGTACCTTTTTGGCTAGGCTTGTATAGGCCCTACCTATGAACCTATGAACACAACACCCCTACATATACTGCCCCAGGCCATAGTGTATTAGGAGTCTTGAATTGGTATGGGACATGTCTCAGAATGAGCATACACACATATACTGCTGATAGACCACTGGTAACTGGAGCACATGCACAGTCTGATACAAAAGGACCCATGACACTCACATCACCCACCCCTACACAGGCCAACTAATATGTAAGCACTACACTGCTACACAATCCTGATAGGCCATAAACAATGGCCAGACATACACCAACCTGACAACTGAACAGAGTTCCACAGATTGTACAGTCTTTGCCCTCATATATATGGCCCCTAACCCATAACATGTGTGGGATTCAACAACATCACTGGGACAATATCAGGAATAAAGGCACTAAATAATGATATACCATACCTATCAACCTCTTAGTGCACGGCATATGGACAAAGCCTGATTCAATAGGCATACAGATGCCCAGAAACAGGGTCGTAAATACAATAGTGCTGTTATAAACTGCAAAGGTTGCTGGTGTAACAGGATGTTTTGTAACATAACTTGTCTTAAGGATATGACATCAGAAATACGTACAGATGTCAGCATATACTGACTGCAATCCCCAGAGTATCCCACTGATTTGCCTAGGACAGGAATTGTCTGAGAGTTATGTATATGACACAACTCTCAACTGTATGACATAACTCTCAACTGTGGGCATTCTGAAGATAGCTGTACAGTTTAGAGTTATGTCATATACATAACACTGTAAGGCTTGAAATAATGCAGGCAATGCATATCAAGAAAAAACTCTGTTAAACTAGCATTATTCCAAGAGCAGACCAGCAGTATTCACATCCTAGCCCTAGGTCTGGATCCTTCTTACCCTTTTTGTTGGGCTGTCTGCACATTTCATGTTCCAAGAGATATTTCCACCTACCCTCTGTAATGCTGTAGGTCACACACCTCTATGATGTCCACCTCACAGGTAAGTAAAAGGGCCAATGCCCACATGAAATACTTAAATATAGGAGTGTGTTGCCATGCCTTTGGCTATTGGAATAACAACCCAGCTATCCTGGATGCAGTTAGCAAGTAGGGAACACCAATTATTGCTCAGGCTATGACCTGCTCATGAGCATTGCCTACAAAAGGCAAGCTGCAGCCTATGTGAAACAGCTTGCACAGAAGCAGAGGTAGGAACATTAAGCCACATAAGTCTGGCAAAAAAATGTATGTCTAACAAGTAAGCATGTAGTGGAATGCAGGAGAGGGTATGCATAAATGGAACTAGGAGGTTAAACAATGTCTCAGGAAGACCTGCTATACAGATATATTGCTGCTCAGCAAATATGACCATTAAATCTGGCTCTGTCTGCAGTGACATAGATCACAGCTCTGACCCCTGAGTCACTCCAGGAAAGGGCAGGTAACATATGACTACCACTTTAGTGTCTGTTGCCCTATACTGACAGTGACACTGCCAGACAGGTTTCTGGCATGTTCTAAATATCCATATGTCACTTGTGAATACCACTATGATACATATGCCAGTCTAAGTAATGTAAGAGACCTATGGTCTGTGCTTAGCGCACATGTGTCGTAGGGTGGGTGTTGAACTGCATGAGATATACTGTGCCCATACCATTCAACTGTCCAGTGTCTTGCACACTGACCACATGTATGCCTCATATTTGTGCTCATTTACCCATAGAGTTGTGTTATGTCTGTCAAATAAATGGCAAATAGGTGAAGACTGACATCAAAACATAATAGCATACATGTGAATGTCGGATGTCATATCCTCCAAGGTAGTTCTGTGAATGCAAAGCCTAATGTGCTATCAACTGACTGAAGTGTGCTACAGCAATATTAATGAGGTGTTACTATATGTGTGACAGTGCCCCACATCAATGCGTGCTATCGTCCAGATGTCCTGCCTCAACTCAACAAGTTGAGAGGTATGACTAAGCAGCAAGACTGTGAAAACAGTGTGCTATGTTGACATAGAACAGACATGTATATCAGGTATCATCTGTGCATATGTATGTATCATGAGGCATAGCTGAAAGCCTCAAAATAACAGACATGTTGCAAAACATCAGATACATAGGCTGTACATGTCATACATGTGTGTGATCCTTGTATCAGTGCTTCAAACAGACATACATGTGTACAGCTACAGGTTGTTGCATTGCCTTGACACAGAAATGTGTACTAGAATAAGCATAAGTACCAGGTTGGAATCAGAGGAGTATCCAACAGTGTTATGATGGTGTGTCCATGCCCACAAAAAACATCCATATGCGCACCTACATAGCTGTATGGACACAGCAATACCTGACACATGAAACCTGTCACCACCAAGGTAGAGTAATCTCCTTTGGTGGACAGCTGCAATACACAAACCACATACAAGGTCAATAAAATCACTGTACATGGCCAGGTAGGACCAGGCACCAAATTGGAAGCAATTCCACCTGCATCTGAACAAGCAAATAAGGCCACATGTGCATCACTGTAAGACTAACTACATGTAAAAGTGGACACACATAACAATGCCATCTTGACAAATGTCTCCACTCTTGGAGGTGACAACACAACCCACCCTGTACTGGTGGTCAGTCAGACCACATATACACACACCATAGCTATAGGCTACCCACTGCAGACAGGTTGAGTGGAAACATCACCCCCTGTCCACCCATCAGTATAGGACAATATGCACAGAAACTGTAGCCCTCCCCATCATCAGGCAGCAGTTCTGTAATGCCTAGTCAAATGCAACAAACCTAAGTATCCATGGGACCTGATGACATCCCTGTCTGCATCCTGCATGAACTCAGGCATGTGCTCTCGCCTCCATTACACACTGTAGTCAAATGAAGCCTGACCGCCAGCAACATCCCATCTGCATGGAAGATGGCCACTGTCATCCCTCTACACAAATGTGAATGAAGAATGGAGGATTATGCCACTTAATGGCCCTCATTGCGGGGAACATGACATATCAGGACCAGGAGTGCAATGCAAGCTCATACTGTTCTGCTAGATGACAGGGGTATGATGTAGTTGTAAGTGGTGATTAGTGCTAGGCAATGCTGATGTGCAGGTTCTGTGAATAACGTTGACCAATGTATGAGGTCATGTGATGTGTTCCCCTGTTTATGTCCTCCAGGTGGAGTGCATTGCAACAGGAACCCTGCATACACGAAGGCCAAGAACATAGCCATCACCAGAGTGATAACCCAGCACTATGGGGTGATGTTTGGCCATAGCAGACAGCAGTTGTGGGAGTGGACTGCCTTGTGGGAAGACCTGGTAACCAGGGTAAACAGCATTGGAGATCATAACTACACCTATGACTAGGTCAGACACAGGGCAATTGACCTCATCCAACATGCTTGGTGAAGGGCCACTGCTGTAGCCAGGAACCGTTCAGCCACAGGTGGGCATCCTGCTACACAGGCCCCACTGACACCTGCTGAGGAGCTCCTTGCCTACCTTGGGTCAGCCACCGCCCAACAACTGGAACAACACAAAGACATTGTGGAGGTGGGTGGCAACCAGACAACAAGTGAGGAGCCTCCAGGTACGGTCCCATTGGACATCTATTATGTAATGTAGTGGCCAGAATGCCATCCATAGAGTGTATATAGATGCATATAGGTTCCTAGGTTCATAGGTAAGTACTAGGCTATCTGCCCGAGGGCATCTGCAAGCCTAGCCACAATGTGTTGGCTTTCACCGCCCCCTTTGATTAGTTCCCTGTGCCTCTGTCCAGCAGAGCCATTAGTTCCCTGTGCCTCTGTCCAGTAGAGCCACTGCAGTGATCCCCTGGGTAAATTTTCTGTTTCCCATCTACTCGTCAAACTTTCTCTTGAAGAGTGTTAGTGAGGGGTTCTGCCTAATGTAGATTGGAATCCTGTTCCAAAGCATGGGGAGTCTCTGGGGCAGGAATCTATCACTCCAGCACATCCTATTTATCATTGTGGTGAGGTTTAGATCCCTAGAGAGTGTGGCTCTCATGGATTTGTTTTTTTTTTCTTTTTTAGGTGGAGCATGTCCATCAATTCTGGGTTGGACATAGCCTTGTATGTCAGGCAAAGATCACCACTGAGTAAGCGGTATGCAACCAAGTACAGCTGGAGTTTCTTCAGTCGGGCTGCATAGGGCGTCTGTTTGAGGCCAGTAATCCTCTTGGTGAGGTACTTCTGTGGTCTTTCCAGCTGTTGCAGGTATCTTGTAAGGTACATCCGAAACGGGGCATTGTACTCTATGATGGGACTGATGAGTGATGAGTAAAGGGGAACAATAACCTCTTTTGTTCTCGATGCAAACCCTTTTGTGATTAGGTGGGGCATATAGAAGTATTTTCTAACCACCTTGGCAATATGATTATCAAAGGAAAGATTACTATCTACTTGGGTCCCCAGATCCCTTATTACATTTTCTGTATTTAGGGGACTACCACATATGTTTGTTTTTTTCCAAAGGGGATGACTATGCACTTTTTGACATTTAGCTTGAGGCCAAGATTTTGACACCAGGTATCTGTCTCAGTGAGAGCCTTCTTGAGGATGTCTGTATCAGCTGGAGAGTCAATTATGGCCCCCAGTTTGCAGTCGTCTGCGAACTTGGTCAGCCATAGTTCTGTGCTTGCCTGTACCTCTGAGAAGTATATACTGAACAGGAGGGGTCCCAGGACTGAGCCCTGGGGGACACCACTTGTAACTGGTTTAGAGTCGGACCTAGATCCTGCAACTCTCACCATGTGGGTTCTATCCGTGAGCCAATTGGCAACCCATCTCGTGATAGGGGTTTATGTTCAGGCTGGTGAGCTTGTCTATAATACCAGAATGGGTAATGGTTTCAAAAGCCTTTGTGAGGTCTAGGTAGCCTGTGTGGAGCTCCTTTCCCTTGTCTGAAGTCTTGGTAACTGTCTCAAAGAACTCAACCAGGTTTAGGAGGCATGATCTGCCCTTAACAATGCCAAACTGGGTAGGGTCCAATGTTTGGAGGTTCCCAATGTCTCTGTTAATGGGTTCCATGATGATGTGCACCATAGCCTTGCAGACAAGGCTAGTCAGACTTATAGGGCCATAATTTGGGGGGAACATGACATATCAAGACCAGGAGTGCAATGCAAGCTCATACTGTGCTGCTAGATGACAGGGGTATGATGTAGTTGTAAGTGGTGATTAGTGTTAGGCAATGCTAATGTGCAGGTTCTGTGTATAATGCTGACCGATGTTCCCGGGGTTCATTGTGGCTTCACCTTTGTGGAGCGGGATAACTGTTTCTGTGCGCCATTCTATGGGTATGTAGCCCGTAGAGAGGCTGAGTTGAACAGTATGTTTCGGCGAGGTGTCAGGTAATTTTGGAGTTCATGTAACACACAGCCTGGGACACCGTCCGGTCCCATTGAAGCTGTCTTTTTGGCTTTGGATAGGGCTGTTTTAACCTGTGTGTCTGTGATTGCCAGGGTTCTACATTCTTCTGGTATGGTTATGGGCCCTTTAGGGGGTGAAGTTTGCACTAAAACTGTCTGCCAGAATGTTGGCAATATCAGTCGGTTCAGTGTATTTTGTGCCATTCTGCACTAACTCAGAGCAGATCTGAGAGTTTCCACTTAGGTTCTTGGCATAGCTAAAGAACGCTTTGTGGTTATCTTTGGAGTCCTTGGCAATTTTCCTTTCAAAGCTAGCCTTGGTTGATTTTATAAGGGATTGTCGTTTCTTGCTGATACTGATCAGGGATGTCTTTCCTTCTTGGGATTTTACTCTTTTCTGTACTAGTTTCCCCCTACTATTGTATAGCTTGTTTATGGCAGGGGTCCACCAGACTGGCTTCCTTTTCTTGGTGGAGTGAGTCTTGGTTTTGATTGGGATAGCACAATCCATGCATTCTTGCAGGTACTCATAGAGTGCCTTTGTAAGTGATTCAGCAGCTTGGACAGCATGTCCTTTAGCATGAAGGCTGTGAACCTTTCCACCTTGGTCTTAATTAACATGAAGTTTGCTTTTGAAAAGGTTTTCATGGTGGTTTCCATGATTGGGAGAGGGGGCAGAATGTGGATATACAGAGTGATTAGTCTATGGTCTGATCTAACCAGCAAGGGGTTGACCTCCGGTGTAGAACACTGGTTGTCCATGTTGGTGATGACCATGTCCAATATGTTGCGACCTCTGGTGGGGTGTTGACCAGTTGATCCAGGGCACTTGAGTTTATAAATTGTAGGAAGTGTTGGGCAAGAGAGTTAGTACTTGAGTATTCTCCCAGTTAATGTGTGGGTAATTGAAATCACCCATTATTAGGGTGTTTGGTTGGACCATCATATTTTCCAGTGTCTCCAGAAATGGGGAATGGGGGTGCTGGGTCATGGTGGGTGATCTGTAGCAAGCTACAATTTGAATTGCAGTTTTGCTGTTGTTATTTGCACATGGATGATCTCTGAGGCATTGTGCTGCGCCACTAACCTGGAGGTGTGGGTATCCTTGACGAATAATGATACACCCCCACCTTTTGTGTTTTGGTTGGGGTTCTGTGGACGAAAAGTATGGTATGAGTTATAGCCTGTTAGTGCTGGGGTGCTCTCTGGAGCCATAAACCAGGTTTTTGTTACTGCACAGATATCAGTGTTCTCCATACTGAGGAGCACCTCAGGTGCATGCATTTTGAGGTTTAGACTTCTGGCGTTGAGTAGCATTACCCTTAGTTTTTGTTACTTGTGCTATTTACAGTGGTGGGTTTGTCTTTTGAGCCTTGCCTAAAAAAGGCACTATGGGGGTGGCAAAAGCCTTGGCTAGTATTCAAAAGCCTAAGGGTAACAGGTGCAAGCCATCTCTTGCAAAGCAGCATGGCTTGTCGAGCTTGTCATCCCAGCAGGACAGATACTGGATCCCCTGTGAATGACATCAGAAACTTAGCCAATTGTTGAAACCAATCATTTTTTCTATATACTGTGGCATTATTGTTGGTGAGGACAGGATGCTACTCAGGGTCAGGATCATACCGGCCTGGGCTATGTGATCAGAGAGCTCTTCCATGTCTCCTTTCATGTAGCCCAGGAGGTACATCTCAGGTCATTCACACCAACATGGGCAATGACAGAGTCGTATTTGCAGTTGTTTTGGAGCAACCTGAGTGCTTTTCTTATGTGGCCGATCCTGGTGCCCAACAGGCATCTAACTGTAACCTTCTCTTTGTCCAGCCTAGTTAGTGGGACATCAGTGTGCCTGACTATAGAGTTGCTTATTACTAGTGTGTTGGGTATGTTATTTTGCCTTAAGGACTGTGATTGCGTGACACACTGATTATGTGAAGTTGTGTTTCATGGTTTGTGATGGGGTGTGGAGGTTGCTTGGATTTTTGCTTTGGAGGACTCTGTTGCTTTTGCAGATTTTTATTTAGAGCTTCCGAGTATGTTTTCATGCATTTATGTTGGTTATTTGCCAGTGTTGGTTTAGTAGGTCTATCTGAGACTGGTGGTATGTTGCAAGTATTTTCCTTCTCATCTTGACTGTCAGTTCCAGTCTTTGATTGAGAGATCTTTGCCTCCAGTTTGGCGGTATAATTGCATCTCTTGCATGTATTAGTGTTTGGTGGTAGGAGGAGAAAGTTGTCTGTGTACATGAGGCAGTTGTAACATTGCCTCAAAATGCCCAGATTCACCAGTTGGACTGGAGAGTACACCTGAAACTGCCCTTTGGATATGCCTGAATAGGTAAAGTGAGCTATTTTACTGATTGGCTGGTAGGGACGAATAGAGAAGAGCCTTGTCCTTCTGGACAGTATAGGGGGTCTAGTGCTAGGGTTAATTAGTGTTTGCTATGAGTTTTGACCAAGTGTTGGGCTGTAAAATGAATGGTTTGAGTGCTTAAGTTGAAAGTTTGTCTAGTTCCAAGGGAAAAATTGAAGAGTACACTTCGTGGAGCCGGGAATAGTTTAACCCTAGCTAACTGGTGCTGCCTGGCGTGCAAAATCATGCAAATGCTGTTTTTATAACAGGGAAATGAAAGAGACAGAAAATAGCCCAAAACGGCCAATAAACTACTAACATCTGGGCTGAAACCCCTCCTTCAGGGACAGATAGGCTGCTAAAAGCTCCCCTTTCTCACAAGTGAACAGATAAACTTCCTTCTATCCAAGTAAGGTATGGGCAACACAGAAACTTGTAACAGAGTTCTGAATTCAGCAATAACCTGAAAACTGGACTATACTAGTTCAGAAAGGCGGGAAACAAGTATATGTTTTGTTTGTTTTTTTCAGAAAATAAAGCAGATACAATAAAAAGAAAAACTTTAAATGCACAGAAGTAGCTATCGCACTTTAGTGTGTAGCCTACATTAGTACAATATGTAACAGAAACAAGCTTGCTTTTTAAATCACAGAAACACTAAAAAATTGGCGTTTTAGGCGGAATTAGTTAAAGACAGTAAGAAAATGCAGAAAAAATTATACTTAATCACCTCAAATTCTTTCTTTTGTCTCTCTGCTGCTGTAGAACTCTGCAGGCACCTGGCAGGCACTTCCTGAGCTGAATACAAGAGCAAAAAAATGCGCAAATTTGGTTTTTATAGCAGGAAAATGAAAGAGATAGAAATTAGCCCAAAATGGCCACTAAACTACTAACTTCTGGGCTACAGCAAATGAGGCAAACAAATTTCAGAAAGAAGCAGTTCAAATAAGCAGGTACAATAAGCCTTTAACCAGAAATTCCCAGCTCAGAAGGGCAGAATCTAGCCTCTCCTCCCACAAGAGTGCAGACCGCAAACCTTCTTAATGTAAAATAACTGTCCTGAAGCCCAAATGCTTAAACCAGAACTAATGTGCTTTTAGAATAACAGACACTGAGCCTTCAATCAGCAATTCCCAACTTAGAAGGATGTAAGCTATCTGTACTGCCACAACAATGCAGTCCACAAACCTTCTTAATGTAAAACAACTGGTCTGAAGCCCAAGTGCTTAAACCAAAAGGCTTAGAATAATAGTTACAATTTAATCAGGCTACTACGAAGCAGTAATAATTGCAGCAGAATAATACAACTGAGTACTTTTAAGGAGAACCACAAGCAAAATAAGGTAATACCGTGGGAATAAACACAATTACAGTAAAAGCAGATGAATAAAGTGCAATTTTTTTATAACCATAGAAAATGAGCAAACTGATTTAAACAGATTACCCAATTAACCAGTAAAAATTTCAAAACTGAGCCCTGTTCCAGCAGTTTTCAATCAGACACGTTCTAACTGCACACTCCTGCTACTAGGGTGCTGGGGAACCTTCTCCAAAAAAGATGGCCTGGATTAGTGCTCAAGTTATACAAACAAAACTAGATTCAGCAGGCCTGAATCTAGTCTATGCTACAGCAGACAAGGTGCACCAATATCAGAAAAACAGTTAAAATAAGCAGGCACAGTAAGCCTTTGGCCAAAAATTCCCAGCTCAGAAGGGCAGAATCTAGCCTCTCCTCCCACAAGAGTGTAGACCACAAACCTTCTTAATGTAAAATAACTGGCCTGGATCCCAAGTGCTTAAACCAAAACTAATACACTTTTAGAATAATAGACACTGAGCCTTCAATCAGCAATTCCAAACTTAGGAGGATGTAAGCTACCTGTCCTGCCACAACAGTGCAGACCACAGACCTTCTTAATATAAAACAACTGGTCTAAAGCCCAAGTGCTTTAACCAAAAGACTTAGAATAACAGTTACAATTTAATCAGGCTACTACCAAGCAGTAATAAATGCAGCAGAATAAACACAATTGAGTACTTTTAAGAAGAGACAAAAGCAAAATAAGGTAATAAAGTAGGAAGAAACACAAATACAGTAAAAGCAGATAAAATGCAATTTTTTTTATATATAACAATAGAAAAAAAAGCAAACTGATTTAAACAAATTACCCAATTAACCAGTAAAAAAACTCAGAACTGAGCCCTGTTTCAGCAATCTTCAGTCAGACAAGTTCAGGGCCTAAGTGGGTATGCCTACTCAAATGTTCTCTTTGTATTAGGCAGGATGAGCTAATGAGACTATACTAGGATAGAGCTGGGATATGGCAGAACAGATGGGAATGGTAGGAGTGTCTGAAATCGAAATATGATCTCACTGTACTCAAATGAGTGAACAAATGAAATGGGCCCAGGAGGAGTGTTCAAACACAAATTTACAGGAGGGGCGGTCAATTCCAAAGCTACCAAGATTAATACTACAACAAGAACAGGGAGGGTGGATAGGGAAAACTAACTGCAGACACAGAGAGAGCTCACAAATTTCAGTGAACAAATAAATAAGCAGATAAATGCAGCACTATTTTTAGCACAATAGTTAATGAAACAATAAAACAGAAAAAATAAAATGCAGTACTATCTTATAACACTGCAAGTTTGTATTTAGCTTGTAATAAAGTTGATGTAGGTATGTAAAAGCTAACCAAACAGCTCAAGTATGCAATTATTCAGCAGAAATAATTTCAGAGGTAAGGGACTAAGACTTTAAGGCACAGAGAAACCCTCTAGGCTGACTTCTACACCAAATATCAATGAAGTGAGAAGAATAAACCCACTAACGGCAAACACAGAGAGAGCTCACAATTTTCTGTGAACAAATAAATAAGCAGATAAATGCAGTACTATTTTTAACACAATATTCAATGAAACAATAAAACAGAAAAAATAAAATGCAGTACTATCTTATAACACTGCAAGTTTGTACTTATTTCAGCTTGTAATAAAGTTGATGTAGGTATGTAAAAGCTAACCAAACAGCTCACGTATGCAACTATTCAGCAGAAAAATATATCAGGTCATACTGCATTTGTGAGTGGAGCTTTGTAATGCACAGAAGTGCACATCTATGGTGAATGTAAGCAAACCTTGTAGTATCAGAGCTGGTTTTGTACAGGTGCAGGAATGCAGCATTCATGCTGTACTAATGTCACAAGTAATTTTACTGACAGTACCTCTCTCCCACAACTACATTGGTCCATCTGGTCTGGATGTGGAACAGCGGCCTGCAGCTGGTATAGTTTCATAGTTTCATAGTTTAGTACTAGGCTATCTGCCCTGGGGCATGTATGGAGATGTCTTGTCATGGCTCACCAATACACTAGGCATGTCAAGGGCATGCATAATACCATGCACACAACTCTCACTCTTGGCCATATTGGGATATATGCACATTCACTTGTGGTGGGATTCACTGCATTGCATCACAGTGGTCATCACTGGCACCTATTTGCAGGAGAAGTAACAGTTCTGTAGCTGACCTCTCAACCTGTCAGTGCAAGGAATGTGGACAAGACTGACATAATGGGGGGGGGATCAAAGGCAAAACCATGTGGACATCTTCTAATTACTATTATTGTAAGCTTAGAAGGTTGCTGGGGTAACAGGAATTGTTCTACCATACAATCACTGGAGGATTTTGAGTCTGGAACTCAAATATATGTGACATCAAAGCTCCGATCATCCCAGAACTTTGTCAGAATAACACAGTTTCTATGAGGTACAGACCAGATATAGCAGCCAAACATCTGGTCAATCTGTGGAAATCTGTACAGTTGAGAGGTATGTTTTGTAGGAGTTGCCACTGTGCTATACCAGTGATCAGTGCAATAATGTGTCCATGGGTGCAGTGTTTGCTAGGTGAAGGCCCATCACCTATTGACATTACTCACATATCCCAGAGGTGTATATTTGTACTAACATTAAGTGGAAATGGATTCACTGTATGATGTTGAGGGCCTGTGCACAGTGTGTATGTTGTGGTCTCTGGATTGTGTTGTGCATGCCATGTGTGTGTGTGTGTGTGTGTGTGTGTGTGTGTGTGTGTGTGTGTGTGTGTGTGTGTGTGTGTGTGTGTGTTTTCTTACCCTCATAGATCCAGAACCTGTTGTCAGTGTCTCTACCACAGACCACTATGTCCCTGCACACAACAGTTATGCAATGCCATACCCAGTCCCAAGTGGCCACAGATAATGGACAGTTTGTTGGGTGGTGGTAACATGCAACATGGCAAATGTGAGTGTAGACACTAGCCATAGCCAGGGAACAGGCTGGGTCCCACACAGTCAGATGGACAGGGGTGCTCAAAGTGCCACAACAGGTGTCACTAGATGCATGTTTCAGACCATCATGGAGGCACAGGCATGTAATGAGTGCAACACCAGACAAATAATCAAGGTGTTGGATGCAACTCTTCTTGCCATGTATGATGACCTCAGTGATGTTGCTGAGGCCAACTGTTGCTATGCTGGGGTCATGGATAGACAGTTGGGTGAGACATTGGCAATCCTCCACCATGGAATGTCTGTGCTGGAGAGAGTGAGAGGGGATGGCCATTCACCAACATCAGCTGAGGGTCCACGGGGCCATGCATGATCACAGTCCCGTAGTAGCAGTACAACCAGCAGTACCAAAAGGGGGGGTGTTGTCAACATTACATCGGAGAAGGCCATGGGCACACCTATGCAGGCAGGGCATCTGTGGCAGAATGGTGAAGCATGCAGAAATGTATTCAGCTACTAGTTGAATACATTTCTGGAAAAATCAAAATGGAGGCAGGACAGCTCAAACTAAAGCATCTATTCTTATCCATAGGCAAATCAACATTTTGCCATTATAGTCTATGGCATGCAGAATCACTATAAGGCAGTGGTGTAAGCAAGAGAAGCAGCTGACATGAAAAGTGGGTATGTCATGCTTGGTGTAAGAAATAGCAGGACTGTTTACATTTGGGAACCAGGTTTACACGGCGTGTCTTGGGACTTAAAAGGGCAAAAATGGGGGAAAAAAAAAAAAAAAAAATAAAAAGATAAAGCAATCAAGTACAAATAACATAGCTGGCAGGTGGAATGCATCATAATCAGCCAATCATAAAGGCAGCATCTACAGCACAACAGTATAAACTATGCAAACACCTTTCAGTGTGTTTTTTCTCACACACTCTGCACCATTGGTGTACACATGTCGGGGAATTTTAACTGAAAAAATGTTATGGGATGCCATTCCTTTGATCCATCAGTATGTGCTAGAGGTGGAAGGTGGTGAGGAGGATAATGCTGACAACTGCCCCAGACGAAGGACGAGGAGAAGAGTGTTCAGACCCAGGTTAACTTACCAGGGACTACATGATCTGGAGATAGTAGAGCACTACAGGATGGACAGAGACATACATCACCAAATCATTGAGCTGTGCCAGCCTCAACTCAGACCCAGAGATAACAGAGGGGAACCCATTCCAGTGGATACCAAGGTATGTGTAGCCTTAAGAATACTATCTACAGGTACTTTCCAAAGACCTACTGGGGGCATCATGAGGGTCCCACAGGCATCTGCATAAGGGTACTCCACCAGTTTCTGGATGCCATCTTACCACATGCTGGTGAGCACATTTACTTCCCTAACACCCTTGAGGAGAGGACCAGCAATATGCATCTCTTCCACCATGTAGCAGAATACCCGGAGGTACTGGGTGTGATAGACTGCAAGCACATCCACATCAAAGCACCAACAGGTGAACAGGGCAGGGTCTACATAAACCGCAAGGGCTTCCACTCCATCAACTGCCAGGTTATGCGCAATGCCCAGGACATTATCATGAATGTGTGTGCTGGCAGCCCTGGAAGCTTATCATGACTCCCACATCTGGCATTTATCACAGTTGTACCAGGCATTTGCCAGTGGGGATATCCCGTATGGTGATCTGGTGGGGAATGCTGGCTATGCATTGGAGCTGTGGATGATGACACCCATCAGAAATACACACACACCCACCCAAGAGCACCATATTGAGGCACACGCACAAACCAAAATCATTATAGAGTGTGTGTTTGGGATGCTCAAGTCATGGTTCCACTGACTTGACATATCTGGTGCAGCCTTGCAGTACTCTCCAGCCACATGTGCACACATGTTCATAGTATGCCATGTTACACAAAATGATCCTGTGGAAACAGCTGCAGCAGGAACAGCATGGGGAAGGGCCACACAGCCCCCCCCCCCACCATTGCCATGGTTCCTACAGGCACAGAAGGACTCAGAGGAGGAAGCCCCTGAGCCGGGTCCTGTAGGCAGATGGAGATATGCCCAGTATTCCCATGCCTTGGCAAAGAGTCAACACATCCAAAAGACAACGCAAATAAGAAAAAAACTCACTTTAATAAACAAACTAAGCTTTCAGGTATAACCCTTCTTCAGTGTCAGTAAAAAGATGACACTGAAGAAGGGTTATACCCGAAAGGTTTGTTTGTTTATTAAAGTGAGTTTTTTATTATTCACGTTGTCTTTTGGATACTTGAGTCGGTGAATAGAGAAGAAGATAGACCTTAAGGTTGAAGTTTTAGTCTCAAAGAGTCAACACATAACACACACACTGACAATGTAGGGACCAGGGACTGACACCTCTCTCTGACTCGCACACACAGTAAAATGGATGACGCACACATCACATTACCTGTAACTTATAATGTATAGACAGTGTACTGTGTGCATCCAACATATGCAGCCCTCAAGTACTGTCCTCACAACTACTGCAAGCACAAGATAAGTCAGTCTTCTTAACAATAAATGAATGGATTAGTATGTTCTGGTAGCATATGTATGGTAATGCTGCATGCGTGCAAGGTAATGGGGTTACCTACTGTGTTAGCAGCAGAGAACTGACAGCTGTGTGGAACACCAGGAAATATCTGCATAATACTGGCTTCCCCACACTATGCAGTATCATTCAAGGTGACAGATCCCACTGCAGTATTTTTGGGGTGGCCAACTAAGGGGGGGGGTCATAGGTCACATGCATGGATGTCACGGTGGAGATCCCATACTCAACCCTCAGACTCACCCTGCAAGTCAGCCATAGAAAACCATAAAGGAATATCTGGCAAAGCCCCACAAATGGTGGCAATGATGGAATATCCCCTAGAGACTTACACAGTGATATCACAGCAAGCATTGCATTTGCAGTAAGGCTCTGAAGGGTAAGACATCTGAAACTTAATTGTATGGCATTACAACCTAACCTGTGGTCTCTAGTGATATGCCTCTAATCTCCAGGACAGGACACAATACTATGCTAAATGGAACCAAAATGTAATGCCAGTATCAGCACAGTCTGCGGAAATGTGTACCGTTGACAGGTGTGCCTCCCCCCACACCCATATTCCCATAGAAATGCAGTAACATGTAAATTTGTAAGGTAATAGCAGCAGAGCACATATTGCCAGGGCTGTCCCAATCAACATGACAACTTATTGCATGTCCACAATATGCAGGGGTCAATGAGCGTATGCATATGTGTGGGGACTACTGTCAGAAAGTGTCCAGCAACTTCTCATGGCTGTTTTGTCCTGGTGGCCTAGGTACAGTACTGTGGTAGACAGGGCCATGTTCCACAAAATGCAATGCCAACTATTTTTCATGTCAGCTAAACCTACAGTGGGAGTTGTACACACTGTCCAGTTGTCATTATCCATTACTGATGGGAAGCTGAACAGGTCATGTACAGGGGGCCACACATATGAACAGTACACAGGTTGGAGTAACCTACACAGTGCCTACCAATCCTCCCAACTGTACAGACCTTTTGCAGAATGTACAGAGGTTTGCATCATATTTGTGGTGTCTTTATTTGGGAATAATGGTTGTCTGGCAAATCAGTGGCAAACCATGAAAGTCTAAAGTCAGAAAATAATGATGGATTGTAGTGTCTCAGACTTCATACCCTATACAAAATCCATACTAATGCAAAATCTGTTATTGTATCTCCCTTCCAGGTTTGTAAGGCCAACAGTTACAATATTCTGTATATTTAGGCCTTTGTCACCCAATAACGCGTAGCTTTGTCCAGATGTCTGGCTCACATACCTAGAGAGGTATGGTGCCTAATAGCACAGTAGTGTTTTCTGTCACTTACCATTGTCACCCCAGGAGGAGCCCACTGCCTGGCAGCCTGTAAACATATGAGTGACAGAACACACTGCCTTGCTACAGATGGCCTGCATTAGTCTCACATGGCCTACAGGGCTCTGGAAAAGGCCCATGCCTCACCCAAAGTGCCTTTGTAGGGAATGTCATGGGGTCCATGCTACCAACATAACATAGTCAACAAAATGCAAATGTAAGGCCATGCCGCTAAATGCTAGTAGCATACCTCTCAACCTTGCAGAGGAAGAAATCTGGACAAAGCCATACATAATGGTGGGATAAAGGCCCAACTATAGGGACACATTTGAAATATTGCTCTCATAATGTTAGAAAGTTGATAGAATAACAGAGGGAGTGTGTAGTAGCATGGATGTTGTGAAGGGTGTGAAGTCTGAAACTCTAATGTTCTGTCATTATTCCCTGACTGCAACCCTGAGTGATTTGCAACAAATGTGCTAGAAAACTACAATGTTAAGGGAAACCGACCAGATATATGAGGATTGAATCTGGGTAATCTGTGAGAATCTGTGAGAATCTGTACAGTTGACAGTTATGGCCACACCAGGATATGACCTTTCAGGTAATAAGAATACTGCACAACCAGGAGATTCCCCAACCAGTATATCACCAAGGTGCTGGACCTTTTACACAGCTTCATCAGTCAATTGGCTGTAGCCATACCTCCCAACTTGCCAGAATGTGCAAGAATGTCCAGCGTTTACCTCATAATATAGGTCTGTGCATTATTCATCCTGTATTTCTCTGGTAAATAACTGTGATGATCTGACTATATCTGTCAGTAGGTAATGACACAATACAGTACAGTGTCAAACATTACATATGTCAGAAAATGTCTGCTAAATCAAACCCTGTAACTCAAGCAACTTATACATTGATAAGAGTGATAGTTACAGTACCCCCTATGTTTGTCCCATTGTTTCCCCATATTGACAGCCTATCTCCAGATATCTTGCACAAACAGATTGCAAGATATGGCTGTAGCACACAACACCCTGGAATGGAGTACAAATATCCCTGGAATAGTTTCCCATACTTACTATACAAGGTCACCCTGAGCATGGTCTTAGACTTAGAGAAGTGAAACCCATGTCTGAAATCACATTGGACTCTATATCTCTGTATTGTGGAAATGTCTTTGCATACACACAGCTATGTAAACCTAACTGTATCCACACACACCCATCAGACAGGATTACCCACAGTCAGCTGTTGGTGGCACATATGTGGTATATCTGCATCTGTTGCATGTGGTACACACACATATATATGGGCAACATATTACAATATGTCAATCATACACACACATAGAGATGGGGAAGAGAGGGGCACACAGTGATTGAGTGAGACACACAGGGAGACACAAACAGAGAGTGTGTCATACACAGGGATACCCTGAATGGCATAGAGCGATGTCCTGCTGTAGACAGTTGCATAACAGTTGTAACCACTGGCATGTGCCAGCAAGAAGATGAGATTCATTGTCTGATGGTACTGAGGTGGGGGTTGGAATATCACATCACCTACCTTTGCACGTGTGTGTGTGTGTGTGTGTGTGTGTGTGTGTGTGTGTGTGTGTGTGTGTGTGTGTGTGTGTGTGTGTGTGTGTGTGTGTGTGTGTGTGTGTGTGTGTGCCTGTAGGTCTAAGTATTATGATGCCTTACCCACCCAGTACACTTCCCATTTTCTTACTTTACAAGATCTGCTAATTTCATTCACCTTAGAAGTACCTTTGGAGTGGGTTTGAGTCTGTAAGCTCTATAGTACGTGTGATAACTGTGTAACACTATCATGCAAATAATTTGATAGGTAGGGGTTCTAATCACTTTCCCAGCATATAAAACAATGGTAGTGTGTGTGTGTGTGTGTGTGTGTGTGTGTGTGTGTGTGTGTGTGTGTGTGTGTGTGTGTGTGTGTGTGTGTGTGTAGGAATAGTTTTTTTGTCCATTCCCACCCAGTACTCCTCCCACTGCCCTATTTCACAAGATCTGCTGATGTAATTCACTGTTGAAGTACTGTTGGGCTGGCCTTTGCCCTATCAGATCTGTGGTGTGTGCGATAACTGCATAACACTACAGTACAAATAACTATTTAGGTATGGGTTCTAATCTTAGTCCTGGCAAATGTAAAAGTGTGTGTGTCTCTGTAGGTTAAACATTTTGAGCCCATTCACACCCAGTACACTTTCCATAGCCCTACCTCAGCAGTCATGCTGATGTCAGTCAATTTAGAAGTACCTTTGGGCAGCCACCATTCCTGCAAACTCTGTGGCGCATGCAATAATTGTGTAACACTATAATACAAATAAATAATTATGTCAGGATTCTAATCTCAGTTCTATCAAATGTAAAAGTGTGTGTGTGTGTGTGTGTGTGTGTGTGTGTGTGTGTGTGTGTGTGTGTGTGTGTGTGTGTGTCTGTATGTCTGTCTGTAGGTTAAAGATTTTGAGCCCTTTCATACCTAGTACACTTTCCATTGCCCAACTTTAGCAGTCCTGCCGATGTCAGCCATCTTAGAAGTACCTTGGGGCAGCTCACAGCCCTGCAAGATCTGTGGCAAGTGTGATAATTGCAAAACACTGTAGTACAAACAACTATTTAGGTAGGGGTTCTAATCTCAGTACTGGTAAATGTAAAAGTGTGTGTGTGTCTGTAGGTTAAACATTTTGAGCCCATTCACACCAAGTACACTTCCCATTGCCCTACTTTAGCAGTCCTGCTGATGTCAGTCACCTTAGAAGTACCTTCGGGCAACCCACAGCCCTACAAGTTCTGTGGCATCTGCGATAATTGTGTAATACCGTATTCCAAATAGCTAGCTATGTAGGGGTTGTAATCTCAGTTCTGGCAAATGTAAAATTGTGTGTGTGTGTGTGTGTGTGTGTGTGTGTGTGTGTGTGTGTCTGTAGGTTAAGGATTTTGAGCCCATTCACACACAGTACACTAAGCTCTGTGGCACATGCAATGATTGTGTAACACTGTAGTACAAATAACTAGTTAGGCAATGGTTTTAATCTCAGTCCTGGCAAATGTATGTGTGTGTGAGTGTTTTTGTGTGTGTAAGTGTGTATATGTGTAGGCTAAAGTATTTTGTGGCCTTTCTCACCCAGCACATCACCCACTCCCATACTTTACAAGGACTGGTGATGTACCTTGGGACACCCTTCACCCTATAAGCTCCATGGCACATGTGATAAATGCATAACACTGTATTAGCAATAACAAGACATGTAGACATTATAATCTCAGTCCTGGCAAATGTGTGTGTATGTGCAAGAACAGTATCCTGTGGGTGAGAAACATATCCATGGGGGGGGGGGTGTTTGCAATTTTTTGCTGTGGTCCATCCAGTACACATTCCAATGTCTACTTTATAAAGCTTACTGTTTTTCATCCACTGTAGAGGTAGCTGTAGACACTCTGCAGCCCTATAAGCTCTGTGCCACATGCAGTAACTATGTAATGTGGGGAAACATATCCATTGGGGTGGGTTTTGCAATTTTTTGCTATGGTCCACCCAGTACACATTCCAATGTCCACTTTACAAAGCCCACTGTTGTCATCCACTGTAGAGATAGCTGTAGAAACTCTGCAGCCCTATAAGCTCTGTGCCACGTAAGGCTCTGAAGGGTAAGACATCTGAAACTTAATTGCATGGCATTACAACCTAACCTGTGGTCTCTAGTGATATGCCTCTAATCTCCAGGACAGGACACAATATTATGCTAAATGGAACCAAAATGTAATGCCAGTATCAGCACAGTCTGTGGAAATGTGTACCATTGACAGGTGCCCCCCCCCCCACACCCATATTCCCAAAGAAATGCAGTAACATGTACGTTTGTAAGGTAATAGCAGCAGAGCACACATTGCCAGGGCTGTCCCAATCAACATGACAACTTGTTGCATGTCCACAATATGCAGGGGTCAATGAGTGTATGCATATGTGTGGGGACTACTGTCAGAATGTGGCCAGCAACTTCTCAAGGTTGTTTTGTTCTGGTGGCCTAGGTACAGTACTGTGGTAGACAGGGCCATGTTCCACAAAATGCAGTGCCAACTATTTTTCTTGTCAGCTACACCTACAGTGGGAGTTGTACACACTGTCCAGTTGTCATTATCCATTACTGATGGGAGGCTGGACAGGTCATGTACAGGGGGCCACACATATGAACAGTACACAGGTTGGAGTAACCTACACAATGCCTACCAATCCTCCCAACTGTACAGACCTTTTGCAGAATGTACAGAGGTTTGCATCATATTTGCGGTGTCTTTATTCGGGAATAGTGGTTGTCTGGCAAATCAGTGGCAAACCATGAAAGTCTAAAGTCAGAAAATAATGATGGATTGTAGTGTCTCAGACTTCATACCCTATAGAAAAATCCATGCTAATGCAAAATCTGTTATTGTATCTCCCTTCCAGGTTTGTAAGGCCAACAGTTACAATATTCTGTATATTTAGGCCTTTGTCACCCAATAACTCATGGCTTTGTCCAGATGTCTGGCTCACATATGTAGAGAGGTATGGTGCCTAATAGCACAGTAGTGTGTTCTGTCACTTACCATTGTCACCCCAGGAGGAGTCCATTGCCTGGCAGCCTGGAAACATATGAGTGACAGAATGCACTGCCTTGCTACAGATGGCCTGCATTAGTCTCACATGACCTACAGGGCTCTTGAAAAGGCCCATGCCTCACCCATAGTGCCTTTGTAGGGAATGTCATGGGGGTCCATGCTACCAACATAACATAGTCAACAAAATGCAAATGTAAGGCCATGCCGCTAAATGCTAGTAGCATACCTCTCAACCTTGAAGAGGAAGAAATCTGGACAAAGCCATACATAATGGTGGGATAAAGGCCCAACTATAGGGACACATTTGAAATATTGCTCTCATAATGTTAGAAAGTTGATAGAATAACAGAAGGGGTGTGTAGTAGCATGGATGTTATGAAGGGTGTGAAGTCTGAAACTCTAATGTTCTGTCATTATTCCCTGACTGCAACCCTGAGTGATTTGCAACAAATGTGCTAGAAAACTACAATGTTAAGGGAAACCGACCAGATATATGAGGATTGGATCTGGATAATCTGTGAGAATCTGTACAGTTGACAGTTATGGCCACACCAGGATATGACCTTTCAGGTAAGAAGAATACTGCACAACCAGGAAATTCCCCAGCCAGTATATCACCAAGGTGCTGGACCTTTTACACAGCTTCATCAGTCAATTGGCTGTAGCTATACCTCCCAACTTTCCAGAATGTGCAAGAATGTCCAGTGTTTACCTCATAATATAGGTATGTGCATTATCCATCCTGTATTTCTCGGGTAAATAACTGTGATGATCCGACTATATCTGTCAGTAAGTAATGACACAATACAGTACAGTGTCAAACATTACATATGTCAGAAAATGTCTGCTAAATCAAACCCTGTAACTCAAGCAACTTATACATTGATAAGAGTGATAGTTACAGTACCCCATATGTTTGTCCCATTGTTTCCCCATATTAACATCCTATCTCCAGATATCTTGCACAAACAGATTGCAAGATATGGCTGTAGCACACAACACCCTGGAATGGAGTACAAATATCCCTGGAATAGATTCCCACACTTACTATAGAAGGTCACCCTGAGCATGGTCTTAGACTTAGAGAAGTGAAGCCCATGTCTGAAATCACATTGGACTCTATATCTCTGTATTGTGGAAATGTCTTTGCATACACACAGCTATGTAAACCTAACTGTCTCCACACACACCCATCAGACAGGATTACCCACAGTCAGCTGTTGGTGGCACATATGTGTTATATCTGCATCTGTTGCATGTGGTACACATATATATATATATATATATATGGGCAACATATTACAATATGTCAATCAGACACACACATAGAGATGGGGAAGAGAGGGGCACACAGTGATTGAGTGAGACACACAGGGAGACAAAAAACAGAGAGTGTGTCATACACAGGGATACCCTGAATGGCATAGAGTGATGTCCTGCTGTAGACAGTTGCATAACAGTTGTAACCACTGGCATGTGCCAGCAAGAAGATGAGATTCATTGTCTGATGGTACATAGGTAGGGGTTGGAATATCACATCACCTACCTTTACATGCATGTGTGTGTGTGTGTGTGTGTGTGTGTGTGTGAGTGTGTGTGTGTGTGTGTGTGTGTGTGTGTGTGTGTGTGTGTGTGTGTGTGTGTGTGTGTGTGTGTGTGTGTCTGTAAGTCTAAGTATTATGATGCCTTACCCACCCAGTACACTTCCCATTTTCTTACTTTACAAGATCTGCTAATTTCATTCACCTTAGAAGTACCTTTGGAGTGGCTTTGAGTCTGTAAGCTCTATAGTACGTGTGATAACTGCATAACACTATCATGCAAATAACTTGATAGGTAGTGGTTCTAATCACTTTCCCAGCATATAAAATAAAACAATGGGTTTGTGTGTGTGTGTGTGTGTGTGTGTGTGTGTGTGTGTGTGTGTGTGTGTGTGTGTGTGTGTGTGTGTGTGTGTGTAGGAATAGTTTTTTTGTCCATTCCCACCCAGTACTCCTCCCACTGCCCTACTTCATAAGATCTGCTGATGTAATTCACTGTTGAAGTACCGTTGGGCTGGCCTTTGCCCTATGAGCTCTGTGGTGTGTGTGATAACTGCATAACACTACAGTACAAATAACTATTTAGGTATGGGTTCTAATCTTAGTCCTGGCAAATGTAAAAGTGTGTGTGTGTGTGTGTGTGTGTGTGTGTGTGTGTGTGTGTGTGTGTGTGTGTGTGTGTGTGTGTGTGTGTGTGTCTGTAGGTTAAACATTTTGAGCACATTCACACCCAGTACACTTTCCATAGCTCTACCTCAGCAGTCATGCTGATGTCAGTCAATTTAGAAGTACCTTTGGGCAGCCACCATTCCTGCAAACTCTGTGGCGCATGCAATAATTGTGTAACACTATAATACAAATAAATAATTATGTCAGGATTCTAATCTCAGTTCTATCAAATTTAAAACTGTGTGTGTGTGTGTGTGTGTGTGTGTGTGTGTGTGTGTGTGTGTGTGTGTGTGTGTGTGTGTGTGTGTGTCTGTCTGTAGGTTAAAGATTTTGAGCCATTTCATACCTAGTACACTTTCCATTGCCCAACTTTACCAGTCCTGCTGATGTCAGTCACCTTAGAAGTACCTTGGGGCAGCTCACAGCCCTGCAAGGTCTGTGGCAAGTGTGAAAATTGCAAAACACTGTAGTACAAACAACTATTTAGGTAGAGGTTCTAATCTCAGTACTGGTAAATGTAAACGTGTGTGTGTGTGTGTGTGTGTGTGTGTGTGTGTGTGTGTGTGTGTGTGTGTCTGTAGGTTAAATATTTTGAGCCCATTCACACCAAGTACACTTCCCATTGCCCTACTTTAGAAGTCCTGCTGATGTCAGTCACCTTAGAAGTACCTTCGGGCAACCCACAGCCATACAAGTTCTGTGGCATGTGCGATAATTGTGTAATATTGTATTCCAAATAGCTAGCTATGTAGGAGTTCTACTCTCAGTTCCGGCAGATGTAAGTGTGTGTGTGTGTGTGTGTGTGTGTGTGTGTGTGTGTGTGTCTGTAGGTTAAGGATTTTGAGTCCATTCACACCCAGTACATTAAGCTCTGTGGCACATGCAATGATTGTGTAACACTGTAGTACAAATAACTAGTTAGGCAGTGGTTCTAATCTCAGTCCTGGCAAATATATGTGTGTGTGTGAGTGTTTTTTGTGTGTGTAAGTGTGTATATGTGTAGGCCAAAGTATTCTGTGACCTTCCTCACCCAGCACATCACCCACCCCCATACTTTACAAGGACTGGTGATGTACCTTGGGACACCCTTCACCCTATAAGCTCCATGGCACATGTGACAAATGCATAACACTGTATTAGCAATAGCAAGACATGTAGGCATTCTAATCTCAGTCCTGGCAAATGTGTGTGTATGTGCAAGAACAGTATCCTGTGGGTGGGTGAAAAACATATCCATTAGGGGGGTGGGTTTTGCAATTTTTTGCTGTGGTCCATCCAGTACACATTCCAATGTCTACTTTATAAAGCTTACTGTTGTCATCCACTGTAGAGGTAGCTGTAGACACTCTGCAGCCTTATAAGCTCTGTGCCACATGCAGTAACTATGTAATGTGGGGAAACATATCCATTGGGGTGGGTTTTGCAATATTTTGCTATAGTCCACCCAGTACACATTCCAATGTCCACTTTACAAGGCCCACTGTTGTCATCCACTGTAGAGATAGCTGTAGAAACTCTGCAGCCCTATAAGCTCTGTGCCACGTGCAATAACTATGTAACACTATGGAATAACTAACAAGATATGTGGGCCTTCTAATCCTTGGATACCATTCCCCACTCATGAATCATAGACAAACACACTCAGCTAGGCATCAACCCCTATATCACTAGATGGCTTGCAAACTAGCTCACAGATAGAATCCACTGTGTGAAATCAGCAGACTCTATGTCAGACTGCCGACCACTCATGAGTGGAGTACCACAGGGTTTGGTCCTCATGTTCGGTATCTACACCTCTGAAGTCCAGCCCAACATGAAGGGACTCTGGTTGACAATGTCCACAGACAACTGCCAGGTGGGTGCTATTATTACCTCCCCACATGATGTTGACATCCTGCAGAAAGGCCTGACTGAGAGCTGCGACTGGTGTCAAAATGCTGGATTTTAGCTCAGTGCCAGAAATTGTGCCAACACCCCCCTTTGGGAGCAACATGGTTCCCATGAATCACCACATTGATGGTAGTCCACTGAACACTGAAGTCATTATAACAGAACTGGGAACACAGGTTGACAGCAAGCTCTCTGTTGACCACCACAGTGCCACTGTGTTCAGAAAGTTATTCTATATGGCACTTCTCATTACTAAGGGTGTTGCATCCAGGAAGTAAGAGGTCATTGTCTCACTCTACTCTCCCCTCATTAGGATAATCAATGAGTACAATGGCCCATTTGGCATGTAGCACACTGGACACCTGAAACAACTGGAGAGGTTGCAAAAGTACTCCATAAAGAGGATCCTAGGCCTTGAAAACTTGTCTTATATGGACAGACTAATAACTCCAACTATTCTCTGTCTCATATTGGCTACTCAGAGGTGATCACTGTTTGACTTACAAAGCCATGTCTGACCCAGCTCTGTCAGCAATGCTACATCTACAGAACCCAATCCATCTGCACCACATGCCCCAGAGACCTCAATCCCATTTCAACAATCAACAGAACATTTGAATAAAACACAAGAAAATTATTGGAAATTAAGCTGCTCGACTTCATTTGAATATAAATTTATTTAAAACAATTAAACAGGTTAAGCTTTCATATTATTAGACTTCATCAGAACACTAAAATTGTTTAAAAGTTTAATATGGCTAACCAATGGCATTCAATTCCCTTCATGAATATGTGAGCACTTGCATATATCACATCTTAGTTCACTATTGGTTTGATAGGTATATCATTAATGCCTGGTACAGTGGTGGCATTTAACAATATCTGCCATCTCACCTCCTTCTCACTCAATAATACCTTAATATTCCCCCCTCTATGGTGTGGGAATAATACTTCCAATATGGCAAACTTAAACGTATTACATCCAGGGTTGTCTCTAATATGCCTGAATAGGGCATTGTTAACATCCCCTTTTTTAATGGCATATAAATGATCATATATCCTGTCCTTCAAGCGTCGTCCAGTTTTTCTGGGGGGAATATGAAGGCATTATTGAGTGAGAAGGAGGTGAGATGGCAGATATTGTTAAATGCCACCACTGTACCAGGCATTAATGATAATATACCTATCAAACCAATAATTGAAGCTAAGATGTGATATATGCAAGTGTTTGTGTACTCACATATTCATGAAGGGGAAATGATGTAATGTGGAGGTTTGTCTGAACGCTAATTATTGAATGCCATTGGTTAGAACATATTATATAAACTTTTAAATTAGTGATTTTAGTGTTCTGATGAAGTCTAGTAATATAGATGAAAGCGCTTAACCTTGTTTGAATTGTTTTTAAATAAATTCAATTTATATTCATTGAAGTTCGAGCAGCTACGTTCTTGGTTTCCACAGTGTTTTTTTTTCTTGTGTTTTATTCAAGTGGTCGTAACTACGTGGTTCCTGTTTTTGTATTAAGTTGTTTTGCCATGAACTCGCTGGATGAACTACCTTCAATATTCTCCCCTATACGAAGGGATGAAATTCACAAAATACAATCCGAGATGGTTATCTTAAAAGGGGAGGTAACTTGACTCATTGACTTGCTTAGTCAATCAATTATGAGTCAAAATAGTGACTCTGTACGTCCTATGACGTCATGTAACCAACCTGGAAGTACAGGAGTTTTATCTGGTCGGTGTGAGCAAGATGATTTCATTAATACTTCAAACGGCATACCCAGTTCCTCTTATGGTATAGTTGCGGGCCAACAACAGCAGGCGACGAATTATCACAAAGATGAAGGCAACAATACGGTGGGCGAGGTACATAGCTTGGGAGCTATTCCAAAGAGAACTGTGCCTAAAAAAACATATTCAGTTGTCAATAACTCCGGCAACCAAGGTACTGTTTCTGGTAAAGCTCCTATTAGTTCACCCGGTAGGCATAGGACAAATAAGGTGTATAATAATATTGGAGGGCTTGACAGTTTTCTAACTAATGTGGAAGACTTCCAATTTAATGATGACAGAAAAGCTGCTAATACTAATACAAGCGACCAACTTGATGGAACATTAAAACATATGATATTTGTTTTTGGTAAAAAACTGAATGCCATCAAGGGGATTTAGTTCGACAACGCTTATTTACACCATTGTATTGCTTTAAATATTGTGCCTATGGGGCTTAGATTTTTTAAGAAGCCCCTAGGTATAGATATGACTGACAAACTATTGCATGAATGTAATGCTATGTTTGACAGTTTTGGTAGTACTTTTATGAAGTTTCTTATTAAATGTAATGATGGTAAACTGTGTAAATTAGTGAAGGATGTTGAAACTTTGAATGAACGTATTACTCAGGATTTACTGTTTGACCAATGGCAGCAGTTATACCAATGGCAGCAGTTATATAATAAACAGTACCAATATGCTAAAAGTAATAATCAAAAAAAAATTTAAAAGGAAGTGTGCTAAATTACATATAGATTTGATACAGTACAAGGAGGGGAAGGTTTATAATTGGGAAAAGGTATATAGAGAGAAGAGAAAACAGGCAGTTGCAATAAGACAGCCAAGAGAAACGGAGAGGTCGTAGAGACCACAAAATGAGGAATTTCAATCTTTTTTGTAGGAGGAAATAGAATGGGAGAGTGTAGGAAGGGGAAAGGGGAACACCCGGAACTTCCGATCTCCCAAATACAGAGAGGACAGAGTGAAAAGGTGAAAAGTATTGATAATGAGTTGATAGTAAAGTATAATGAAATTAAGTATGGCAAAGGGAATTTTTTTATAATGATACTACAATTATACTACAAGTTGAACACTTCACATTATTTAGAAAAGGGGTTAAATTTGTACCCAATATGAAATTTAATGTGGTGGACAACATTATAGAATTCAAGTTATTTCTATGTAAATTGAATTTAGGCATATATTTTAAAGAAGCAGGAATGAAGAAATGTGATTTACAGTTGAAAAAAAGAAGCACCTTTACCCCCCCCCACTCAATCCCTTATTGGCAAGTTTTGATAAGGTGGTTGTTGATGAATTATACCAACTATCTGATAATAGTAAACATCAGAGAATGAAATATAATCTTAGTAAAAAGGAATATGATTTATTAAATGAACTGAGTGTTAACAAGAACATTAGGATTTTACAATCAGATAAGGGGGGAGGGGTAGCGTTAATTGATAATAATGATTATTTGAATGCAATGCACACCATCCTACAGGATACTGATACTTATGAAACATCATCAATTAATGAGATATACATCGCATATCAACGTATAGATGCTTTATTGGAAGAATATTTGTTGGAAAATAGAATAGAGATAGATTTGTATAAATTTTTGAAGGTAGAACATCCCATATTGGCCACAATTATGGGTATTCCAAAGATCCATAAAAATATATTACATCCACCATACAGACCTATTATTTCAGGAAGCAAGTCCAAGACCTACCCCTTTGGGAAGGTAGTAGACACCTGGTTAAAACCTATTTATGCTAAGATTAAGCATATAGTTAAGGACTCCTGGGATTTTTTTAAGTCGACTGACACCTGGTTTATGGAAAGAAAATGTAATTTTCATTACCATAGATGTGGTGAATTTATTTACCTGTATTCCAAGGGACGAAGGTATGGATAGTTTTGTCAATAATATTAGCAAATTTGCCAATTTGGACTGGGAGAAAACACTGCTCATTAGTGAACTTATGAGCATTGTACTTGATTATAACTTCATATATTTTGAAGTAGAATACTATAGGCAGAATAAAGGGGTGGCGATGGGAGCTGCCAGTGCCCCGATATATGCCAACCTAGTCCTATTGGATTGGGAAAAGCAAGATATATTTAAAAGTAAATGGATGAAATATATTAGATGTTATATCAGATTTTTAGATGATGTGTTTATTCTGTGGGATGGTAGTGAATCTGCAGTGGAGGAATCTGTCGGATATTTGCATACATCTAATTTTTTTCTTAAGTTTACATATCATGCAAGTAAAGAAGGTATGTCATATTTGGATACTTATATTTCTCACACTAGTACTGGATTTAAGTCTAGAATTTTCAGAAAAGAAACTTTTAGTAATTCCTATTTGGAATATAATAGTTGCCATTCCAATATACAAAAGAAAAATATAGTAAAGGGGCAATGTATAAGAGCAGCTCGTATGACTTCAGATTATAATGAAATGTTACAGGAGTTGCATTATATAGGAATACTATTTAAGGAATGTCGGTATCCCCCCATAGTGGTTGATGATGCTGTGACATATGTAAGTAGTGAATGGGGTAAAATATACACGCCATTGTTAGGAGTTGAGTTGTGTACAGGTATGGTTAAGGGAAAGGGCACAACCACTAATGAGTTCAATAAAGCTTGCATTTTGCCCTATGGTAAAAATACGACAGATGTCAAGAATATCATTCGCAATAACTGGAGTATTTTGAAATGTGATCCAGAAATTTTTGGACTGGTGGGGGAATATCCTAAGTTTGTTCATAAAATAGGATGCAACATGAAAAGCAGATTAAACAAAGGTTATATACACACAAAACCATGTAAGTCTGGTACTACAAAATGTGGCAGATGCAATCAGTGCTCTGTCATATTAGAAGAACCTATGATGTGTGTAGGAAATAGGAGTCAAACTAAGTTAAATTATGTGAAAGGCAATTGTCAAACTAGGAATGTAATATATCTTGCCCTATGTACAAGATGTCCCGGATTTTATGTGGGTAAAACTGGACAACGCTTGAAGGACAGGATATATGATCATTTATATGCCATTAAAAAAGGGGACATTAACAACGTCCTATTCAGGCATATTAGAGACAACCCTGGATGTAATACATTTAAGTTTGCCATGTTGGAAGTATTATTCCCACACCATAGAGGGAGGGGTACGAAGGCATTATTGAGTGAGAAGGAGGTGAGATGGCAGATATTGTTAAATGCCACCACTGTATCAGGCATTAATGGAAATATACCTATCAAACAAATAATTGAAGCTAAGATGTGATATATGCAAGTGTTTGTGTACTCACATATTCATGAAGGGGAAATGATGTAATGTGGAGGTTTGTCTGAACGCTAATTATTGAATGCCATTGGTTAGAACATATTATATAAACTTTTAATTTAGTGATTTTAGTGTTCTGATGAAGTCTAGTAATATAGATGAAAGCGCTTAACCTTGTTTGAATTGTTTTTAAATAAATTTGATTTATATTCATTTGAAGTTTGAGCAGCTACGTTCTTGGTTTCCACAGTGTTTTTTCTTGTGTTTTATTCAAGTGGTCGTAACTACATGGTTCCTGTTTTAATCAACAGAACATGCTGGATGGACAGGTTCATTATCCAGAGACTGCCCACGCTATGGAATAGACTTCACATACATTTCAAGCAGAGCACCTCACTGGCCCTCTTCAAGATAAATCTGGAAGAGTGGGTGGGGAATACAAATCCCACCCGGGATAACTCCACTGGCTATACTCATTAGAAACACTGGGGATTATTATCTAGTGGCATGATGCCAGGGTAATACTTTGGGCTAGGATTGTAAAGGCTCCATGGCCATTCGCCCAGTACACACCTATGAACCTATGGATCTCAGTACTGGCTAATGTGTGTGTGTGTGTGTGTGTGTGTGTGTGTGTGTGTGTGTGTGTGTGTGTGTGTGTATGTGTGTGTGCATTAGTGTGTAGAAAAGTGTTTAGGAGTTTGTAAACATGTGGGTGAAAGTAGTTTGAGGCCTTTCTCACCCAATATGCCTACCATTGCCATACTTTACAAGAGCTGGTGATGTTATTCATTATATAGGTACCTTGGGACACTCTTCACACTATAAGCTCTGTGGTACATGTGCTAACTGTATAACACTATAGTACCAATAACTACATAGGTAGGAGTTCTAATCTGAGTCCTGGTAAATGTATGTTTGTAAGTGTGTATATTTGTAGATACAGCATTTTGAGGCCTCACTCTCCCAGTACATTGTCCATTGCTATATTTTACAAGGGCTGGTGATGTTGTTCACCTTAGAAGAACTGTGGGGCACACTTCACACTATAAGCTTTGTGGCATGAGCGGAAAATGCATAACACTGTATTAACAATAACTCGATAGGTCGGGGTTCTAATCTCAGTTCTGGCAAGTGTGTGTGTGTGCGAGAACTGTATCCTGTGTATCTGTTTGAGTGAGAACTATATCCATTGGGGTAGTGGGTTTTACATTTTTAGGCTGTGGTACTCCAGTACACATCCCAAGGTCCACTTTACAAGGTCTGCTGTATTCATCGACCATAGAGGTATCTGTTGACACTCTTCAGCCCAATAAACCCTGTACCATGTGCAGGAACTATGTAACACTATGGACTGACTAACAAGATAGGCAGGGCTGCTAATCTCAGTTCAGGGAAATGTGTGTATTAGTGTATTTGTGTGTGTAAGTGTGTATAACTGTAGGTTCAAATATTTTGGGTCCATTCTCACCCAGTAAATCATGCATTGCCATACTGTACAAGGCCTGGTGATGCTGTTCAACTTGGAATTACCTAGGAGCGCTCATCACCCTGTAAGCTTTGTGGAACATGCGATAAATGTATAACACTGTAATAACAATGACTACATGGGTAGAGGTTTTATTCTCAGACCTAACAAGTGTGTGTGTGTGTGTGTGTGTGTGTGTGTGTGTGTGTGTGTGTGTGTGTGTGGAACAGTATCCTGTATTCCCAGGAGACGTCCCAAGGTCCAGTTTACAAAGGTCGCTGTTCACATGCACCATAGAGGTATTTGTGGGCACGCTTCAGTCCTATAAACACCATGCCATGTGCAACAGCTATGTAACAATATGGAATAAATAACATGATAGGCAGTGCTGATAATGTCAGTACTGGCCATTGTGTGTGCATTGGGGTATATAGCAGTATTTATGTGGGTAGACTTGTAGTTGACAGTCTAATGAGTCCTTCCAAACCCAGTACACCTCCATAGCCATACGTCACAAGGGCACGTAATGTTATTCACTTTACAGATATATTGGAACAGTCATCACACTATTAGTTCTGTACCACCTACAATAACAGCATAACACTGGAGTATCACTAACTAGATGGGTAGGGGTTCCAAACCCAGCACTGGCAACTAATTGGATTCATTTTTTTTTGTTTGTTTGTTTGTCCGTCTATCTGTCTATCTGTCTATCTGTCTCTCTCTCTCTCTCTCTCTCTCTCTCTCTCTCTCTCTCTCTCAGAGGTGTTGGGTATACATCTGTTTTGCATAGGCAGCAGCATGCCTTTTGTAGATAATGCTCATGAGCAGCTGATGGCCTGTGCACCAATTGGTGCCCCCACTTGATAATTGCATGCAGAACAGCTGTGTTGTTATTCCTATAGCCAATGCCATGGCAACACACTCCTATAATTGAGTACTTCATGTGAGTGTTGGCCCTTTTTCTTGCTTGTGAGGGGGATATCATGGAGGTGTGTGAATAACAGCATCACAGAAAGTAGTTGGAAATACCTTGTACAACAACAAATGTGAAGACAACTCAACAAAATAGGGGAGAAGGTTCCAGACGTAGGGACAGAATGTAAGTATTGCTGTTATACAGTTGGATCAATGCTAGTTTAACAAGGTTTGTGTGGACATGGATTTTCTGTGTGATATTAAGTCTGACAGTGTTATGTGGTTAACATAACTCTCAACTGTAGAGTTATCCTCAGAATGGCCAGAGGTTTGACTCCTATGTTTGGTTTATTCCTCACACAGTTTTTGTCCTTAGCAAATCAGTAGCATACTCTGAGGACTGCAGTCAGTAAATGCTAACATCAATTTGTGTTTCTGACTTCATAGCATCAGAAAGGATATATTATAACTAACTGTGTAGCACCAGCAACTTTCTCAGCGATATTTCAATTATGCCCCTGTTTTTGGGCTTCTGTCCCCCAGTTATGTTGGGCTTTTTACAGATGTCATGCAGTAAGACGCTGATAGGTATGGCATATCATTATTTAATGCCTTCATTCCTGATATAATCGCAGTGATGTAGCAGAATGCCAAACATGTTATGAGGTAGAGGCCATATGTATGAGGGCAATGCCTGGATATTCTGTGGGAATCTGCACAGTTGAGAGGTCTGTGTATGTCTGGTGATTGTTAACAGGCTGTCAGGATTGTCTAGCAGTGTAGTGTGTAAATGTTAGTTGGGCTGTGTAGGAAGGGGGGTACATGTAAGTGTCATGGCTCCTTTTCTATCTGACTGTGCATGCTGCTCCAGTTTCTGGTGGTCCATCAGCTGTAAATATTTGTAGGGGCAGATTGAGACATGTCCCGTACCACCTCAGGATTCCTACTACACTGGGAATTGAGCCAGTCTATATAGGGGTAGTGTGTGAGTGGCAAACATGATATTTTTGTTCACACAGTTGCTATGCTCTAATGTTCATTTGGCTTACCTGTATGTCACTGTGACTGTGGTGAAACTGATTGTGGGTATGCACTTTCATACTGGTGCCTGTTCTTCACTACTGTTACATTCCTGCAGTGGCTGATATATTTGCAAATGCATGTGTGTCAAAGGAAAAAACTTCAAAGACCAATACACATAAAGTTCAGTTAAGGCACTTTTAATTGACTTGCCGCAAGGAGACAAAAACATGCAAATGCAAGGATTTGTCTAACTACTAACAGGAAGTATGCTTATTATTATACTATTTTACAGGACATGGCCTTCTAAGCTGATGTAATCAAACACAACTTTTAGCATTGTTCTACAGCAGATGTTGTTCAGATTTTCTGCTGACATGACTAGATTTGTGAGAAACTTTTGAGAAAAACAACCTGGCCTTGGTGACCATTAATCCATTTACACGCGTCTACTGTACAGCGTTGCATTTCAAGGTACTCTTCTAACTCAGATACAAGCAAATGCTGATTGTGGTTCATATTTTCAAGCAGACTTTGTACTAATTATCTGTAATTTCTACAACTGTGTATTTTCTCACAGCACAGCAAAACTTCTTGTCTAAGTTTCATACAAGTAGTATTGTTCTATTCATTATTTTCCTAACGCAAGCAGAAAGCACCTGCTTCTCTGTAAATTTCCAAGGCACAGGCAAGATTTTAGCTAACAATACAAGGTCAGAAAGCAACTGCAGTTTGTACAGATTTATGCAGTATGAAATAGAATAAATTTGTTAACCCTTTTCAAGCTCTAAATGCACTAAGCATATTGCTAATACACACATTAATACATATTTTTCTAAAATTCCCCCCTATTAATACTTTTATTCTACTTTCAAAATAAGCATAAACAGTTTGTTTTCTTCTCCTAACCTCTTCCACTCAGGATTTGCAGTTAAGAGAGTCATTCATTTTCAATCTTTTAATAGTTCTTCAAACTCAGTACTTTGATATAAGGTCTCAGAAACAGACATGTCTATAAGGTCTTTAATCAGTCTTTTCATGCAGGGGATACCACAACAAAAACATACTCCCAGTAGGAGCATACCTACACAAATGGCAATCAGGATGTTCATTAGGATGGTACCCCACCCCCAAACCATTTCTGGAAAAAGTCCGTCAGTGGGTTTGGGCCTGGTTTGGTCATGGCCGACACTTGCTGAATTACCTCAAGATGATTGTCTATCTCGTGTTTATGGTCAGGAATATATGAACAGCATTCTTCTTGGATTAAAGCACACGTACCACTTTTCGCCACTAGGGTGAAGTCGAGAGCCATGCGGTTTTGGACCACTACAGTTCTCATAGCATTCAGTTCATCAGTCACCAATTTGAGAGTAGAAAAAGTTGCGTTGTTCATTACTTTGAGAAGTTTTGACAGTTTTCTCAGCTCCCAGATCAATTTCACTGCTCCATATGCTGGTAATATGCCTGCCCACGATATAATGCTATCACTCAAGTCCATGTGTGTCAGTCCTTTGCCTGGAGAGTGATGGTCTTTCCAACCCGCATCGATTTGTCCCACTGGATTTACAGGTTTCTTGATGACTTCTCAGACATTTCAAATTTTCCCACGAGGCAAAACTGCAGTGTCTCATATGGCCGGAACCAGGTAACACAAAAAACTACCGGCAGACCAATTCTCAGGTAACCATTTATATGCTTTTCTGCCACACACAAAATAACAGTCCTCTACTTTAGTAGTAACCTTGCTATGAATATACACTCGCCCTGCATGAAACATTTTTCTATCTATTATGGACAGTTGTTTATAAAGAAAAGAATTATGTTTTACTTAAGTGTTTTATGCATCAATCCAAGAAATGAATCATAATTTGTATTACAATAAAGATCTACTTTGTTACCTTTAGTGTAACATTTATAAGGAACAGTCACATTGCAATTGCTCTAACCCATCTGAACAGTATCATTTTTATAAAAACACACAGTTCCCTTTTGTGGAACAGACAAGTGCAATGCTATTTTATCTTGTGATGTAATGGTTGAGGTATCATAAATGAAGTTTTCCCAGGTCTTATTGACCCCTAGGGGGACTGTAGTCATTAATAACCCCCCGTATGCTGTCGGCAAAGCTGTGCAAATCCAGCAATTCAAAACATTGAAAGTCTCAGCATACACATATTTAATTGCCTGGTAAGTGTTAAAGTTTGGATGCCAGTCGATGAGTAACGCTTCACATTTATTCAGTTCAGTCTGTGTGGCTGGGAAAAGGAAAGGCCACAACAAAAAGATTATTGTCACTAATACACTTAACAGGGTGATTATGCAATATTTCTGAGGAAAGGGTTGTTCTGCATTCCTATTTCTTCTGGACTCTATAATTTTTGCTCTTGGCATGTAACAAGATTTTTGTCCAGTTTAAGTTTTTAACTAATTTACAGTGCATCAGGTGGATCCAGGAGGCACGCTCCGCAATTTTGACTGCAGTGGGTGTTGCCAAAAGCACTTAATATGGACCTTCCCACTTCGGAGATGCCCAATTCTTCTTCTTAACTATCTTCAGTCAGATCCACGCTCCAGGGGGCACTGCCACTTCTGACGGTCTGGTTCGTTCTTTATCTGAAACAGAATTTAACTGCAACAAATGTTTAGAATTTAAAAGGTTTCGCATATAGTCAGCTAATGTACTGTCAGCTTCCTGGTCTGTGGGCATGAGAGATTTCCACTGAGGTATATAGTAAGCCCTTCCAAAGAGTTTTTCAAAAGGAGTCAATCCTTTTGCATTCGGAACAGTTCTCATGCTCAACAGTGCCAGGGGCAGACAGTACACCCAATTTCTCTGCGTTTCTGTTATTAATTTTCTTAGCTTACTCTTTAAAATCCCATTATGCCTCTCTACTAGCCCTGCAGATTGTGGGTGATACGCACAATGAATTTTTAAAGAAATGCCAAAATGTCTACTTAACTGCTGTATGGTCTGGTTTATGAAGTGTGTGCCATTGTCACTGTAGATCCTTTCCGGAATGCCAAATCTAGGGATGATTTCTTTAACACGAACTTTGGCCACAGTTGTAGCATCTGGATTTTTAGTCGGAAAGGCTTCCACCCATCTGGAAAGCATATCTACAATGACAAGACAATACTTCTAATTTTCACATTTATTCAACTCTATGAAATCCATACAGATAACATGAAATGGATATGGTGGTGTAGGGAAACTCCCTTGCTTGGGCTTTAATGCCCCTTGTGCATGATGTTTATTACAGATGTGGCATAAAGAACAAAATTTTTTAGAGTAGTTTGTAAATCCGTACGTCGTGAACACTTGGTTCACCAGCTGTACCATCCCCCCTGTTGAGACATGGCACTGCCCATGGCTCAACAAAGCTGCATATCTAAACAAATTAAACGGCAATATCAGTTTTCCTTCTTTAGAGATGTACAGCCCCTTTTCGAGAATTGCTCCTCGTTTTACCCATCTTTGTTTTTCAACTTGCATAGTAAGTGTCTGCAGTGTCTTTAACATTTCTAAGTCTAAAATCTCAGAGGGTTGTAGTTCCTCATTCAAAAGAAATACTTCTGAAGCTGCCTGCTTTGCAGCTGTATCAGCTCTCGCATTACCATTTGAAATCCTGTCCTGTTTCTTGGTATGAGCTGTGCATTTACAAATAGCTACTTTTTGAGGTAACTGAATAGATTCTAAAAGATCTAAAATAAACTGTGCATGATTGATTGGTTTGCCAGTAGATGTTATCATTCCTCGATTTTTCCACTGTTGCGCAAAAACATGTACAGTAGAAAAATCGTACTGGCTGTCAGTAAAAATGTTCACACTTTTACCTTTTGCTAAGGTACATGCTCGTGTCAAGGCAATCAATTCTGCTGCCTGTGCAGATAAACTATGTGGTAAGGATTTCGCTTCTATAATGTCTGTGTCAGAAACTACTGCATATCCTACTAGGTTCTGTCCTGCAGGAGCCCTTTTGCATGAGCCGTCCACGTAGTATGTCACCTCGGCATCATCCAAGGAAACATCCGTAAGATCTTTTCTAGGCAGTGTCTTTTGCTCAATCACCTGCAGGCAGCTGTGTGGTGTGCCATATGCAGGGGTTGGGAGCAAAGTTGAAGGGTTCAAAGTTGTACATCGTTCAATTGTCATATGAGGTTGGCTCAACAATATAGTCATACAGGAAAGATGCCTAGCAAGGGAAAGATATGCTACCTTCTCTTATAGTAAAATAATCGTGACTGCATGAGGCACTCTCAATGTGAGAGGGGGAACAACACTACTGAGGCCGAAGCCTGTACTGCTATTGCAGCTGCAACTACTGCTTGTACACAGTGAGTTAAAGACCGTGCCACTGGGTCCAGTTGTGATGAATAATAAGCAATAGGGTGTTGCTTGTCCCCATGCTGCTGTGTTAACACTGATGTCATATAACCTTGCTTACAATCTACAGTTTGGAAAAAAACGTTTATGATAGTTTGGTAATCCCAAAACTAATGAGGATGCTATTAACTGTTTCAGTTTGCAGAAAGCAGATTCTGCTTCTGGTGTCCATGGTAATAAACCCTGTGCTGCCATAGGCTTTTTATAAATCAGGTTAGTCAACGGTGCAGATTCCAAGGCATAGTTTGGAATCCAACTCTGACAAAAATTAGTCGTACCCAGGAAGGACATAATTTCCTTCTTGGTACTGGGTTTTGGTGCTTGCAAAATCGCTATTTTTCTGTCCTCATCTAATGTCCTACCTTCCTTGGATATTACATATCCTAGGTATTTAACTTGTTTTTTCCAAAGCTGCAGTTTATTTTTGTTTACTTTATGTCCTTCAGTGGCTAAAAATTGTAATAGCGTTTTGGTATCTTCTTTACAATCTTGCTGGGTGGGGGACGCCAGCAGGATATAATCAACATAAAGTAAAATTTGACTACCTCTTGGTAGGGTAAATCCCGCCAAGTTGCTTGCCATTTCTTGTGAGAATATTGTTGGACTTTCACAATACCCCTGTGGTAGTCGCATATATGTATATCTTTTCCCCTGAAATGTGAATGCAAACCAATGCTGGCTGTCAGGGTGTATCAGTATCGAAAAAACGCATTGCTGATATCTACCACAGAAAAATATTTCTGTTGAGGTTTTAAATCATTCAACAGGGTGTGTGGGTCTGGCACTGTAGGTGCCCTTGGTATTACTGCGTCATTTACAGCTTGTAAATCTTGGACCATACACCACTCTTCATTCGCTTTCTTAACAGGAAATAAGGGTGTGTTACATGGTGAATCAGGAGATTCCACCAGCACCCCTTCCTTAAGTAAAGCTGCTATAATAGGTTTGATTCCTACCTCTGCATCTTTTCCTAAGGGATACTGTCTCTTTTGTGGTCTAAATGCTGACTTTGGCATAATAGTACGAATAAGCCCTACATCTGATTTTCCTGTTGACCAGAGAGTTTCTGGTATATTCTGTAAGGCATTCTCTTCCTCCTTCAATAGGAATGCTAATCAGCTGTCCTTGCTGGACTGCAAGTGTACAGCTGGGTGGGTCTGAGTTATCCAATTCAACTTCTGCATTTGTATTTATACTTGCCTTATAATTCATCCCATAAGATACTATTGGAACTGGATTATCCCTCAGCCTGGGCCCTCGCCTGCGCTGGCTCGGGTCCGCGCCCCACCCTGCCCCCCATATCCCACCCGCCCCAGTACCTCTACATTTATAGATACTTATCCCTGCCCCCTAATTTTTACCTCATAGCCACACCCAGTCCCATAATTCCCCTTCTGTCTCCTCCCACAGAGATATACCTTATTACCCTTTGCACACACGTATATCACAATCTTCCACGGCTCTCTACTTAGAATATGCAACCAACCCAACCTCCTAACGCAATGACAATAATAAGAACTATATTCCTTATCATCCCACTTGTCTCTATCACTTACCTAGCTACCAAATATGAAGACCAGCCATACTTAGGGTACCCCTACCCCAGAGGCAGCACCAATACTCCTCCAGTACAAGTTTATAATAGACCAAACCTCCAACAGTTAGGTGGCACTAGTCCCAAAACTATACACCACCACCAGTTTAAAATCAATCCTAATCAACCCAAATCCAGACAAAATCAAAAGCTGTTAACAAAGCTTACTAAACTGTTAGAGTACCTCAGCAGAAACATCATTAAATATGGAGATATTCACCCAAATCCTGGCCCAACAACTGATAACATCCCAAACTGCCCTTCACCTGTGTCTAATACAACCAACCCCTTCCAGATCTATCACTTAAATATTAGAAGTATCAACAATAAAGTACCTAGTTTACATGCCCTCCTAGCCACTCACCTTCCAGACATAGTATGTATTACTGAAACCTGGCTAAAACCAGGAACCAAAGACAATGAAATCCTACCAACAGGATATAATATACATAGGGCTGACCGTATGAATAGAAAGGGAGGTGGTATTGCTATACTCTATAACAATAATCTAAATGTCACCTTTAACACCAATCAACCACCCCAAACTTCTAATGCTGAAATACTTGCCTTAAAACTACAGGTAAATAAAGATAAATGTATTAATCGAATCACAGTCTATATCCCTCCTGGGAACAATGTGGAGACACTAGAAAACATACTAAATTGGATTTCTAACAACTACCCCCAAGAAACCATCATCATGGGTGACGTCAACATTGACTGGAACTTAAGCTCCTCAGAATCTCACCCCATCCACATCAACCTTTATGGATTTACCCAAATCATAAATACCACCACCAGACCTAGTAATGCCAACCAAAAAGAAAGTATCTTAGATTGGATTCTAATAAATAGCCAACCACATTTATATAAAATTGGGACTGCCCCAAATGACCTAAGCGATCACCTTATCACTTATATACAGAAAAATAGAATTGCCCTCAATACAACTCCTATTTACAGGTCAATTAGAAGCAGGAAGAAATTTGACCTTTCAAAATTTCAAGAAGAACTCAGAGCCCATAGATGGACAGAACTTAAATATCTCCCCCTAGAAGAAGCAGTATCTAAGTTTAATAATACGTTCCTAGCCATACTCGATAATCATGCCCCAAAAAGACTAATTAAAACAAAATCTAACATTGCACTCTGGCTTACAAATGAAACTATATCCAAAATGAAAAACAGAAACAAATCATGGGATACATGGCGGGCTACCAAACTACCCCAAGACCACATTCGATTTCAACATTTAAGAAATGTAACTAAAAAATCAGTAATAACTGACAAAAAAAAACTATTCCAGCCAACTTCAAAACAAACACCAAAACAATCCAAAAAAATTTTGGGCTGGACTAAATAATCTTCTCCACCCAGGCAAATCCTCTACTCCTACCCCAGAACAGGTATCCAATAAAACCCCAATAGAAATAGCAAATACCTTCAACTCGTTCTTCACGAACACTATTCAAACCTTAGCTAACCAACTATCAGGGACCCATTGTTCAATAAAAGAAGTTCAACCAGAAACTAAACCAAATTTCCAGCTACAAGCAGTCTCCACCTCTACTATAAGATCCTTACTTCAAAAGCTTAAACCTACCACCCTCTCCGCCGACCTCCTCCCAGCTGAATATTTACAAAAAGCTTCACATGTCATCGCCTACCCAATATCCATACTAATTAATCGCACCATCTCTGAATCTAATATCCCCTCTATCTGGAAAACATCCCATGTCATACCACTTCACAAAGGAGGCAATTCCACAGACCTATCTAACTATAGGCCAATAGCCATTATGTCCCCATTGGCCAAAATCATGGAAAAATGTATTCATAAGCAACTCCTTCAATATCTAACTCAAAATAATCTACTTACCAACTCACAACATGGGTTTCGACCTAACCACAGTACAACTACTGTGCTACTCTCCTTCACAGATACAATTAATACTAACCGTAATAACAAAAAAATATCATCAGCGCTCTTTCTGGACCTCTCTAAAGCCTTCGACATGGTTAACCACCAACTACTCCATAATACCTTAAAAAACCTACAACTGGACAATCTAACCTTAAACTGGTTCCGTGCCTATCTCTCAAATAGGAAACAAGCTATACTCTGGGACAATCAACTCTCTAAACTCTTACCCAATACCATAGGGGTTCCACAAGGATCCATACTGGTCCCACTTCTTTTCTCTGTTTTTATTAATGACATTCATACAGCCATCCCTGAGGCAACCTGTGTACAATACGCTGATGATTCCACCTTAATCTGTTCCGATACATCCCTAGAGAAACTATTGGACAAAACCCAATCCTGCCTCAAAGCGGTGGAAAACTGGTTAGCAGAGCGACAACTAATTCTAAATCCTAAAAAAACAAAACTGCTTCTTTTTCAGCCATCCTGTAAACTTCCCTCTATTGACTTCACCATTCAATCTAACAATGGGACAACCATCTCACCTGACCCCCATACTAAATTACTAGGTGTTACCATTGACAATAAACTTAGATTTGATACGCATATTAATAATACTATCAAAACCTTGAACAAGAAACTAGGGTCACTATATAGAATTAAAGCCTTTCTAACCCCAACATCAAAAACAACTATATCCCGCACTCATTTACTATCTACTCTCTTATATGCTTCCCCAGTCTTCACCAAACTTAACAAAAGTGAGCTTAATAAACTATCAAGTTCATATAATCACATTGCTAGATTTGCTACAGGCGCCCCATATAGAACGCACCACTGTAATAACCTAAAAGCCCTTGGATGGATAGAACTTCCAAACCTTCTACAGCAAAATCAACTTATTGAAGCATTTAAGTTACTTAAACACCCGGATAAAGCTCCTGCACTAAAAGGCCTAATTACACCATATAACAACCTTAACAGCCTACGTTCTGCTGATAGATTTCTTTTACAAAAGGTCAAATCCCATAATGCAGGAGGTGAGGCTCTATTTGCTAATGTCACTGCAAAAAATTGGAATTCTCTTCCCCCTAGCATTTCTACCATTACCTCCTTACCCCTCTTTAAGAAAAGTCTACTCCAATATTTCAAATCACACTGGCTCTGCCAATGTTCTTTCCCAGATTAACTACCTCTCACCTTTCATTTATATCTCATGGACTTTCTATTACCCTTCTTTTCATCTTACCTATCTTTTCAATATTTCTCTTCCCAGAAACTCTAGATACCTCTCTTCTGAGGCTTAGCGAGCTGAAATGAATATTAGTTTCTGATTATAATGACCTATGTCCTCTTTACTCAATGTTATATACTTAAATCTGTATGTTCCTTATGTTAAAAAATGATATCTTATGACTATGTATTAAATTTTATAAGTGGAGCTTTTCTCCCCGGGCCTCCGCTGAAAATGGACATGTATCCAGTCGGATTATCCCGGTCAACAAATGTAAAATAAAATAAAATAAATATTCCTTGTTCTGACAGTTCTAACTCTGTCTGTTTCTCCCATCTCGTGACTTTTTCTCCCAAGTCTACCCATTTCACATTTTTGTCCTTAGTTAAGCTAACATGTGGTAACTGATTAGATTTGTAAAGTGCAAAGAACTTTTGGGGCAATGAACAGCTGACTACACTGTTCACTTCTGTGTCCCAGTACAGATTACGTAATATTAATCTGTTTGCACGATTTCTAAACAATTCTTGCTCATATTCCTTATCAGGTCCTGGTGTGTTACAATAATACAGAGTACAGTGCAACAAATGTTGTCTATCATTGTCAAGGGAGGGGGAACTTGCTGATGGCTACATTCATCAACTCCTCAGTCACCGCCCCTGGACCAGTCGTAACCAAGTCCTGGCTGTACCAATAAATCATTTCACCCTCCGATTGCACTGCAAAGGTATCAATTTGTCGCTGTGCTTCCATACCCTGCATAGTCGGAACTACTGCTATACCAAATAGCTGCATAAGGTCTCTGCCCAAGAGACATCTGGGCATTTTGCAGAAACAACAATTTTGCTTTTCTGGGTCAATCCTGAAACAGGATCAGTTATCACAATATTATGGGAGAGGGGCTCCCGATACAGCTGTCCATTAGCTGCTTTCACTAATATGTAATCAGGTGACTCTAAGTTCTCTGGCAGTTTGGAGGGATGTATCAGGGTCCGTGATGCCCCTGAGTCACACAAGAATCTGACTTCCCTCCATTCTACCAGGAGTGTAACTTCTGGTTTTGTGTCTGCTAAATTGAGCTCTAAGCTCAATAAAGCCAAATCCAATATTTCATTTTCTTCACTATCTGTGACTTCTTGCACTTCCTCTATTTCTTCTGCCACATTCTCTACTCCCTCTCTCACTTTCTCATTTGTCCTTTCTCTGCTATCCCCTTCTAGTGATTCCTGACTATCATATAGTCAGTCCTCACCCTCCTTATCTTCCATGGTTGCTTTCTTGTTTTTCTAGCAATCCCTTGCCAAGTGTCCCTTCTTACCGCATTTAAAACATTCACCCCTTTTCTTTCGCCTTTCAAAGTCCTCTGATCGCTGATCAGATTTTTTTTTGTTTCCCTGGGCATTTCTCTTGCCCTTTTTCCCGGACTGTACTACATATACTCTGCTCCATCTTCTACAGAAAATACTTGGGCTTTCTTTTTCTTTTTGATATTAAAATGCCTTTCAACATGCCTAGCATATTCAAGTAATGACTGTAACCTGCTTGTACGATGATCTAACATGCGCTTTGTAATAAAGCTGCTTATAGGTGCAATACTGCCTTTCAAAAATGCATTCTTTAACTGCTGCTCATATGGGGAATCATGTGTCTGATCTTCAGGAACCTGCATTCCACAATGGTTATTAAAACATTCTAATAGTATGGCATAATATCTGTCAATAGCTTCACCTTCCTGTTGGATGCATTGATTAATGCAAGTCCAGTCTGCCCTAGGCTTCCATTTCTCAGAGATGCGGTCTGTAAGACCTTTCACTCTGTTGTCTACTTCTGCGCTATGTGGGAGGGGCCTGAGGGCAGCGTCACGGGGATTCCAGTCGCCACTAATCATGTGCCAATCTGGTCCCATAATTTGTCTGACTACTTTTTATACCTATTCTCCATTTAAATTATAACTTAGCCTCATTCCTTGCAAATCTTCTAAGAACTTTCTAAAATTAACTTTTGGATGGGGAATTCCATCAGTGGCTTTCCAGATGTCTTCTGGAGTCCAGGGTCTATACACTATAATAGTTGGATCCTGACCTTCATGCCCTGCCTGAGGATTAGGCACTTCTATACGTTTGCATATTTCTTCTTCACTCATAAATCGTGAATTTCTACCCATTTGATATAATTCAATGTCCCCTTTTAAATTTCCTGCCTGTGTTCGAGACCTGGTCTTGAGGGGATCTCTAATAAACGGTTTCACTTTTGTAGTGTATCTACTTACAGTGACAGCAGGATATCGCAGGGGTGGACTAACTTGTTCACTTGCCTCATATTCTGGTAAGGAAGGCGGAGGGGCTGACGTCATTATTAAGTTATTGTCCTCCTTATCTAAAAACATTGCTTTTGAATTATTACTCTTTTGTTCCCTTCGGTTTACTTCCTCAATCCATCTGTGTGCCTAAGGAATTCCTAATTGACGTTGCTTTTTTACTCGATCTCTAGAATCAGTTTTAAGCTGTTTGACAAGTTTGACAAGTGAGGATTTTTCTAATTTACCATCAAATTCATACTTATTAACCCATTTTGAGTAGTATTTAATATTATCAGCAGGCTGTGACTGCATGTATTTAGCGTCTTCGGTTAACGGTGGATTTTGGGACCTTTTTGTACAATTATTACCCATTTTGTTCTACTCTTTCAATCGTTACATAACTCCTTATTTTTAACATTGTACCAAGGATTTTGTTATAGTCTCTTCAGAATGACTGCCTACCTGCTCTGTTTCCCTGATCTATGACAAGACAGTAATCTTTCTGTCCCTGACTTATAAACAAAGTCTTAACAGAACAAAAACAAATCTAGTCCCTGATCTAAAACAGAAAAAGAAGGTAGATTCACCTTACCTGAGCCTTCGTGATTGATCACCTGGTTTGAGTAAACCCATCCTTCAGTTGCAGATCAGAAAGTGGCTGGCCTCTTTTGTAGGACAATTCAGTCGGAGGGCTTTTCAAATAAGAAGAACTGATGTGGTTTCTTCCCCGTACGGTTTCAAGCCACCTGGCCTGTCTGATCGGAGGCGAAGTGAGGGTTTCCGGTGCGAAGCACCAATCTGTCAAAGGAAAAAACTTCAAAGACCAATACATGTAAAGTTCAGTTAAGGCACTTTTAATTGACTTGCCGTAAGGAGACAAAAACATGCAAATACAAGGATTTGTCTAACTACTAACAGGAAGTATGCTTACTCTTATACTATTTTACAAGATATGGCCTTCTAAGCTGACGTAATCAAACACAACTTTTAGCATTGTTCTACAGCAGATGTTGCTCAGATTTTCTGCTGACATGACTAGATTTGTGAGAAACTTTTGAGAAAAACAACCTGGCCTTGGTGACCATTAATCTGTTTACAAGCATCTATTGTACAGTGTTAAATTTCAAGGTACTCTTCTAACTCAGATACAAGCAAATGCTGATTGCGGTTCATATTTTCAAGCAGGCTTTGTACTAATTATCTGTAACTTCTACAGCTGTGTACTTTCTCACAGCACAGCGGAACTTCTTGTCTAAGTTTCATACAAGTAGTATTGTTCTATTTATTATTTTCCTAATGCAAGCAGAAATCACCTGTTTCTCAATAAATTTCCAAGGCACAAGCAAGATTTTAGCTAACAATACAAGGTCAGAAAGCAACTGCAGTTTGTACAGATTTATTCAGTATGAAATAGAATAAATGTGTTAACCCTTTTTAAGCTCTAAATGCACTAAGCGTATTACTAATACACACATTAATACATATTTTTCTAACAATGTGTAATTCCCCATAGCTGACTTGGGGTAGTGTTGTGTCAGTCTAACTGTAGTTTGGATGGTGCTTGGTGATATGCTTAGTAGATCATTGTGGTTTCCCTAATGTCATGTTATGTCCAGATATTCATAGGATGTCCAATTGTCTGGCTCATATCTTTGGTCTGGTCCTCATAACTGTTGTGTATTTGTGACAAATCAGTGGGATGATGTGAGGATTTAAGTCACTAACTAATGAGAAGCAATTGAGTCTTGGACTTGTGCTACTTCGGTCAATATATGTTAGAACAGACAGTGTTACTGAAGCAACTGTCTCAGCTTATGAACAAGTATTTCATATATGTCCCTATGTTCATGGCTTTCTCCCCCCTCTTTGTCAGGCTAGGTACAAATTCATTGCACTAAGGGGTTCTGAGCATACCTGTCAAATGGCTGGATTGTTTCCCAATGTCCAGGTTTATTTCTCATATTTTCGGTCTGTTCCACAAATTATTTATATGTGTCTGGTAAATCACTGTGATGATCTGAGGATTCCTGTCAGTAAATGATGATATACTATTCAGTGTCAGACCTCATATCCTTCAGAAAATGTATGCTGAAACAAACCCTGTTACTCTTGCAACTGTATACATTTCTAATGGCAATATTTAAAATGCGTCCCTATGTTTGGCCCATTGTCCCCCCATTATGACAACCTTTGCCAAGATATCTTGCACTAAGAGGTTGAGAGGTATGGTTCTGAGGTATGACTGCACTATATATATATATATATATATATATATATATATATATATATATATATATATATATATATATATATATATATACATATATATATATATATATATATATATATATATATATATATATATATATATATATATATATATATATATATATATATATCTTCTTTTTCTTTTGGCTGTTCCAATTAGGGGTCACCACAGCAGATCATCTGTTTCCATTTCTTCCTGTCTTCTGCATCTTGCTCTGTCACACCAACCACCTGCATGTCCTCTCTCACCACATCCATAGACCTTATATTAGGCCTTCCTCTTTTCATCTTACCTGGCATCCTTTTCCTAATATACCCAGCATCCTTCCTCAGCACATGTCCAAACCAACACAATCACACCTCTCTGGCTTTGTCTCCAAACCATCTAACCTGGGCTGACCCTCTAGTATAATTATTCCTAATCCTGTCTACCCTAATCACACCCAGTGCAAATCTTAACATCTTTAACTCTGCCACTTCCAGCTCTGACTCCTGCCTTTTAGCCAATGCCACTGCCTCCACCCCACAAAACATAACTGGTCTCACTACCCTCTTGTAGACCTTCCCTTTCACTCTTACTGGTACTAGTCTTCACAACTCACTCCTGACACTATTCTCCACCCAGTCCACCCTGCCTGTACTCTCTTCTTCACCTCTTTTCCAAACACGCCATTACTCTGAACTGTTGATCCCAAGTATTTAAACTCATCCACCTTCGCCAACTCTACTCCCTGCATCCTCACCATTCCTCTATCCTCCCTCTCATTCACATGGTCAACATATCAGAAAGCCAGAGACCATATGGCCGAGACTATATGATCGACTTTTGAAATGTCGACTATGCGGAACAGGCATCTCCGTGCATTGCAGAATGGAAAGATTTCCATCTTCTGCACTGCAGTGCGATCTCAATGTTGGTATATTTAAGTTTTGGGAGGTGTGAAAGAAGGAGCCCCCAATGTTTAGGATAATGATTGTTGTGTTTTTTTTTTTTTTTACATGATCAACATTTCAAAAGTTGATCATATGGTCTCAGCCATATGGTCTTTGGCTTTGTGAAATGTGGACCATGTAAAGTAGATCCATATATATATATATATATATATATATATATATATATATATATATATATGTATCTCCTTATATATATATATATATCTGTATATGTATATATACAAGACTTGAGTGATTCCACTATTATTGAATGACTCTACTGAAATATATGTTTGAAAAAGCTGCAGAAATGCTTGCAACTCGAATGGTGTAGTGGTACATTGCTCTGACTATAGTGTACAGTGTTCTGGGTTGGAGATGTGGTAGGGCTGATTATTTTGTTGCTAGGCAGAACAGTAGCTGATGCAGATTGAGTGATTAAAGTAGTTTTAAACATCTTTTAGTGAGTTTGCATGGGTTTTTATGACGCTAAGCGATGCCAACATACAGTTAACCCTACAGATGCTTAATCCGTTTTGTCTTCACTTAGCATCATCTAAGCTTGCTTACTCCCACTTACACCCGTGCTAATTCCTTTAAACAAAAAGAAAAAAGGTTATAGGAAAGTGGTGAGAAAGGGGCATGCAGAGAGAAGAACAATATGAAAAGTAGCTAGGGATGTGCAGGACGGGTGTAGGGAAGGTCCATAGCTGCCCATTTCTTATACAGCAACAGTTGTGCATTTGTATGGAATTTGGAGGTGAATTTGGACACTCAAACCCCATAGAGAGGGGTGAGGACAACAGAAATGTGTTGATAAGCCATTTGGACCAGACTACATGTGTCCAGTGGACACCTGTATGAAATGGACAGCTATGTATGGGGCAATACTTTTTTTGGGGACAGATGCCCCTTTTTTCTTTGTTAAGGTGAGAGTAGGATGTTGGGGAAGGACTGTAGGTACGTCTGGAGAGGTAGGTTGGGTAGGGAGACATACAAGACAGCAGACAGTATGACACATGTGCAGGGATAAACACCTTGGACAGAGAGGGTGTTTGGGAATCAGAGACCCATGAACCCCCATATGGATATGGTGGGACTGACATCCCCACCTACAGGCAGCCATGACTGCACCTTCTCAGCTCTGACAGTGGGTGTGCTGGGGGCTGGACAGGACAGGCAGCTTGCTTCTCAAGATGCACCAGGCAGCCCTCCATCTGGTGCTGCTGGCCACCCAGCTCAGAGCAGATGACACTGCACACCATACCCAAGAACTGACGGTGGATGACAGGCTCATCTTCGTGCCTGTGCAGGGCCTGCAAAAGATAATGTTCCAGGATGGGTCCCAGATCTGCTGGGATCCAGTCCCACTGTCAGATGAGGTGGGACAGGTGGATCCGCTGAGATCGGCCTTCCCAAATGTGCTATGGTGTTGAGGTTTTCCATGATATATTGGTTAGTCATGAACAAAACATTTCAATATTAGTTTTAAAGACATGAATGGGTGTTCAAATTAACCCAAAACAACAGATGTGAAACAGTTGCATAACAAACAGAAAACATGTATAACTGGAACAACAGTAAGCATTGTAACAACTTGCCAGTGACAATGATGGCAACAGGCCACCAACAATGGTATTTGAACAAGGTATGTTAACATGCAACCAACTAATTATATGAACAATAATGTAGCACATGTCCCAACATTAGGTTTGGTAGAAACATACCCGTAGCATATGACTAATAATTAGTGATGCAGATGAGGGGTGGGGGAGAGAAGAAAAGTACATTAACAACTGCATATGCTTCTATTTTCACAAAAGTACTGCTCAATACTGTAGAGATCTGCCCTCACTTTGCATCTCCCTATGGCCTACCTATGACATACCCATATTTGTGAGGTGGGCCATGTAGACGGCCTTCCGTACAATGGTGCCCACATGGTGGGAAACTGTCAGGTTGGTACCAACCTCAGTGCACAAGTCACCTTACGTCTGATTGCATGCTCAGTACATTATTACTGCCATACTTAGTGTGGATGACATCTGCCACAGCAAGAGGGTTGATGCCTCTCCTGGTATTCCGTTTGCAGTAATGCTTCTTGTACCAGTAAGTAATTGAGTGAGTGCCTCTTGGGTAATGATCACATCAGTAGGGGAATGTAAGACAGTGGGCAGCTGGCAAGCTTCCGTATACCTGGTCAGCCACAACCACTGCTTTTGTCCTGGTCCTCAGATACATATATCTCAAACAGTAGAGGGCCCCAGACCAATCCTTGGGGTACACCATTGTGGATGAATCTACTATTTGAGGTGGGTTCTACTACTTTGAGTGGGTACTATCATTGGGCCAGTTAGCTACCCATCTGGTAACCTACAGGTTAGTGACTAGCTGTAAAGGCGTATGTATTCTGTCCACCTGGGGATTAGTGTAAGAGGATTGGGCTAGGTGAAGGTAGGCATTGTTCACCATCTTCCCCTAGTCCCTGTGTTTGATGACCACTGCAGAGAGGTCAATCAGGTTTAGCAGGCCTGATCTCCCTTTGACATTACTATGGTGTGTGGGCCCAGACATTTTGATGTTGCCAATGTCCCTGTTCATAATCTCCTTGATATTGCCTTCCATGCACTTGTACAGTAGGCTAGTTAGGCTGATGTACATAATATTGGATGGGTTGGTGTATTGCTCTGCTTTTGTGTATAGGGATGACAGTGGCTGTTCTCTGTGCAGATGGGATGACACCGGTGCTCAGGTTGCAGTTAACTACAGTGTGAAATGAATCTGAGACCACATGCCTGTGTTCATGTGGGATGCAGTCAAGGATGGTAGCATGCCTATGGAGACTTCTGTGTGTTGTTTTTGAGAGGGCATTATGGTTCTGGTTCCTGATGATGAGGGGAGGGGGGCAAGTGTTGTATATGCATATGTGTACCACTGGGGGGACAGAGGGGTGGTGTTTATAGCCTGTCTGCAGCCGACTGTCTATATCTATGCCATATGTGCATGTGGAGTTATTGACCACCACTGCAGAGAAGATTTGCCTCTGGAATTGCAGACACATGTGTGGAAGGTCTAGTGATATGCCTTGGTGGATGTGTCCAATTTTCATTCAAAGACAGCCTTAGGGTACAAAACCTGTGCCCTTATTTGCATGTTCAGACCTAGGTGGCATTGCTTCTAATGAGGCATCTGTTCTTTCTTGGCCCACCCAGCAATTGTCTCCACCTATTATGGTATTTGTGTATTGCTGATGTCCACTACAGGTATTTACCCTACCTTGTGGGAGATGATGTGTCCTGTCATGTACTGCTGAGTCCATACAGCTATGTAGGAGCCCACATAGAATTGTGGTGTGGGCCTGAACACTGCTGCTATTTCCAACAAATGGAAAGTTGGCTGCACAGCTACTTCAACCTTCCCTGAGGGGATTTATAGTCATAGTCATTTGTGCACAGTTCATTCTGTTTGATACTGTAAAGGGGGGGGGCAGGGGAGATGGTGACCTGAACAGTGATGGCTATGTGGTCAGATATTACCAAGGGGGATGGCACTGTAGGAGTGCTACAGTGGCAACTCATGTTGGTTAGGACCCGGTACTTGAGATTTCAACTTGCCGTAGGAGTGTTGACTGGCTGATGCACTGCATTGCCATTGACAAAGCCGAGGAATCTATGTGCATTCATGTTCAGTTGACATAGGTGATGGACATTATGGTTGGGTATTTGAAGTCACCCAGGGGCAGGGCAGACAATTGAATCCTGATGCATTCCAGCAGGTCCCAATAGGTGTGATGTGTGTCCATAGTCATGGTTGGTGGTCTGTAGCTAGCTATGATTTGAGTGGGTGTTCTGTCAACTGTTAACTGCACTCAGGATGTCACCCATGCATCATACTGTTTGGCCAGCCTGGGGGTGTGTATGTGTATGCTAATCTTCAACACTCCACCTCCTGTGGCTTTGCAGGCCTCCATTTGGGGTCTAAACGTATGATGTGATGAGTGAACTGGCAAGGTTGATCTGCTCTCCACAGCTAGAATGCAGGTGTCAGTGACTGCACAAATGTCAGCATCCTACAGGACAAGGTACGCTTGCATTGACATGGGTTTCATGGTGAGACATCTAGCTCCTGTTAGAGCAAGACATCTGCACAAAGGCACACATTGGTGGTGGGCAAAGGCCAGTAAATAGTGTCACATTATGAATCTAGATGAAATACACTAAGTTGCCAGCAAAGATGGTGTCACGTTCACAGGTGCAGGATATGCCATCTGACAATGAAATGTATGCTAAGTTGTTATGACTTCAATCTTTAACAGGTTGCCAGTGATGTGCGAGACAATACACAACTGCCTGATTCATTGACTACATATATGAGGCAGACATGTGGTCAGTCTGCAGAACTCTGGACAGTTGTCAGGTATTGGCTCAGTATATCACATACAGTTCAACAAACACATCTACACCTGTCATGTAGTATGCACATACCCTATGTACATCCCTAACATTTGTAAGACAAGCATATGTATCAGAATAGCATTTACAGGTGACATATGAATAATTACAACATCCCAGGTAGCTGGCCAACCAGTGACACACTCAGTATTGGACAACAGAGACTCCATTAGTAGTCATACATGAGCTGACCTTTGCTGGGATGACTCAGGGGACAGAGATGTGCTCCATGTCAATGCAGGCAGGGCAAGCAGAAATGGCCATAGGTGCTGGACAGCAGTGTGTGATTCCAGCAGGTATTGTTGTGGCCTAGTGTATAATGTCCCATTTGACATCATTGCATCACCCTTCTGCATTCCACCACAAGCTTACATGATTGCCATACCTGTTATAGTGCTTAGGAGTTTCCTCACAACAATGCAAATGTTTAGGTTTGTGTAGTCGCAGTCTGTCTTTGTGTAGATGGGTTGTGACCTGTGTTGCATAGGCAGCAGCTTGCCTTTTGTAGGTACTGCTCATAAGCAAGTGATGGTCTGTGCACCAATCGGTGTCTCCCATGTGCTACTTGCATCCAAAGCAGCTGTGTTGTCTTTCCATTTGCCAATGCCATAGCAACACCGTGCTATAATTATGGCCTTCATGTGTGCCTTGCCCCTTTTCCTTGCCTGTGTGGAGGACATTATGGAGGTGTGGGGCTACAGCTTCACAGACAGTAGGTGGGAATACCTCTCAGGAGAGGACATGTGGAGACAGCCCAACAACATGGAGAACAAAGTTCCAGAAATGGGTACAGATTGTAAGTCAGTAGTGCTGTTATACACATAGAGGGTTGCTAGTTTAACAGGGTTTGTCTGGATATGCATTTTCTGCGTGACTTGACGTCTGACAGTGATATGTCTCTGACATACCTCTCAACTGTCCTGATGTCCACAGACTTCCCAGAGGTTTGCCTGTTAAGTTTGATCTGTTCCTCAGACGTCTGCTTTTGTGGAAGCAGTAGGATAATGTGAGGATTTTATTCAGTAAATGTTGACATCCATTGGTGTTTCAGACATCATATCCTTCAGGGATGTTATGTTATAACAAAGCCTGTGACACTAACAACTGTTTCAGTTTGTAACACCATTATGTGAGATATGTCCCGCTTTCTGTCCCCCTGGCCCCAAGTATGTGATGATTTGTCCAAATCTTTTGCAGTAAGAAGGTCAGAGGTATGTGATACCATTAGTTAGTGACTGCACTCAAGGTATCATCCCATTGACTTAGCAGACTCCTGTAAGCGGTATGCAGCAGTGCCATTAATATGGACTAACTCCCTGGACATTCTGTGGAAATCTGCACATATGAGAGTAATGTATGTCTGACCATTGTGAAACAACTGCCAAGATTGTGTAGCAGTGCTGTGTGTAGATGTTTGTTTGGCTGAATAGGGAGAGTAGCAGATGTGAGTGTCACAGGTCCTTTTTCTGACTGACTGTGCATGCTGCTACAGCTGCTGGTGATCTATCAGGTGTGTATGTTTGTAGGGACAGACTGAGAAATGTCCTGTAACACATCAGGATTCCCAGTACACTGTGAGTTGGGCCAGTATATGTCAGTGTAGTGTGTTACTAGAAATCAGGATATGTTCATTCAAACAGTCATTCTACTTTAGCATTCATTTGGGATACTAATATGTTGCTGTGACTGTGGTGCAAATGGTTGTGGGTGGACATTCATGCACCACTATCTGCTTTTCCCTACAGTTCCATTCCTGTAGTGCATGATATATTTGGATATACATGGGTAATTGCCCAGAGCTGAGTTGGGTTAGTGTCGTGTTGGACTTACTGTGGTTCAGAAGTGCTAAGTGACGTGGTTGGCAGCTGTCATGGGTTTTCCCATTCTTTTACATGACTGCGGTCATAATTATACACTGTCCGGATGTCTAGACACTGTCCTGATGCGTGTCTCATATATTTTGTCTGTTGGCCAGAACAGCTGTGGGTTTCTGAGAAATCACTGGGATGATGTAAGGATTGACATCAGTAAATAATGACATTAATTTGTGTTTCAGACCTGGAATTTATCTGGCATTGTATGTTAAAGCACAACATGCCACTCCAGCAGACTTCTACACGTATGACAGCCATATTTCAAAGATGTCATTATTGTTTGCCCTTTATCCACCCAATTTGTCAGGCTTTTTGCAGATGTGTTGCAGTAAGAGGTTATTTATCTGTCTATATATCTCTGTATGAATGAATACACACACACACACACACACACACACACACATATATATATATATATATATATATATATATATATAAACAGTACTACAGATATATAATCCCCCCTTATGTTGAATGACTGTTGTGCATGATATGTTTGTAAAAACACTTGAAATTCCAACTGCTCGGGTGGTGTAGAGGTATGTTGCTGTGATTGTTGTGCACTGGGTCAGGATTCCACACTAGGGCATGCTTACTTTATTCATTAATGTTAAATGACCAGAATGAATGATATTTGTCTGAAAGCATTACAGATTCAACAGCTCAGATGGTGCAGTGGTCTGTTGCTGTGATTGTAATGCACAGCATCCTGTGTTTGAGACTTGGCAGGGCTGATTACTTTGTTGCCAGACAGAACAAGGGATGATGGAGATACCATGATTAAGGCACTTTTAATCAGTTGTAAGTGGGTTTGCATGGTTTTGCATGGAGCTAAGTAATGCTAACAGATGGTTAAGCCCTGTGAGCTCCGCTTAGCACCTCTTACTCCCACTTACATTTGCACTAATTTTCTTTAAAGAAAAGAAAAAAGGGTGATAGCAAAGTGGTGAAATGGGGGCAAGCAGAGGGTAAAACACTATGAAAAGCAGATAGGGATGTGCAGGATGGGTATAGGAAAGGACCATAGCTCTACATTTCTCGAGAAGCAACAGCTGTGAATAAAATGTGTAGAATTTGGAATTTACAACCTCACACCCCACAGAGAGGGGTGTTGGTGACAGACATTTACAGAATAATCTGTGGATTTGTTGATTAGGTTCACTGTACATGGGGGTGAAATGTAGAGCTATGTATGATGTAATTTTTTTTTGCAGGACAGATGCCCTTTTTTTTAAGGTGAGAGTGGGATGTTGGGGAAGGGCTGTAGGTATGTTAGAGTAGGTAGGCTGGGTGGGATAGGTTGTATTTGCAGACAGACAAGACAGCAGGCAGGGGCAATATATGACACATGAGGGGTGTAAACATCTTTGACGGGGGGGTGGTTGACAATCCGAAGCCCATGAGTCCCCAAATGGATACAGTGGGACTGAGGTCCCACCCATGGATAATTACCACTGCTCCTTCATGGGCCCGAAGGTGGTTGTGCTGGTGCCTCTTGAGGTGCACCAGGTGACCCTCAATCTGATGCAGCTGCTCTCCGAACTCTGTTTGGATGGCACTGCACACCAAACCTTGGAACTGACTGCGAGGTAACAGGCACCTGCCTGTGCCCACTCCCAGGAGGGGACAGGCCCTGCCCCTGAGGCAGTTCCAATCGAAGGTGGTGCAGGTCCAGCAGACGAGGAAGTCCCAGGATGGATCCCAGATGTGCTGAAGCCCAGTGACATTGCCAGATGAGGCAGAACAGGTGGATCAACCAGAGTCTGCCTTTCCAAATGTGCTATGGTGTTGAGGTTTTAAAAAATATGTTGTTTAGTCATTGACAACACATTTCAAGTTTAGTTATAACAGCATGCATGGGTGTTCCAATTATTCCCATAAAACAGATTTGAAACAGTTGCATAACAAAATGAACATATGCATAAATGAAACAACAGTATGCATCGTAAGAGCATGCCAGTAACATTGACGGCAACAGAGCACCAACAATTGTATTTGAACAAGGTATGTTAACATGCAACCAATCAAATATATTAATGATAATAGAACACAAGTCCCAACATTAGGTTTGGAGAAAAACATACCTGTAGTATATGAGTTATAGTATTGATCCAGATGAGAGGTGGGGGAGTGACAAAAAGTCTATTAACAATACTCTATGGGTCTGCCCTCACTTTACATCTGCCTAAGGCCGACAACTTCTTTAGCAAAAACATACCTATTAAACTATCAGCCTGAAATGGTATGGGGGCAAACTGTGACAACTCTGGGTACATGACTAGAGGGGACTCCTACATATAAGGGTTACATATCTGGCACAGGAGGGGTACCCTGAACTGCTGTTATGCGAGTGTGCTACTGGAATACTTCAATTGGTTTCCTATCTGTGTCCAGGGTTATTGGCAGCAGTGACCACTAGCAGTGACAGCGTGACACTTGAGAGACATGTACCGGGAAGAGTGCATTTGTATGTACCTATCCTGCTGTCATTTGCAGGCATGTGGTGGGACAGTTGAGCAGTTAAACACAGTTTATTAGTATACCCTTCATATAGCTACTGCCAACATTTCCTTACCTGTAATACTTGTGGAGAAAATATCTGTTAACACTGACTACCTGACCTGTTAACACAAGGCAATGCTGGATGGAACACATTTTGAAACTTTACACATAACTATTCCAGGTTCAGACTATAGTGCAGTATATATTTCACATTTCAGTTATATCTTGTTTTACAGCTCCTCCATCTACAGTTTTTTTTAACAGCTGGTTCACAGGACAACCTTAGTTAATGTATGCTGTCACTGCCATATTTGCTCTGAAGAACCTGTATACATTCTATATGTCTACAACAACATAGCAGAATAAACACAACCATTTTTTGTAGGGGTCTTTATTACACATCAGTATTAGTCAGTCAAACATTTTTATTTATTAATTTCACACAATAACAGTATACCTACTAGAAGTAAGCAATGTACACCTTCTTAGCTATTTGAACAATATACTGCAACATAGATTTGTACTTACCAGCCTGTCTGTGCAGCCTCAGCAGTCTGTTGGCATGGGCTTCTATGTTACTAGCCTTCTCAGCTGCAGCTGTAGGGGAGAAAAACAAATATTATGCATACCTGTCTATCAGATTCTCAGGCTAGTATTTGCTACAAACTACTTGATAGTGATATGTACTCACTACTGGAGCATTCTGTGCCCATGCATCATGGATCCACTGGGCCAAGAGCATCCCTTTCTCTGCTTTAGATCAGCATAGTGTTGCCGTACCTGCTCACCAGTCCAGGGGATGCCAGTACCGCTGGTAAGATCACATGCGAGATGGTATCAGGCCTCTGCTTTGTATTGTGAGTGCTGGTACTGGCCCTGCAGCAGTCTCTCCTCATGGTTTTCTACAAGAAGTCCAGCCATGACTGTGGACTCCTGAATGCTCCTGAGCTGTGTCTGAAAGCACGCTCCTTCACTTACACAAGCCATAGTACCTGCACAGATGAACTATAACAGATTCTGGCTGTATTCCCACCTGCACCATTTAAATAAGGTGATATTCCCACCCTTTGCTGTCATGGGGCCATTTTGAAGATGTTAAGCTCTGCTAAGCAGTGTGCAAATCTGCTAAGCTGAGTTTAAGAGCACTTAAAGGGGTAACTGCTGAGCACTGCTTAACAATGCGCAAATCCACTTAACTGAGCTACCTGCTGCATAGCATTCACATCTAAGCGATGCTTAAATCTGGTAAGCAATGCAGAGCATTGTTAACCATTGCTCACTTTTCATAGGTTCATAGCTTCATAGGTTGGTACTAGGCTATCAGCCCTAGGGCCTATACAAGCCTAGCCATAACAATTCCCTGGCTATTTCTTCCCACACTATTTACTTCCCTGGACCCCTGTATAGCAGGGCGACTGACATGATCCCTGGGGTGAATTTCCTTTCTCCCATCCAATCATCAAGGTTCCTTTTGAAGAGGGCCAAAGAGGCACTCTGCTTGACATGTATGGGCAATCTATTCCAGAGTCTGGGGAGTCTTTGGGTCAGGAACCTATCCCTCCAGCATGTTTTGTTTATTGTGATGACAAGGTTTAGATCCCTGGAGCATGTGGCTCTGAGGGATTGGGATTTCTTTAAGTGTAGCATGTCCAACAGTTCTGGGTTTGACATGGCCTTGTATGTTAAGCAGAGATCGCCTCTGAATAGACGATATGCGACACAGTATAGCTGGAGTTTTTTAAGGCGGTCAGCATAGGGCATCTGCTTTAGGCCTGTGATTCTTTTAGTGAGGTATTTTTGCGGCCTTTCCAGTTGTTGCAGATGTCTTGAGAGGTACATACCAAATGGGGCGTTGTATTCTATAATGGGTCTAATGAGGGATGAGTACAGTGGGACAATGACCTTCTTTTTTCTGCATGAAAAGCCCTTAGTGATGAGGTGTGCCACATAGAAGGATTTCCTGACTGTTCTGGTGATGTGGTTATCAAAGGTGAGACCACTGTCCACCTGTGTCCCTAAGTCTCTTATCACACTTTTGGTGTTTAGTGTACTGCCACCTATATGGTTATTCATGGGTACATGTTTTTTTCCCAAAGGGGATAACTATACATTTCTTGGCATTGAGCTTGAGCCCATGGCTCTGGCACCAAGCATCTGTTTCTGTAAGGCCCTTTTGTAGAGTATCCACATCATTTGGGGATTCAATAATGGTTCCCAGTTTGCAGCCATCTGCGAACTTTCTTAGCCAGAGTCCCTTAGTGTTGGCCTGTACTTCAGAGAAGTAGATGCCAAACAAGAGCGGTCCCAGGACTGAACCCTGAGGTACTCCAGTTGTCACTTGTGTGGAGCTGGATTTGGAGTCGGCTACTTTTACAGTGTGGGTTCTATCAGTAAGCCAGTTAGCAACCCATTGGGTGACGTAGGGATTAATGCCCAGCTTAGTAAGTTTATCTATGATTCCAAAGTGGGGAATGGTGTCAAAGGCCTTGGCAAGGTCTAGATAGGCTGTGTGGGCCACCTTATCCTTGTCCATGGCTCTGGAGACTGATTCAAAGAAGTCAAGCAGATTCAGGAGACAAGATCGGCCCTTTATAAACCCAAACTGGGTGGGGTCCAGTGTTTGAAGGTTGCCAAAGTCTTTGTTTATAAGTTCCGTGATAATACACTTCATGGCCTTGCAGATAAGGCTCATCTGACTGATGGGACTGTAGTTTTCAGGATCCAAGGTGGATCCCCCCTTGTGGAGTGGGATAACTGTAGCTCTGTGCCACTCAGTGGGCACGAAACCTGAGGTGAGGCTATGATTAAACATGACACTTAGGTGAGGTGCTAGTTCATATTGTAGTTCATGTAGTACACAGCCCGGGATGTCATCTGATCCCATGGATGCTGTATTCTTAGCTTTGGAGAGTGCATTTCTTACCTGTGTGGCCATTATTACTGGAATTTGGCAATATTCCAGTATTGAGATGGGCCATTTAGGGGGTGAGAGGGGGGTGAAGTTGGCACTGAATCGATCTGCCAGGATATTGGCAATATCCTTGGGATTAGTATATTTAATGCCATTCTGTTTTAGCTCAGAGTAGATCTGAGCATTGCCATTTAGATTCTTGACATAGTTATAGAATGCCTTGTGGTTGTCTTTGGAATCTTTGGCAATTTTATTTTTGTAACTAGCTTTGGAGGATTTTATGAGGGATCTCAGTTTTTTACTGAGGCTGGTAAGGGAGTTTTTTGCATCCTGGGATTTTCCTCTTTTCTGCAACAGTTTCTTCCTTTTGTTGTAAAGTTTGTTTATGGCAGGGGACCACCAGATTGGCTTCCTTTTTTTGGATGAGAGCATCTTGGTTCTATTTGGGATGGTACGATTCATGCATGAGTGGATGTACTCGTACATTGCCTTAGTGTAGGATTCAGCAGTTGAACTTTCAGCTCCCGTCTGCATGGGTGTCATGAAGTTTGTCACTTCTGACTTGAGTAGCATGAAGTTGGCTTTGGAAAAGTTTTTTATGGAGGTTTTCTTACTGGGGAGTGGGGGTGGGATGTGGATGTTAAGGGTGATTAGCTTATGGTCAGACCTGACTCATGAGAGGGTGACCAAAGGTGTAGAGCATCGATTTCCCATGTTGGTAATGACCAGGTCTAGGATATTAGAGCCCCTGGTGGGACTATGGATTAGTTGATCCAGGGCGTTGGAATTTATGAATTCCAAGAACCGTTGGACAAAGGTGTTGGTACATGAGTAGTTTCCTAGTTAATGGCAGGGTAGTTAAAATCACCCAGTATTAGGGTGTTTGGTTCTATCTTAATATTTTTCTGTATGTTTAGAAAGGTGTAGTGAGAATCTTGGGGTATGGTGGGGGATCTGTAGCAAGCTACAGTTTGGATTGCAGTCTTACCTAGTGTTAGTTGCACCTGGAGAATTTCAGATGCATTGTGTAGGGCAACTAGCCTGGTGGTGTGAATATCATTGGTGAATATTCACACTCCTCCACCTTTAGTGTTTCGGTCCTGGTTTGGTTGCCAAAAAGTGTGGTAAGAGTTGTAGCCTGGTATTGCAGGGGTGCTCTCTGGAGCCTTGAACCAGGTCTCAGTTACTGCATAGATATCGATGTTCTCCATTTTTAGGAGTGCCTCGAGAGAGTGCATTTTGAGGTTTAGACTTCTAGCATTGAGTAGCATTACCTTCAGATTTTGCATGCTTGTACCTGTTACAGTGGTGGTTTTGTCCTTTGAACTTTGCCTAAAAAAGGCACTATAGGGGTGGCAAGAGCCTTAGCAAGTAACCTGAATCCCAGGGGTGACAGGTGCAGACCATATCTGACAAAGCATTGTGGTCTGTCGATCATGTCATCCCAGGAAGATAAATACTGGATCCCCTTTGAATGACACCAGAAGCTTAGCCAATTGTTGAAGTCAATCATTTTGTCCTTATATTGTGGTATAATTCTAGGTGAAGGCAGGATGCTACTCAGGGCTAGGGTCATACCTGCCTGGGCCACATGATCTGAGAGCTCTTCCATGTCTCTTTTCATGTCGTCCAGAGAGGTACATCTGAAGTCATTCACTCCAACATGGACAATGACAGAGTCATATTTGTACTTGTTGTAGAGTGACTTGAGTGCATGCGTTATGTGGTGGATTCTGGCACCCGACAGGCAGCTGACTGTAATTTTCTCCTTGTTCAACCTGGTGAGTGGGACATCAGTGTGCCGGACTATAGAGTCATCTATGACTAAAGTGTTAGGTACATTGTCTTGCCTTAGGGGCTGTTGCTGGGTGGCACACTGGTGTTGTGAACTATGTGACACTTTGGTTGTGATTGGTTTTTGCGTTTCAGCTTCAGAGGTCCTTGTTGCTTGGGCAGGTTACAGTTAAGTGCCTCTGCATATGTGGATTTAGTGTTGATATATGTGGGTGTTGGTGGTGTGGGTTTAGAAGGGCTATGTGTTGCTTGAGGTGTATTGTGGGTGTTAACTTTCTCCTCTTGACTGTCTAACACAATTTTGGGTGGAGAGAGCTTTGCTTCCATTTTGGCTATGTAAGTGCATCTCTCACAGGTTGTAGTGTTGGGGGGTAGGAGTAGAGGGGTGTCTGTGTACATGAGGCAATTGCTGCATTGCCCCAGTATGCCCAGATTCACCAGGTGGACAGGAGAAATCACCGGAAGCTGACCCTTGGACATGCCTGGTTTGGTGCTTTTTTTTGTAAAGTACAGGAGCTGTTTTCCCTTACCTTAGCAAGGTACTTTGCAATTATGGGCTGTTTAGTACCTACTTTTAATTTCTCCTTATTAACAAAGAGAGTTGAGTGCTTGTATCAGTTTAAGGCTTCCTAGTGGTTTCCAGCAGGTATTAGAGTAAGTGCTAGTCACAGGGATGCTTAAAGGTAAAATTAAAAAAAATATATTATAATAATGACTTAATTTAGTAAGTGCATATGATTTACTTTACATGACATCCTTCTGTGTGCTTTCATTACATTAGCAAGGTGTGTTGCTATCCTGTATGGAACACTTATGTATGCATGGGTGATTTCACATGTTATATGCACTCACACTTCCATTTTACACCAGCTACACTACCCTGGTTGACAAAAATCAATTACTACATGCTTTAAGATGAAAATAATGATTTTAACACTGTTTTCCCATGTAAAAATAAAGTGCCTGTCTTGGTACTCAAACTATGAATGATTGCATGTAAAGCCGAGACTCTAACTACTACACTATCTTGGTTCAGGAATTTCAGCTGTATATTTTTATTTATCTCCTCTAGGGTGTTTAAGCAATGCTGGGCAAAGGGCCATAACATGCACACTCACTCAGCTATGCTTAAACATGCCTTAGTATGGAAAAAAAAAATTATGTCCTTGTTCAGCTTTGTTACTCTAGGAGATTGATGGGTATGTGAGGCAGGCATCTGGGAATTTTGCAGGCACCTGTACAGTTGAGGGCTTTGCCCATAAGGCACTTTCACATAGCAGACATTTCTGTTTCCATCTTCACACCCTGCAGGAGGTTTGTGGTACTGCAAACCTAACCTTTTATTCTGTCAGCTTTCGGGTTTGTCAGTGCACTTTGTAAAACATGTCCATATTTATGTGCCTTTGTCCACCCATTATTTATGGCTTTGTACAGCTTTATTGGAACCAAAAGCAAATCACTGACTACAGATGAACTGGAACACAGTTTATTGAAACACAAATTCAGTTAAGCACTTTCATCCTTCATCAGGAGGGATGAAAGCGCTTATCTGAATTTGTGTTTCAATAAACAGTGTTCCAGTTCATCTGTAGTTGGTGCTTTTCTTTTGGTTCCAAGTTTGTCATTTGCCTCATTGTGTTAGTTTTTGGTGTAGCAGGGAACCTACTTCAGTAGCATCATGGAGAATTTGTACAACTTTATTGATCTAGGAGGGTGAGAAGTATGTGTGGAAGGCATCTGAGCATTCTGCAGACAGCTTTACAGTTATCAGCTATGGTCATACAGCGCTTTCACATGGCAGACATTTCTGTTTCAGTCTTCATACCCTGCAGGAAGTCTGTGCTACTGCAAACCTTTTGTTCTATCAACTTTCCGGTTTGTCAGTGAAATATTTTGGATGTTTCCATGTTTTTGTGGCTTTGTCCCCCATTATTTATGGCTTTGTACTGCTTTATTGCTCTAGGAGGGTGAAATGTATCTGAGGCAGGCATCTGCGCATTCTGCAGACACCTGTACAGTTGATGGCTATGGCTGTACAGAACTTTTCAATGCAGGGGTGTGTGTGATAGAACCTGTCACACACACCCACTGCATTTCCTTAATCATCTACTGGCTATTTCAGTGTCTGCAGACACTGCCATAACTCTTTTATTAGCTGTCAGTGTCTGCAGACACTGACAGCACTTGCAAAATGCCGTACAGCACTTTTGCAATTCAGGGTGTGTGTGACAGAGCCTGTCACCCCCCCTGCATTTCCTTAATCATCTTCTGCCTATTTCAGTGTCCGCAGATACTGACATGAGCTATTTTATTAGATGTCCGTGTCTACGGACACTGACAGCACTTGCAAAATGCCGTACCACACTTTTACAATGCAGGGGGTGTGTAACAGACCTGTCTCACACCCCCTGCATTTATTTCCTGATCTACTAATTATTTCACTGTCCGCGGACACTGAAAGAACATTTATTTTTGCTTTTAGTGTTCACGGACACTGAAATTCATTTAAAAATTGACATACAGCAGCTTCTGAGTGCAGTGGGCATGTTCGTAGTCCATGCACTACTTAAACATGCCCCCTGCACTCATTCATGGTTTGTGTCCATTTAGCCTTAACAGCAGCATGCCTTCATGAATATACAAAGCTTGCTGCTGTGACTACACAGACACAAACCACTCCATGCAGGAATAGCACTATTCCTGTGCTGAGTTTATTGAATCCTGGGAAGTGGCTCTGACAGTTTGGCAATGTGTCTCATAAAATGCCCATTGTTAGGGGTCACAGACAAAATATTGTTTGCAAACATCCGGATATTCCATACACATATATACAGATGGCTGGTATGGCCTGTACAGTTTAACATGTTGCATGTACAGCAGATGTCATTAACTGGCTTTGCAAAGTAATGCCATGGTGAGGGAGTCAACAGCCCTTAAAATGGTATAACCAACACACACAACAGCAAATATGTTTCTCAGACACCCACACACGCAATATCACAGTTGCCAATATTGAGTTTAGAGCCTCTAACTGTCTAGTTATTGGCACTACAGTGTTATGCAGTTATTGCACATGTCATGGAGCTTATATGAGTGAAGAGTGTGCCCTGGTTCTTCTAAGGTGCTTAACATCACCAGCTCTTGTAAAATATGGCAATGGGCAGTGTACTGGGAGGGTAAGGCCTCAAAATACTGTATCCTACAAATATACAAACACACTTATACACACAGACACATTTGTCAGAACTGGGAATAGAATCCCTGCCTATTTAATTAATTGTACTGTAGTATTACACATTTATTGCATGTGCCACAGGGCTTAAAGGGCTGAGAAGTGTATGCAGGTACTTCTATGGTGGATGACATCAGGAGTCATTGTGAAGAGGACAGTGGGAAGTGTACTGGATGGAACACACTTCCAAATGGTAAAACCCACACCCCCAGAGGATGTGCCTCAGCCAGGGACAAATTGGGAAATAATCTGGGACAAAGTGAAACACTTTTCAAATGTCAGTGCTATTAGCTTAAGACATTGACAGATTACGCCAATGTGACTTAAAGACGTTTCATGAAGTAAGAGAATACTATAGCTCTAATTATTTTCATTATTTAGTAAGTGTAATTCACCAGCTTTTCTCCAAAAGTCACCAATGTTTGGAGGGACTAAGAGGGACAGAGCTAAACTTTGAGTCAAAATCAGGGACATCCCTGAAATCATGGAAATTGAGAGGTGTGAGGGTGGATGACACCAGCAGTCAATGTGAAGAGTGGGAAGTGTACTGGGTGGAACACACCTCCAAATAGTAAAACCTGCAACCCCAGAGGATGTGGCCTCAGCCAAACACACACACACACAGCATACTGTACTCACACACACACAGTTGCCAGTATTGAGTTTAGAACCCTACCAGTCTAGTTATTGACAGTATAGTATTATGCAGTTATTGCATGCACCATGGAGCTTATAGGGTTGAAGAGTTTCCCAAGGTACTTCTAAGGTGTATGAAATCACCATCCCTTGTAAAGTATGGCAATGGGGAAGTGTACTGGGAGACAAAGGCCTCAAAATACTGTAGCCTACAAATAAACATGCCTACAAACACTTTCACACACACAGATTTGCCTGGACTGAGATTAGAATTCTTACCTATCTATTATTTGTAGTAAACTGCTACATTGCTATTGCACACACCATAGAGCTTATAGGGCTGTGGGTTGTCCAACAGTGCTTTTCAGGTTAATGACATCAACATCCCTTGTAAAGTAAGGCACTGGGACATGTTGTGGATGGGATGGTCTGCAAAACACTTTATCTTACAAATGTAAGCACACACTTACCAGTACTGAGAATAGAACCCCTGCCTACCTAGTTATTTGTACTATAGTGTTATGCAGTTATTGCACATGCCACATAACTTATAGGGCAGAAACTCATCCAAAGCTACTTCTAAGGTGAATGATATCAGCAGATCTTGTATAGTAGGGCAATGGGAAGTGTCCTGGATGGGAAAGGCCTAATACTCTTATTCCTACACTCACGTGACAGGACTGAGATTAGAACCACTACCTATCTGGTTATTTGTACTATAGTGTTACACAGTTATTGCATGCACCAGAAAACCTAGAGGACAGAGACCATTCTAAAGGTACATCTAAGGTGAATGACATCAGCAGATTTTGTAAAGTAGGGCAAATGGAAGTGTCCTGGGTGGGAAAGGCCTCTTAATACTTAAACCTACAGACACACATACACACGCGCGCACACACACACACACACACACACACAAACACAGGGGCAGGTGATGTGATATAACCCCCACTTCAGTACTATTATACAATGGAGCTTGCCTTCATGCTGGCACGTGGGGCTGGTTATGACTGGTATGCCACTGTCTACAGCAGGACATCACTCTATGCCATTCAGGGTATCCGTGTGTGTGACTCACTCTGTTTGTATCTCCCTGTGTGTCCCTCTTTATCACTGTCTGTCTCTCTCTTCCCCATGTCTATGTGTGGGTATGCTTGGCATATTATCTGTTGTCCATATATATGTCTGTATACCACACATAACAGATGCAGATATAACACATATGGGCCACCTATAGCTAGCAGAGGGTAATTCTGTATGATGGGTGTGTGTAGGGACAGTTCCATAACTGTCTGTATGCAATGACATATATGCACAACACAGTTATATAGTCCGATGTGGGTTCCAACATAGCCTATGATTCTCTAAGTGTAGGAACATGCCCAGTGTGACCTTCTATGGTGAGAGTGGGAGTCCATTCCAGAGATAGGTATACTCTGGTCTAGAGTTTTATGTGCTATAGCTGTACCTCTCAAAAGTAAACAGGACTTTCCTACAGCTACTGGATTTGTTTTAGCAGACATTTTCTGACATATCCGAACTCTAACACTGCAGTGTATTGCATCATTACCTAGTGACATACATCCTCAGATCATCACAGTGCTTTACCAGAGGAATACAAGATGTATGATGCACAGACCAATATTATGAGCTCAACTATATACATTCTTGCCCAAAAGTGCTAGTTGAGAGGTGTGGCTACAGCCAGTCGACTGATTAAGCTGTGTAAACATTCCAGCAACTTGGTGATATACTGGCTGGAGATATCCTGCTTGTGTGTTATTCTTCTTACCTGAAAATTCATATCCTGGTGTGGCCATACCTCTCAACTGTAAATTTGTTGCCAGATTGTCTGGGTGTTTGTCTATAAGTTTCATCTAGTCTACATAAACTTGTGTTTTTATGTCAAGCTAGTTGCATATAATTGAAGAGTGACGTTAAACATAATAACAGACATTAGTTTTTCAGACTTTATAACCTTCAGACAATTCCTGCTAATGCAGAACCCATTATCCTACCAACCTTCTCAATATGTAAGGGCAATATTTACAATACATGCCTCTCATTGTGCCTTTGTACCACTTATATTTATGACCTTGTCCGGATGTATTGCTGTCAGAGGTTGGGAGGTATGGGTGTGGATACAGAATATATTCTACTGTGCAGAAATGTCCATCATATGTGTAGTATATTCCACATAGCACTGTGACTTCCAGGTATGTCAGTGGCAGAGTAATGGTGTGAACCAATGACAGACAGTTGTATATAGGTTGATAGGTTTCTATGACATTAGTAGAGTATTGGCCCTGAAGTTCTTAGAACCCACAAAGACAAGAGTGTAGCCCATGTTACAACATGTCAGCACACAGAGTCCTGTACAGCAGGGAGACAGGTAGGATCACAGCCTGTACTTTGTGTTTACCGTGGAGTTATACAGGGAACACATCACTAGGGGTATTGAGGAACTTGTTTTGCTGTTGACAGGGAGTGTATTCCACAGACTGGTGAGTGTGTGGTTATCATATCTGTCACACCAACAACACATACTAATATCACAGCCCAGGCTGATAGTGTTCCTACAGGTTGATGGACTGGGCCTTGAGTTCCAGATGTGCAACAGTCCCATCAAGGCAGGGTCTGGATTGCTTGGTATGCCAGACAGGGGTCACCTCAGCAGAGTCTGTATGGAACAGGGTAGAGGGACAGTGCTGTTAGCCTATCTGTGTAGGGTAGGTGTTTGGGGTAAGGCCTTAGTGTTTTCAAGACCCTGTTGTGTGGAGTCTACATGGTTTGTGGTATGTGGGTTTCTGGAGTTATCATGTGATTTTGCCTCTAAGGTGTGTTTGTTTTGTTGCAGACCTCCACTTAATGGGTGTGTGCTGTGCATTTGCAGGTGATGTTTGCTGACTCCTTACACTGCATGGCACCTATGTTACTGCACAATATGTTCTGATATGCACTTTTTCCATTTGCCTGGCCAGTGGTTCCCCTTCCCCTTATGTGTGTCTCTTTGTCCTTCTGTAGTCCACTCACAGGCCTTGGCCATGGTGGCTGTTGTTATGTATTTGTAAATCGGAGGTGGCCCGGGTACATGCTGTTACATTGAATGCAGGGTTGTGGACTTCATACCTCTGAGTGTACCTATTTAGCAGGTTGTCCATCACTGCACCACTCCATTTGCTGTGGTCCTTAGACGGTTTGTGTTGCTATATGTTATTATGAGTCTACATGTGCCTAGCTGTCATACCATCACAGACTGACATCTGGACAGTCCCAAATATGCCAGTCAGACAAAGGCTCACACATGGGGACAGGGTGTTAATAATGTTCTGCCAAACATAGACAGTTGGAAAAACTGTGTGGTAATTGCTTGCTTGTTCTTATGGGTTTGATGTCTGCTTCCCCACTGTCTGCCATTGCTGTTTTGACATGACCCTTTCTTGTTTTGCAGATAGTTGGTAGGCAACTGCAACGTTAGGACACACAGAACAGATATACAAGGCATACTTGTGCTCCTTCTGTGACAACCTGTGTCATTCCAGGGGTATGGGTGTTGGCCAGTGACATGTTTTCAGTGCTGACACAGAAAGGTGGCAATCTTTTATACAGTGGCAGTACATATTCCTTCAGATACCTGCAGTCCTACTAGGGACCATACCTCTCAACTTCTGAGAGCCACACATCTGGACAAAGTCATAAGTGATTGGGGGACAGAGGCCTTAATAATAGAACCATTTTTAAGTATTGGCCTTACAAACTTAAGAGAGGTGATTCACTAACAGGTCTTACATTAGCGTGCATGTTTCTATAGGGTATGAAGTCTAACAGTGCAATCTGTCATTATTTTCTGTTCTTAGTCTTGTGTCATTTGCCAATGTATTGCCAGACAACCACTATTTTATGTTATACAGACCACAATTATGATGCAAACCTCTGGACATTCTGCAATAGGTCTGTACAGTTGAGTGGTCTTGTTGGTACAGTGTATGTTACCTCAAGATGTGTACTGTCCATATGTGTGGATCCCTGTCCATGACCAGTACAGCTTCCATGATGAGTACAGCTTTCCTGCGTTAACAGATATTGACATCTGGACAGTGTGTACTACTCCTACCGTAGCTGTAGCTGACATACAGAATACTTGACACTGCAGTTCTTGGAACATGGCCCTGTCAAAGACACCACTGTACCTTGGCCACTACAACACAACAGCCCATAGTAAGTGCTGGCCACATCTTGACAGCATTAACCACACATATACATAGGTCATTGACCCCTGTATGTTGTGGACATTCAACAAGTTATCATGTTGATTGGGGTAGCCCTGGCAATGTCTGCTGCTATTTCCCTGCAAACATACTTGCTACTGCATTTCTATGGGAATATGGGTGTGGGGAGGGCACACCTGTCAACTGTACACATTTGCACAGACTATGCTGATATTTGCTTTACATTTTGGTTCCATTTAGCATAGTATTGTGTACTGTCTTGGAGACTAGAAGCATATCACTAAAGACCACAGGTCAGATTGTAATGGTTTACATTTGAGTTTCAGACTTCTTACCCTTCAGAGCCTTAATACAACTGCAAGACCTGCTGTGCTATCACTGTGTAAGTCTGTAGGGGGCGTATTTCATCACTGTCTCCATTTTTGGACTTTTTCCAGACATTTCTTTATGGTTTTCTACAGCTGACTTGCTGGTTGGGGCTGAGGAGTGTGTATGGGACCCCACACTAACATCCATGCCTGTGACCTATGACCCCCCAGTTAGTTGGCCCCCCCACACATACTGCAGTGGGATTTGTCACCTTGGGTACTACTGCATAGTGCGAGGGGGCCAGTATTGGGCAAACATTTCCTGGTGTCCCACATAGCTGTCAATTGTCTGCTGCTATTGCAGTAGGTCACCCCATTCACTTGCATGCATGCTGCGATGCCATAGATATGCTACCAGAGCATACTACTCCATTCATCTATTGTAAAGAAGACTGACCTACCTTGTGCCTGCAGCAGTTGTGAGGATGATGCTTGAGGCTGCCTATGTCAGATGCACGCAGTACACTGCCTGTACATGGTAAGTTATAGGTAGTGTGATGTGTGTGCCATCCATTTTACTGTATGTGTGAGTAAGAGAAAGGTGTCAGTCCCTGGGTCCCTACAGTGTGTGCTATGCATTGCCTCTTTGCCAAGGCCAGGCCATACTGAGCACTCCTCCATCTGCCTACAGGAGCTGGCTCAAGAGGATCCTCCTCCAGGTCCCTCTGTGCCTGTGGGGAACTTGGCAATGGTGGGGGGCTGTGTGGCCCTTCCCATGCTGTTCCTGTTGCAGCTGCTTCCACAGGATCATATAATGTAGCCTGGCATATACTATGAACATGTGTGCATTTGTGGCTAGAGATTACTGCAAGGCTCCACCAGATATTTCAAGGCAGCAGCACAGTGATTTGAGCATCCCAAGCACACACTCTATAATGATCCTGGTTTGTGCATGTGCCTCATTATGGCATTCTTGAGTGGGTCTGTGTACATTTCTGATGGGTGTCATCATCCATGGCTCCAGTGCATAGCCAGCATCCCCCACTATATGGCCATATGGGATGTTCCCTCGGGTATATCCCTGATACATCTGTGAGGAATGCCACATGTGGGAGCCATGATAGCTTCCCGGGATGCCAGCACACACATTCATGATAATGCTCTGGGCATTGCACATGACCTGGAAGTTGATGGAGTGGAAGCCCTTGCAGTTTATGCAGGTCCTACCCTGTTCCCCAGGTGGTGCTTTGATGCGGATGTGCGTGCAGTCCATGGCACCCAGTACCTCCGGGTAGTCTACTACATGGTGGAAGAGGCACATATTGCTCAGCCACTCCTCACGGGTGCTGGGGAAGTAAATGTGCTCACCAGCATGTGATAGCATGGCATCCAGGAAGTGTTGGAGTACCCTGGATGCAGATGCCTGTGAGACCCCCATGATGTCCCCAGTAGGTCTTTGGAAAGTACCTGGAGCTAGTATTCTTAAGGCTACACATACCTTGGTATCCACTGGGATGGGTCCCCTCTTTTGGCTTTGGGTCTGAAGTGAGGCCGACACAGTTCAATGAGATGCTGAAATATGTCCCTGTCCACCCTGTAGCATTCTACTATCTCCAGATCATGTAGCCCCTGGTACGTTACCCAGGGTCTAAATACTCTTCTCCTCCTCCTCAGTCTGGGGCAGTTGCCAACATTATCCTCCTCACCACCCATCAGCCTCTAGCGCACACAGATGTATCAAAGCAACAGCAGCCCCTAACATTTTGTCAGTTAAAATTCCCCTGGGTGTCTACACCAATGGTGCAGAGTTTGTGGGAAAAACCAGACTGAAAGGTGTTTGCATAGTTTATACTGCTATGCTGCAGATGCTGCCTGCATGATTGCCTGACTATGATGCATTGCACCTGCCAGTTATGTTATTTGTACTTGATTGCTTTTATTCTGCTATTTCCTTTTTTTTTCCCTTCCCATTTCCACCCCTTTTAAGTACCGGTGTGTGCCACGCAAACCTGCAGCCCAAATGTAAACAGCCTCAGACTCACCCCTTGCTTAGCCAAAAACTCAAATGGGAGCTGTGGAGCTCCAGTGTGATTACACCAAGCATGACATGCTCCCTTTTCATGTCAGCTGCTTTTCCTGCTTAACCCACTGCCTTATAACTCCTACATGGTTAGGAGCAGCCAGAGAATGGTCTCCCATTTAGTGATTCTGTAAAATCAACTCATTTGCATACCCCATTGCTTTAGTCCCTAGTTACACCACTACACCAGAGCCTTCCTCCTTAGCAACCAGTGTTACCTGTTATTGTTTTGATTCTGTATGCCATACACTAAAATGACAAAATGCAGATCTCACTTAAAATTGTCTTTTCACATTATTTTTTATTTTCGACAAGATCCCATTTGAGTGCCGCTGCGCTATGTTTAAATGTCCGAAATCTGCCAAAAAAAATAAACTTTGATTTTTATAATTTTGCAACTATTTTCCATGCCAAAGGCCATATTTATGGCAATTGACATACCTAATGATTATAATACATGCTTTACTTTGAGCTGCCATGCCTCCATTTTGATTTTTGCAGAAATGTAGTCAGTTAGTAACCGGATACATTTCTGCACCTCACACTGTTGTTGCACGGATGCCTGCCTGCTAACTGAATCAATAATTGTCCTCATTTGCATGTTTTTCACCAGCAAATGAGGTAATTAGCATTATTCAGTGGTGCCCATGCAAGAATAGTGCTAGCAGGCTGGTGCACGCCCCCAGCCTGGTTTACTGGATCACTGGGCGGCCATATTCCATGCAGCAGCTGCTGCACTATTCGGACATGGGATTTTAGTGTTATAGAATTCCAGGGAGAGTGTGGAACAGAGAACTGACTTCTTGATTTTCAGATCCATATGCTGTTTAAAAATAGTCACAGATAATGGCTTCCTAAAGATGAAGATGACTAATACAGAGTATTACTGCCCTGTCTCTTTAGTCACACCAGTTCTTCAGAAAAGGTTGGTCACAACTCATACCTGATCAAAAGCTAATAGCTTGGACTCCAACATTAGCATATGTAGCACAATAACACTAAGACAGCAGGAGGCTACTGTTACTTACTGTGCTGAAAGAACCCCACTTAAGAAAGATTCTCTAATTTAACCTTGATACAATCATTGGTAAAGATCTGAGATTTAAGGCAATCCTAGCATTATTAGAGGTCAGACCTTCAGTGAGATCCATATGACACTCAAGTGAAAACCATACAAACATGTGACTCACAAATTTAGGAAGGCATATAGTATAATCACCCTTTTGTACTCTATTTACCAAACACCTGGTTTAGCTGGAGATGGTTCAAAGTTTCCTCATTAAGAGGTGTGATCAGCTTGGCAACCTAGGTTTCACAAACAGAATTCAAAATCTGTGACTCATCTTCATATCATCCTGCTTCCTGATTAAGGATAATAGATTCATGGGTCCAGTTATCCAGTTTATGTTGTACTGATCTTCAGGAAGCTTTGACTATTATAACCCAGTGGTGCTATTTTCTAGTTTCTTGATTCTGTATATGATATCACCAGGTATGTTGCCTGGCCTCATGGAATTTGAGTATTTTTGCTTTTTTAAAACTTTTATAAGTTTTTGTTGTAATGTAAGAGAGATCTCCCCTTACTTGTGTAACATTCTTACTATTTCTCTTTATAGGTTCATAGGTAAGCACTGGCCTAGCTGCCCTTGTAGTCCATTTTATGTCCAGCCAATTTTCATTTTTTTGTGCTCCATTTACTCTATCTCATTTCCTTAGAGTTTGGCCTTACCCATGACATGGTCAGTAATTATATTTACCCCTAATGAGAATAACTGGGAGCATACCATAGGCAATTTGAAGGGACCCATGCATGGAATACATAATTCAGGAGCTGCCTCTGTCCATTAGTAGTACAGGGGGAAGTTGTGGGGGTAAAATTTCTGTTGCCCATCCATAGATCCAAGTTGTACTTGAATATGGACAGGGATGAACTTTGTTCTATTGGATGGTGAGCTGTGCCAGAACAATAGTACCCACTGTGAGATATACTTATCCATCCAAACTGTTCTGTTCTTGTTGCAGAAGAGGTTTAGATCCCAAGTATTTCTGATGTAACTTGACTTGCTGATGTGCAGTAAATCCAGCACTACTGGATTGGAGGATGCCTTGTATGCTGGACACAGGTCACTGCTTAGCAATATGTATGATACTGAGTATAGTGACAGGGCTTTGAGTCAGTCCATGTAAGACATGTTGTTTAGGTCTTGTATCCTTTTAGTAGGGTATCTCTGTGGGTGTTCCAGTTGCTGCATGTCTGGACAGATACATGTATGCATGCAAAAGGGGACATTATATTGAATGTTTGGCCTAATGAGGGCTGCATAAAGGGGGACAATAACATACTTAGATCTAGACATAGTCTCTTTGTTTATAAGCTGTGCAGTATAGAAGTACTTTCTTATTTGGTCAAAAGTTATGTCACAGTCCACATACATTCCCAACTAAGTTATGTCACAGTCCACATACATTCCCAACTATGTCAACACTTAAGGGAGTATTGTTAATATGGCATTTCCCTGGGATAGATGACTTCATAGATGGTACAATAATCCATTTTTAGCATTTAGTTTCAGTTCCTGATTTTGGCACCAGTTATTTATTTGAGAAAAACTTTCTTGTAAGATGACTAAGTCATTTGGGAATTCAACAACTGCTCCTAGTTTGCTGTCATCTACAAAGTTAGTCAGCCAGAGCCCTTTGACATTGGCTTTTACTTCAGAAAAGTAGATACCAAATAGGAAAGGTCTCAGCACAGATCCCTAGGGACTTCACTGTTGACTGATTTCTTTGTGGAGATAATTCTCCCCACTATGATTTCCTGCATCCTATCTTTGAGCCAGATGGCAATCCAATGTATGAAATAGGGGTTTATTCACAGTTAGTTTATCATTTCTACTATGCCTGAGAGATTAATTGTGCAAAACGCTTTGTCCAGGTCAAGGTATGTAATGTGTACTGTTTTGCCTCATCCATTGCTTTGACAAACTTTTCAAAAGAGATCAACAAGTTGAGTGAGCATGACCTACTCTTGAAGAATCCAATCTGAGAAAGTTTCACTGTTTGGAATTCCTTTATGTCCTGATTGATTTGTTCCATGATAAGTCTTTTCTTGGCTTTGCATATGAGGCTGGTCAGACGTATGGGTCTGCAACTGCCTGGGTCTGGGGAAGGTCTTCCGTTATCCAGGAGAATTACTGTAGCTGTATGGAGGCTGAGGTTGTACAATGTTGCTAGGGGTGTAGCTAAATCACGATTCATTCAATTTTAGATGCATACAGGAATATTGTCAGGACCCATTGATGCAGTACTTTTAGCTCTGATAGCACTTTTAGAAGTTGTTATTGTATGAAAGCTGAAATTAGGTACTTGATGGACAGAGGGAGGAGAAAGAGAGAGAGAAAGTTAGAGCTAAATTTATTAGCCAGTAGGCTCACTATATCTTCAGCCTCAGTGTAGGTAACATTGATCACAATCAGCTCAGTGCATTGCTGTGTTGTGCTTTTGAGATTACGAATCTAACTAAAATGTCTTGTAATTGTCTTTTGCTTTGGAAACTATTTTTAGCATCAATGTATTTCTGCTGTATTTCTACTAAGTTAAGTCTAATACTCTAAATTTTTAAGCATTATTAATATGTGGTCAAATATTAATAATACTTAAAAAATGTAGAGTATTAGACTTAACTTTGTAGAAATACATTGATGACAAAAATAGTTAAAGTTTGTTTATGCCCTGTACTGTGAATGTATTTGCATTATAAACATGTACTACTTTTGATGAGAAATTATTTTAAACTGTTTGGAGCTTATCTCCCTGGCCTCTAGTGAAAATGGACATATATCCAGCTAGACTAGCCTGGTCAACAAATGTAAAATTAAATAAATAAATCAAACTTGGCTTTGGTGGATTTTGTTAAGCTCCTGAGTAGGGATCTAACAATCTGAGAATCACTCCTCTGTCTTTTGGTTGAAATTCCTTTCATTTTATTATAAAGTGGTTAATATTATGGTTCTACCATGTGTGTGTGTTTCTAGGGTTTGCCCTGCTCTTGTTCCTGTGAGGTACAACTGCATCTATGAAGCTGCTTACATGTTGGTACAGTGTGGTGACATATGTTACTGTGCATTCAGTGGAGTTAACTGGGTTTGTGGGGATTTGTTGATTGTCAATGTATCAATTAGGAGTAGGTCATTTGTTTTAAAGAAATTTGTAAAGGTATTTTGGGTGGAAGGGATCTCTAGTTTCAATTCTATTTCAAAGGAGACTGCTTTATGGTCACCTAAGATGCTATGAAGATATGTATGGGATATTGCAATATGATTCTATATTTGTAAGGACAAGATGCAAGATATTATTCCCCCTAGTGGGTAGTCTTAACTAATTGAACCAGGGTATTTGTATTAACAAAGTCCAGGAATCTCTGTGCGTGTGCACTAGTAGTGGTGTAGGTTTCCCAGACTATAGCTGGACAGTTTAGATAACCTAGGGAAAAGGTATTGGGTTTACTACTGAGTGATTCAAGTTCCTGTAGATAGGCACTGTCATACGAGTTCTATATCTATCGATATCTAGCTAATATACAGCATGGGACTTTTTTGATCATTATTCGGACATGAGGAAGCTCTAGTGCATCATGTTGCTTAACTAGTTTATTGTCAAGTTTGCACAATTACTTTCTGTAAGCACATACAATGTCTGGGTGAGTAGCTGACTGGTTATTTATAATGTTAAGCTTTTCTTTCTTTCTTTCATGTAATTAAATAATGTATTGTTCCTTCAGGCTTTTAGACTGAACTGAGTTAATTGTTAGATATAGAAGAGTTGACACAAAACATAGGTACTGTTATTTATAATTTAGACTTGCTTTCATGACTAGGGAAATTTTGTGTATCTTTTTATTTTTCTGATTCAACCAAAGATAATTCTTTTTAATTTACCTGTATATTTTGTCTGCTGGATAAGTCCATATTAATTCACACGTTATTACAGAAAAAGTGAGACAGCAGTTAACACAGCATAGATGGGATGTGCACTCCTGACAGATCATGGCACCAGCACCTATGGAGAATTAAGCAGTATTCCAGCATGCACAGCTTGTGAAGGTTGTATGCCACTTGTGCATAAAGGAACCAAGTTTCCAGCATAGAATGACAGGTACAATAAACACAGCGTGTATATGTTGTAAATCCCACATACTTAAAGCACTTGGCATCAGGGTAGGGTATAACAGCACTCTAAGGTATGTATTCCCTGTTGGAAGTACAGCAACACATATTAAAGGTAACTGCAGGTTAAGCAGTGGACGGTGGTATCTAGGGTGCATGGCTTAGTACACAGTATTCCAGCTATACTGAAGGGCACCAGGTACTTAGGTTACAGAAACCATTTCTCTAGAGTACAAACTTTGTGCAGGTTGGACTCCCATAATAGACGTAACATACCAGGCATGAGACCACTGTGCTGCACAGGCATGCAGTGCATACAGTGGGCAGGGTGAGCAGTCACGTAAATGGACCAAATCAGGAAAAAAACAGAAAATGACCAACCAAAAAACTGCAACAGGGGAAAAAAACTCCACACAAAACGTTTTAATAGATAAAATCAATAAACGTAAAGCACTTTTCATCCAGTCAAGTGACCAGAATTCATCAGACAAATCAACAAATTTCACCACAGCTTTTAAATAGAAAACACTCTCCCTCCCATGTGATTATCCACCAATAAGTTATAACCAAAATCAGATCAATTATTTAAAGTAGTAAAATCAAAAATTAAAAATAAGGTTACGAGTTTTAAATTTCAAATAAACTTAGATCACCAGTTACTTAGAAATGTATGTGAATAAATGGTCTTTATAACAAATTCAATAACAATATGCTCTACACATAGGCTTAAAATGGGAAAAAATATTCATATTGTACTTATATTATAAACTATTGCTAAAATATAATACATACATGCTACAGTATTCTGACTGGAACATTATTAAACCTTAGAACTATTTAGGGCAAGCATTACCTAGACAAACTTATCAACTTCAAAATACATGTAATTGATATAATCTCATTTAGGCCCAGCTCTCTACAAGAGTCCAGCCGTAACTGCCATAACAACTCTTGCCTTTCCAGCAATAACTGGAAAAATGCCCCTCTAATATCAGGTGCAATCTGCTCAATAATCCTAAAATGAAATAGATGTGATGGAAAACTAGGACGGTGTCTTGCCAAAGCATTCTCTGCTTTAACCCTACTAATACTGTAGGTATGTTCATATACCCTTTCTCTAAGTTTTCTGTTGGTTTTCCCAACATAGAATGCTGGGAAAACTTGACACTGGGCAAGGTAGATCACAGATTTTGAATTACAGTTGTATTTCCCATCAATTTTATACATCCTATTCCTGATGGTAAAGGTAGATCTGGAGGCCATATATTTACAAGAGTTACAAGATTCACACTTATACATCCCTAATGTCCTGTGTACAATATGTTTATGTGTCTCCAGAAGTGCCTTCATATTCCTACCACTCATAAAAATCATAATAAGGCATTAACCTACTTTTTCCACAATTTCCCTTTCAGTGAGAAGTAAGTTCCAATTCCTTACCAAGATGTTTTTAATACTATAAGCATCTAAACTGAAAGGTGTAATAAAACTAACAACGTAACCTATTCCCTGAGATTGCTTTCCTTGCTCCATCCCAAAGGAGCTACCATGGCAACATTTGTGGAACCCATTTGGGTCCAAACATTGTTAGCTACTTGAACATTACCTAAGATGGGTCTATAGGTCCCAATTCTTCTTTTACATTGCACTTCATAAGTTAAATCCATAATCATAGATTGACTTTTAATTTTAACATGGACAATGTGAAAAGTAATTTTAATTTCAAAACCCCTGACACAGAAGTAACTGGTAATTTTAAAAGTATGATTTACTTATTGGGGAAAAAAATTGAAAAACATCAACCGGTTGAAAATGGACAATGCTTATTTGTCTAAATGTATTGACAACAAGCTAGTCCCTATGGGGCTTAGATTTTTCAAACAACTCATGGTGTTGGAATTGACAAGTGAAGGTAAAAATGAATTTAATAAGTTTTTTGATGAATGTGGTTTTAATTACATGCATATGTTGATCACATACAATGATGAAAAATCAAGTAATCTTATTCAGGAAGCTGAGAAATTTAATACTAGAATAGTGAATGATTTACTATATTCTGAATGGGAGAAACTGTATAACAAACAATATCAGGAGGCAGACAAGTGGATTTCCAAGATATGTCAGAGGAAAACTATTAAAATGCAAAGAGATAGGGAGCAGTACAACAAGGGAATTGCTTATGTATGGCCGGAAGCAATAAAGTCACAAATCAAGGGTTGTACTAATATTAATCAAAATGGCAGGGATTTAAAGGATAAGTCATACACACATGGGAGACAGGATTTTCAGATGGAAATGAGGGATACATCTCAACCATATCAGAACAAGAGTCAGGCGAAACAGACATTTTCAAGAAAGAGAAACAATCAAAGAAATTGGAATTAGTGATGCCTAATAATATTATAGAAACAGGACATGAAGGTGTAGCAAAAGAGAATGAAAAAGATAATGATATAGTTATTACAGGAAATATATGTTTGTATAAGAACTTTAACATATACAATTATTCTAATGTTATAATTGATCAAACACACTTTGATTTATTGGCAAAGGGTATGAAATTTATTCCTAACCCTCATTTCAATATCACTGATTTTTTAATTGATTTTAAGAAATGCATTAGAAAAATCAATTTGGCAATATTTTTTAATAATCAGCCAAAAAATGATATGCACAATACCTCTATTTTTTACAGTAGTACAAATTTGTTAAAAAAGGCTAGTACTTTTATACCTCTGAGTCATCCAACGACGGACATGTATGAGAAAATTATTACAAGGGAAATATATCAGGATTGCAATTCTTTGAGACAGATGACGCCTATTAAAAATTTGTCTATAGATGAAGAGAGACTTTTGAGAGAGATAAAAAATGACTATAACACAAGAATTATGAAACCTGATAAAGGGGGGGTGGTAGTCCTTTATGACAATATTGAATATACCAAAAAGATTTATGACATTTTATATATGTCGGGAAATTATGAAACTATATCACTGAACAAGCTAAATATAGCATACCAAAGAACCAAAGAATAGGTTCATATTTAGAAGAATATTTAGTAGATGGAAGAATTTCACAAGAAATATATGATTTTCTAAAAGTTAAATTTCCAAAATTAGCTACATTGATAGGAATACCAAAAATACATAAGGACGTTAATGACCCACCCTTTAGACCAACTGTATCAGGAAGCAAATCCAAAACCTTCCCATTAGGAAGATATATTGATACCAAATTAATATTTATGTACAACCATATAACTCACATGGTTAAAGACTCATGGGTCTTTCTTAATAACTATCCGATTGCAGCTTGGAAAACCAATATTATTTTTGTCACAATTGACGTCATTGACTTGTTTTCTTGCATTCCTAAAAGAGAAGGCTTAGAAGCCTTCAGTAACAGTATTATTAAATATTCTAATCTTGAATGGGATGAAATATGTTTATTAGTAGAAATGATGTCCATCGTACTGGATAACAACTTCATTTATTACGAAGGAGAATATTTTAAACAGACTAGGGGAGTGGCTATGGGGGCAGCTTGTGCCCCCATTTTGCTAACCTAGTCATGTTAAATTGGGAGGATTTACATTTGTTTCCTAGTACATATTTTAAACATTAAATACTATTCTAGGTATTTAGATGACATCTACATTTTGTGGGAAGCGGACTATGACACTCTACAACAATTTATTAACTATATTAATGCAAGCAGTGAATATTTGAAATTCACATATGCACATACCTTACTTGGACACATTTATTTTTCACAATGAGGGAGTTCTTTAGTCTAAAATATATAGAAAAAATACTTTTTCAAACAACTACTTAGCATATACTAGTTGTCACCCTCCTAAGGTAAAACATAATGTGTGTAAAGGGCAATGCATTCGTGCTGCACGCATGACATCTAATTACGAGAATATGAAGAAAGAAATGGATTTTATAAAAAATTTATTCCAACAAAGATGTTATCCTACAAAAATGATGGAGGAAGTAGTAGAATATGTTGCACAGCACTGGGAAGTGAAATATAAAGCTTTATTAGGAGCTGGCATAGAATTAGGTAAGCACTTTGACAAAGTAAATACATGTTTGACATCACCTGTTCAAAGAGCATGTGTTCTACAATTTAACTCGGCCACAGACAGTATTAAAAAGCTAATGTGTAAATTTTGGCATATAATATCTAGTGATGCCAACCTATTTAAAATACTGGGCAATAAACCGAATTTTATATATAAAATGGGTAAGAACATGAAAGTATTAGTGGAACATAATGAAACAAAAAAAAAGATTTTAAGTGTCTAATTAGAAGCACGAAATGTGGGTGTTGCAATCAATGTAAATACATGTTGGAAGAGACAAAAATAAAGTTAGATAATGGTCATAAGTCATTTATTAGAACCAGATATGGCAAATGTAACACAAAAATGGTGATATATCTTGTGAAATTCAATATATGTCCCAGTTTATTACGTAGGAAAAATTGAGACACCCAAGAGAATATATGACCATATTTACAGCATCAACAAATGACAAAACCAATGCCTTATATAGACACATTAAATCTAAAGGTGACAAACATCATTTTAAATTTTGTATTTTAGAACATATTGAAATGGATCCTAGGGGAGGTGACTACAAAAGTTTATTAAGTTACAGAGAAGTGTGGTGGCAAATATATTTAGATGCCATGACTCCCCCGGGTCTTAATGAATTTATTCCTGTCAAACCATTGATATCTTTATGAATTTTTTCATTCATTTCATTTTATATTCATGTCATTTTTTATTCTGTTTCTATTTGCATCATGCTATTGATATTTTTATGTATTTAAATGATACTCATATGTAATTAAATGAACTCATACGATTTTTGCACACTGTAAATATATATTTATATATTTTTATATTTCATATACAGCTTTATATATATATATATATATATATATATATATATATATATATATATATATATATACAAAATAATATTAGGAAATACTCAACAACAGGTTTTATGACATTTATTAGTTGTGAGTCAACAGATATGAATTTTATACTATTGGACTATTTGATATTTCATGTTACTGTTTGACAACTTGTTTTTGACATATTTAAGATATTATTATATGTATACAGTGATATGATTAATTAGACTAACAGGTTTAAGGGATAGGAATGTTTTTTGATATATTTTTTATATATTTTTGATATTCATTGCAGCACCTTGTTAGAAGTTATATTACGTATTATAAATGATAAAATACAGACATACAACATAGATTATTTATCAGTATGGTTCCAGTATATTATGTAATAGATTTTAAATATATTAGTAGAGAAATACACTGTGAATATTTATGTGATCTAAAACTTGTCAGTAAGACCTAAAATATTATAGCGCTACACACTATACCACTAATATCTCTTTAAGAATTTGAATTTTATTTGGCACCAAATAGGTTTTATAAACTGGTTGTTAGCATTTGTTATTCAGTTCTGAAGAAGCCCAGCTGTTATGGGTGAAAGCGCTGAACCTGTGAAATATATAATTTATGTTCCGTTTGGTTTAGCAGTACTGTTCGTCCTCATTTTATGTTTGTTATAATAAACCGGCTTTTTATCGAACGTGTGGCACTTACTGGTGGATCCTGAGCTTATTCATTGGAATATTTACAAGAGTTACAAGATTCACACTTATACATCCCTAATGTCCTGTGTACAATATGTTTACATGTCTCCAGAAGGGCCTTCATATTCCTACCACTCATAAAAATCATAATAGGGCATTAACCTACTTTTTCCACAATCTCCCTTTCAGTGAGAAGTAAGTTCCAATTCCTTATCAAGATGTTTTTAATACTATAAGCATCTAAACTGAAAGGTGTAATAAAACTAACAACATAACCTATTCCCTGAGATTGCTCTCCTTGCTCCATCCCAAAGGAGCTACCATGGCAAACTTTGCGGAATTGGGTCCAAACATTGTTAGCTACTTGAACATTACCTAAGATGGGTCTATAGGTCCCAATTCCTCTTTTACGTTGCACTTCATAAGTTAAATCCATAATTATAGATACAGGGTACCCCCTTCATAAAAAACATTTGTTTTAACACTTCACATTCTTCTCGGAAAACCTCCTCATCAGTGACCATTCTTGCCGCTCGCACCAATTGGCCCTTAATAACTGATCTTTTTTGGTAAATTGGGTGTGAGCTTGTAAAGTGCAACATAGAGTTTGAATATGTTTTTTTACAATGTATTCTTGCAGATTATTTCCTAATTTTATCTTTCCTCAAGTCCACATCTAAATATGCAATCCTTCCATCCTGAAAGGTACAAGTAAACCTCATGAAACTAGTAGTATTGTTCATGTAACTAATCATTTGGTCAGCAGCACCTTTAAACATAACAAAAATGTTGGCAAGGATTCTAGTGTAAAACCAATCCTTGTACTAACATCAGTGCAATTGAAAATGTATTGGTGCTCCCAATGGGCCATCATCAAGTTAGCAAAACTTGCTCCACATGGTGTTCCCATTGCTACACCCACTTTTTGTAAGAATATCTCATTGTCAAACATAATAAAATTGTTTGACAAGATGATATCTAGTGACTCTTCAAAAAGCCTAACCTCAGGGTTTGTGGCTCCATGCCATCTTAATCTATCTGCCACCTATTCTATGCCTGTTTCCTGTGGAATCGAAAAATACAAGTCTGTAACATATATTGTAAGGAAGTTCACATCCTCGCTATAATCATATTCATTGATAGCAGCGAGGAATGCCCACTATTCCTTACAGATCTGTTTTTCTTTGTCCACATATTTCTTTAAAATAGAATCTACCAACTCTGCAATAGCATACATAAGAGAAGATCTAGCATTCACTAACACCCTCATTGGGGTGGGGGGGGGTTACGAATACTCTTATGTATTTTAGGGATGCCAAATAAAGAGGGTATTCCTGGTGCAAGAGTTGACAGGCAATTTCAATGTATGAACATCTACCATCCCATTAATAAACAGGTCATTCAAAAAAATGTTAATGCAATTATATGCCAAATTCAGTTCATTTAAGCTTGCTTTTTCATAAGTATCACATTCAAGAACAACCCTCATCCTCTTGTTGTAATCCTCAATGTCCAGGAGTACCAACCCACCCCCCTTGTTAGGATTTAGTACTCTAAATGGTAAAGATTTAAGTGTACATAGTGCCTCTATTTCTCTTTTAGATATATTACAGTTCTCTAACTTTATTGAGTGGTCAGCTAAAGCCCTAAGGTCAAATTCACACATATTCTCAAACAACAATAATAACAAGTATATGGGGTGGGGGTTATAGGTACTTAAAACCCTCTCACCATTGTGTTCCACAGAGTTATTGCCAAACAAGAGGGTCAAATTTAACTTCTGAATATATAATTTTAAGTCTATTAAAGTCTTAGGAAGATGAAAATGTAATGAAGGTATGAAAGTAAGTCCCTTCGAGAAAAGTTCAATTAACTCCGGGTCTATATCAAAACTAGGGAAATTGTAGATTTTAAAATCCTCATCCTTGCTAACGACTATCCTGCATTCATTACCATTTCCATTATCAACGGGCAAATTCATGGGACAAGCAGTTACCTTCTCTTCTTGTTGTTCTTGTTGGCTCCCCGTGTAATGTAGACCTGTTGGTGATTCTGCCCCCTGTATTGTAAAAACCCTGAGGATCCTGATGCTGCTGCTGAAAAGCGTATTTTTTAATCTTGAGTTGTTTGGTTTTTGGATTGGTGTACTAGAAATTTGCCTATTCTGCTCATCTCCGTCCTAATTACTCGGGCCTAAGATGGGTGATGCCACTTCCTCATTGTTTGTCTCCAAGCTGAAGTGTTGGTTGTGGGGGTGTGTAGGCCCTCCTCCAATAAAATTTATATTTTGTGAAGGGGTGGTTCAGGATAAGCCCGAACCATCAGGTCTTCCAACCACTGGTTCATGACTCTCAAAAGTGCAGTTAAATTACCAATTTCCATTGAAAGAAGTTGGAATACCTGGGAAGGTTGAGAAACCAAATCAATGGAAGTATTCAGCGTTTCTCCAGCGGCCATCATCCCATGAACAAACCAGGAAAAAAACAGAAAATGACCAACCAAAAAACTGCCACAGGGAAAAACGAAAAACTCCAAACTAAACATTTTAATAGATAAAATCAATAAACATAAAGCGCTTTTTGTCCAGTCAAGTGACTGGACTTCATCAGACAAATCAACAAATTTCACCACAGCCTTTAAATAGAAAACACTCCCCCCTCCCATGTGATTATCTGCCAATGAGTTAAACCTAAATGGACCAGCCAGACTAATAGGAGATGGATGGTTAAAAAAAAAAAAAAGACACCAGTAGCTGTATGGGGTCATTCTAAGGTATGCTGTCACACAGTAAGGAGCTTTCTGTTCCAGTTGTGAGCTCTGTACATGAACTGAGGCCATTTGCAAAGCATGCCAGTGTGTTTTCAGACCAGGTATGCATATACACACACACACACACACACACACACACACACACACACACACACACACACACACACACACACACCACTCAAATACATGCAGTTAAGCACACTTACCAGTCCACTTTCATATGTACGTGTGTCTCCATATTTCTACAGCCTGAAGACACTCACTCTTCAGACACGACATTGATATGGCTAACATGGTATGTGATGTTGAGAGGTGAAATTCCTTCAATATTTGTAGTGTGTTTACTGTTATAATGACGGAGAGTTTGGAAAAGTATTTACATTTCATTAAGCTTTGCTCTCTCTCTCTCTGCTGACAATTTCACTACCCTACATTGACATTAGTTAATTTTTTATTGGCATGCATGGCATATGGTGATAACAGAACATAAATCCTTGTCACTATAACTGTACAATTACAATATGCCAAGTATGGATCAGTTTATATACATATATATATATGTTTTAGTGTTTGTTTGTTTTTTTTGGATCGCCCAGGGAACTAGACTTCAGCAAAAGTGCACTTTCGTTAAAGCGAACTTTCGCTGAAGTGTGGGTCTCCTGCTCTATTTCGAAGAAGTGCTTTTTCGATATAGAGCAGTAGACCCATATATATATATATATATATATATATATATATCTATATATATATATATATATATATCTATATATATCTATATATATATATATATCTATATATATATATATATATATATATATATATATATATATATATATATATATATATATGTGTGTGTGTGTGTGTGTGTGTGTGTGTGTGTGGCATGGTAATCATTACATGCCTGGGGTGCATCCTGGGAGAGGAGAGGTTGTATGTGCATGTTTTTGTACTACTGCTGTAAGACTACTAATTTTATCTGGACCAATATCTTCTGTCCTTTTAGTAGGTATTGGTTAGTTGTTGTCTTCAGCCTTGGAACTACATAATGGCTGTTATGTAAGTTTTTTTTTTTTTTTTTGCAGACAAATAATCTGCTGCTAGGCTGATGCATGATGCCAACACTTTACTGTAGTCTTGCTGAATTTTGTTCCAACAAATCACATTTGTACTTTTATGAGGCTCATTTATGTTTACTTGTAATATGTACTGCAAATCTACTGCATATTAATTTATTACAGTTTAAGAATACCAAAGAAGCAATTCATTCTTTATTAGTAGCAGGATACATATGTTTGTTAAATTAATGGTATATGATCATGTGCAGTGTTTAATTTAAAGGGCAAGAAAGATTTGATAACTTTTTATGAACCAAATCATATGTGCATTTGGAAATATAATTACTACCCTCAGAGTATTACCAAGAGCTGATTAATTTATTTGCAAAACTGTGTAACAAGAAAACACAAAACATTCAGAGCAAACTCACTTTTATGCACTTATGAAAAAGAATTGCACTTCGAACAAATATTTTTGAACTGCACTGCATATGAAAGCTAAATATTTTGTGCTTGCTTACTTTTTTTCTGCTGAACAGTTATTGAAGAACAGCAGATGTGAATCCATGTCAGCTGGATACCGAATGTTAACTGTGAGTTTCACATCACAGTGTTCCCATAAGGGTATTATATGAGCTCTTGGTATGCTGATATCCTCACACTGAAAAACCCATAAATGTAAGACTCAGCAACTGTAGTGGAGATGCATTATCCCTCTGAGAAAACAAAACCATCCTGGCATGAAGCAATAGCTTTCATAAATCAGGAAGTAGTATCCACTAAACAGTATGAAGCATATATATATATATATATATATATGTATACACATGGATGTGACTAGGAGAGGTAGAGGTAAAACATCATCATAAATAATGCAACAGCAGATACACTGTCTGTTGGATATTAGCAACTGCTTCAGAAATGCATTTTTAACTTGTGTCTCTTTTAAAAGTAAAGGTGTTTTCTTAAAGAAATATAACCATTGCATGTATGTGTACTTCCTACAAAAGGGGCTATCTCCAATGCTGAGGTGTGAAAGAAAATATAACAAACATTATTAGTACATGTTTCCCATAATGACAAATACATAGATCTTTCTGGCTGCAAGGGTCATTGAAAGAATCAGTAACCTCCTGTTCTAACTGAAATGTAGTAATTTACTTATTTTTATTTTTATTTTCTTAATTGTAAGATACCTAGTAGGGAGATTCCATTTTCAGAAGGAGCTTGAGAAGAAAAATTCCAGAAATGACACACTAATGGAACATAATTTAGTTATCATATGGTGAGGCAAGGAAAGTGCAAATATTAACATATTTGCAGGATATTCTATATAATTTCTGTGTTTATTAACCAACAAAATGTACAAATGTAAAAGAAGAATGTGTAATTGACTTTAACATGTACTAATCAGACTTAATACCAAAAACTAGAAATCAGCGCTCTTTCTGAACGCAACTGAATGCACAGGAAAGACTAATTGTGGTTTCTGCAGTTGATTTCTTGAATAATACGATCCAGATGTCAGTGTGTGTGTGTGTGTGTGTGTGTGTGTGTGTGTGAGTGCACACGTGTGTGTGTGTGTGTGTGTGTGTGTGTGTGTGTGTGTGTGTGTGTGTGTGTGTGTGCATGTATGTGTGTTCAGTTGTGTGGTTAAAGACACAACACTTTTTTTCATTACTTGCTTTGTTTACTTCTGCATTATTGTGTGACAGACTTTCATCAGGTACAATAAGTATATGCTGCACAGGAAGAAGAGACATTTTTCTCTATCAAGCTACAACAATTACCAGACTGAGAGATGCAGTAACAGCCCATATATGTCCTAGTGTTGCCATGGTACCCAAGTCCTTATTTTCTGCCGACTGCTCTTGATAGACACCTATTTTGTCTACAAATTCAATTTATATTCCACAGTCAGTATCATTTTTTGGCACAGCTGTATTGATGCATGTCTCATTGGTAGCCAGGTGATTTGTAAGGACTCATTCTGATTGATTTTAATTATGGCTTCAGCCTAACATGTACAAAGACATGAATGACAGTTAAAAGTGACACTTGCTTATGGTTATTAGAAAGGAATGCATCACATCTACTTTTACTTACATTCTCATTGTGAACAAATGATGAAGCTAGCATTAAAAAAAAAGAAAACAAAACGAAAGCCTATAAATATGTTCACTTCCTGCATGACAAAAAGATCATGACAGATAGTAGCAAAAAAAAAAGAAATACTTTTATTCAGGAACTTAATGCATTTCCCATGCATAAGATATATTAGATTATTACATCCGATAACACATTAAAAGTTGAGACTTTCAGGATGTTATACTAACTTTTTCATATTATATTTATGCTTGAATTGTTCATGTGCTACTGTAGTCAGAATCTCAAAGAAATATATTTGAAATGATGTCTTAGCACAGTCATAATGGTGTAAGGCAGAAAAATTATGATGTTGTTAGTGTATGTGGGGAACAAGATACAAGACGAGCATGTAATATGACACTGAAAAAACAAGCAATAACATAAAACAATCCCATTACAGAGAAAGGTGCAAATAGTAGTAAAACACAGATGTCTAATATGGCTCATCACTTTACCGAAGAACAGACAGCTGGAGTTACTTTAGCAAAAGTGCGTTTAAACGAAAATGTACTTTCCAGAACAACAGTTTATCGAACCACAAAAACAAAAGAAATACTGGAAACACATTTTTGCAGGGGGGCAAACCCCCTGCACTCCAACCCCCCCCCCCCACGACTTATATATACTAACTCCAGGACTGGGGAAATTCAAGCCATTGAAGAGAGTTTAAAGAAATGCAGTGGTGTGAGTTGTATGGGGAGTTAGTAATGAATCTGGCTATTTTATGGTAAGTCTGTTGCAGTTTGTTTAGAGTGGAGGCCTGGATATTGGTAAGAACTAGGGCGGTGTATAAGAGGGAGGTGAGGAGGAGTGCCTGGCCCAGGGTAAGTCTAGATTCAGGGGTTAGGAATTTTTTGTTCTGATATAGCAGACCTAGTTTCTGTTTTTTTTTTTTTTTTATACATTGGAGTATGTGTAGGTTGAACTTGAGTTCATCATCGATAATGACCCCAAGTAGTTTTGTGTGGGTGTCAGGTTGGATATTTGTATTGTTAGAAGATGTAATAAAAAAGGAGGTTTTGTGATGAGAAAGAGAACGGGGAAGGAAAAGTAGGAGTTTGGTCTTTTTGGGATTTAGGATCAATAGGTTGTGAGAGAGCCATTGTTCCATGGATAGTAGGGCCTGTTGCGTCAGGGAGTATAGTTCAGGAATGTTATTTGAGATGGATACAAGTGTGGAGTCGTCGGCATACTGAATAAGGGAGGATTCTTTGCATGAGTTGTAAAGATCATTGGTGAAGATGTTAAACAAAAGGGGTCCCAAGATGGAGCCTTGGGGAACACCAGTGGAGATGGGAAGGAAAGGTGAGGAGGATGAGAGCCATTTGACAGATTGTTCCCTGCCAGATAGGTAACTATTAAACCAGGCAAGTGCAGAGGGGGATAGGTGGAGATTTGTGAGTTTGGATAGTAGTAGAGGATGAGAGACAGTATCAAAGGCTTTGGAGAGATCTAGGAAGAGACAGGAAATGAGTTTATTGTTGTCTAGGGTGTCTGCAATGATATGAGTGAAGGGGAGGAGGGCAGTGCTGGTGCTGTGGTGAGGATGAAATCCATGTTGGGTAGGGGTAAGTAAGTGGTGTGTGAGGAGGTGATTGAGAAGCTGTGAGTGAATGCATTTTTCTAATATCTTGGAGAGGGGGGGGCAGAATGGCAATGGGTCGGTAGTTTGAGGGGTCAGTGGAGTTTCCACCTTTATGAAGAGGGATAGTGAAGAAAGATTTCCAAAGGGTGGGGACAGTTGATTCCAGAATAGATCGATTAATTAGTATAGAAAGCACCTGTACTACCACAGTAGTCCAGAACCGCTAACCATGCTTTGTTAAACTGTTGTTCATGAAAGTGCATTTTCGTTTAAATGCACTTTCGCTAAAGTGGGTTTGGCTGTCTGTTCTTCTGTAATGTGTGCTTTCAAAGAACAGAAATAGACTCATATATATATATATATATATATATATATATATATATATATATATATATCTACACATTTTGCTGTCAGTTTAGTCTTCCTACATTAAGCATAAATGCTAATTGTCATGTATCTACCAGATGAGTTAGCAAATCCTGTCTATGTTTTTGACAGCAACATCTTTTCAGTGAGATAGTGGCAGTCATCAACTACCCTTCCATAAAAGTAGTATATCTTCATTCCTGTCTGATAGTTACTTATAAAATAAGAGTGCATCACTAAGTTGGAATAATGCAATTTCACCTTCATTTGCAGTGATGCAAAGGGTATTTCATTAGTTATTGTTTGGACATCCCTTTTTTCACAGTCTTTATCAGTGATATGGCAAGTCAGCATGGATCCAACAAACAATTGCAATATGCAAATGATGCCTCCGTTCCTATACAAGTACTGCTTTATTTCATGTGAATACAAATAACCAACTGTGTATTCGAACTTGGAAATACAAGGAGTCTGAATTGGATAACACAGAAGTTGCAAGCAGTGCTCCAGAAAGGGAAGTTACATATTTCTTGAATCACTGAAACATGGGCTAAAAAATACATGGTACGTGGAATCACCTGGACATAGGTTGTACATGACTGACAGAGAAGGAAGACATGGGGTGTATAAACAATCCATGTAATGAAGGGCATAATATGTGTGATCAGAGAAGGGGAAATCTTCATACCAGGAAAGCGCCAAGAGTACAGCTAGAGTTAGAAGCTAAGGTAGGTGCCTTCATGGGTAAAATAGAGGATGGCAGAGAAGTCTCCCGGACTGATACAGTTTACCACCTACCAGACACATCAAGAAAGCATTTTGAGTAGGAGGAAGAAGGTAATACTCATAGAGAATCTGAATGTTACAGGAGGAGGAGGAGGAGGCAGAGAGGTTCTGAGGTCCAAGTCAGAGACAGATTTTGAGTTGACATGAAGTTTTCAGTCATGAATAGCTCAGCCACCTGGTGTAGGATTGTATAAGGAAAGGGCAGAGTTCTGGACATGGTTTTCACTAATGCAGAGCATGTCATGGATGTCCAGATTATGTCATCGTTAGTCAAAAGTGATGATGACATTGTGTGGTGGGGGGAATGGTGAAAAGAAAAAGACTATGGAATGGGAATTTAGTAGAGTGATTTTTGCTATGCAGGTGGAGGTGATAGACATAAAACTGGAACAGTAAACAAGCTATGGGAATGGGAGAACAATGGAATAATAAGGGCTTAAACAAGTTAACAAAGTTGAGAAAGAAAAAAGAGAAGGTCAGTATAGCTATATAGGATAGTGAGGCTAGTAATTAAATAAACAGATAGGAACTGCAAAGGTTGGAGCTGGAGGGCAGGGAGATTGCTGCACAGTATGAGAAAGGAAACAAAAAGCAGCAAGGATGGCAAAGGCTGGAGAAGCTAAAGCTGAAACACAATTAGAAAAAAAGACCAAGAAGCAAAGCAGTGTCATTTTAGATAAATATAAAAAAAAAAAAAGAAGTGAGGGACAAAACTGACCAGGATGACCAAAGATGGAAGGAAGTCACAGAAGACTACTACAAATTTAAAGTCGCTGAATGAGCACTTTGCTTCAGACTTCACAAAGGAAAGTAATACGTTGCTGTTATGCTGAAAGGTAGGCAGGCCAGCATAAGTGGACAGTTTCTGGCATAGAAAGGGAGGGGGTTTTGCTCTCAGGAAGAATAAAGCTCAAGGATCAGTTGGGTTGTCTTCCAGAGATCTGTTAACAGAATCCCTAATGGAGCTCTTCAAAAAATCACTGGTTAGTGCAAATATGCCAGATGACTGACAGATAGCAAATGGAATTCCATTATAAAAAGAGGAAGCAGAATAAATCAAGGAAATTACAGACTTGATAGTTTACCAACAATGGTAAAGAATGTAATAGAATCCTTAGAGGAGAGTTAGTCACATCTCTAAACAACAGCAGTTTCCCAGACGAGTCATGACTGTAAGCAGTGTTACATGAGGGGTGAACAAAACGTGAGCTTGTCCCCAGGCATCTGATTGTAGGAAGTGTCAAATTAAAAAACAAAAGTTTGATAGGTGACAGTTTACAAGCCTTAGTTAAGCAGATGTGATCCTGATCATTTATATCACTTATAGACAAAGTGTAAACTGTCAAAATGCATTGTTTTTATAAGTTGAACACAGGCTTTCTGCCATTAAAAACAGAACAGTATGACATATAATTTTTCATGTTGTCTATGAGCAATCACAATCACTTAATGACAGCTTGTAAACTGTCTCAACGTTTTCTCTTTTTTTACAGTTTACAAGCTATCTTTAAGTAACCATGATTTTCTGAGAACATTGGGGCAATTGGGAGGGGACAAATACTTGTGTTCCCTGGACAAAATATTCCCTCACAGTGGCTACAGCCAGGAAGAGCTGTCAGTCAAACATGGTCTACTTTTATACATGGTTACTAGTGAACATGAAATGAAGTACCAGTCTGCATATTCTGCCTGAACTTCAGAAAGGTATTTGACTTTATCCCACACAAAATAATTGTCAGAAAACCCGAGGGGTTGGGGTAGCACCAAGACTGAGGAAATGGATAGCTGAATGACTAAATTGCAAAACACGGTGGGCTGTGATGAGATGGGCAATGAGAGCAATTAAGGAGGTTACTAGCATTGTACCACAAGTATCTGTACTGGGTCCAGTATCCTTCAATGTGTTTGCCTCAGATATACATGAGCAAATAGGTGACAGGATCGGCCTCTTTACTAATGAAACAAAGATAGATGGAGCTGGGGAGAATGTGTGGACAAAGTTCAATGAAGGGTATGGAACAGTTGAACAAGTGGCTAAAAAAGGTGTCAGTTGAGGTTCAGATCACACAAAGACAAAGTACTGTACTTGCCCTCCAGCAACCTTGGTAGAAGCATTTATTTGGTGGAGAGGAACTGAGGTTAATGGACCAGGAAAAGAATATGCAGGTATTTATCCTACCTGGACTGGGCCACTGTGAGTAAAGCGAGAGACCAGTGGCAGCAGTTAAGAGAAGGCTGGGGTGTATCCTCAGGGGGACATATTTCAAAAGAAAACAGGTAATCCTTCCTTTCTACAGGGGCTCGGTCATACAATGCTTTGCATATTGTGCAACACTTGAGTCCATATAAAGAAAACTAAGAGAAAAATTAAGAAAGATTTGTGAAATGGTGGAGGAATGAATATGACCAGAGGCTAGAGAAGTTAGAGCTCTTGTCACCTGAAACTAGAAGTGACAGTAGTATAATGACACTGATACACAAGATCATGTCTTGGTGATATGAATGAATCATTCTGAACAAGGACATAGGAGGCAGGAGGGGCCACAGTGAGCAAACAGTGAGTAGAAATTCGCTGGAGCTCCAAAAGCATTTTATCAATGAGAGAGTTGGGAACCCATTGAATGGACTATGAGAATGACTGATGGAGAGGAGATCCTGAAGAATATAAGAGGGCATGTGACAGGTAGTTAAAAATTCTGGTAAAGGCAAGAATGGAGGAGAGGTAAAATGTTAAGGCAATTATAAGATCAGTCTATATAGAGTTATTTTCTCCTTCTGTCACCAGACTGATGTAATGTAGTATAAGAGATTCATCTCTCTTTCTAACTATTGCTTTTATCTATAGGACAATCCACAAATCAGCTTTCACTGACAGCCTTATCATTTCCACTTTCAATAGTTCAGGAATTCAGGTAGTTAAAAGTACTTAATTGCTATGAGTTCTTCCTGATAACCAGCTAAAATCTAAAGTTCATATAGATTCCACCTTGAAAAAAGCCCACAAAAATAAGGCTATATTTGCAGGTTCAAAACATTCTTTCACTGAGTGCAAGAGTGAGAACTGCAGCAACATACTTCCTTCCTTCTCTGCTTTAAACAACAGACCTACACACTTACCTTAAGTCACCAGTAAGCTATACGTTTGAATTATGATGCAAGAGCATTATCAGAACTGTTGGAGGCCATTACTAAATACTACACTACTGACTTTCACTATGTAAAGTTGGGTTTGTACATCAATTATTCCCTATGCAGTTTTGTCTATAACCTTGTCTGTACACCCAGATTTCAAATGTTGGCTAACCCATTAATTTGGGATAAGCCTCAGCATTTATTTAATATATTTATAGGTTCATATGTTCATAGGTGCTTACTAGGCTAACAATCACAAGGGTATTTTTAAAACTAGTGATGCATCCCAAATCTCTGACAAATTATTGTACCCTTGATAAGTGTAAGCAGGGGTTTGGCAAATGAAACATTTAGAAACAGGGGTCTGGGAGATTAACCATTTTGAAGTTGCCTGTGTCCATCAGAGACATAGGTACAGAACCAGGGATACATTTCCTGTTCCCCATCCAACTGTACAAGTTACATTTGAATTGGGTTAAGGAGGAACTCTTATTTCACACAGATGGGGAGCCTGTTCCAGAGATCGGGTATTTTCTGTATACATACTTTTCTCTCCTCAGTGGGTCCTATTTGTATCACAGGCATGGTTGAAGTCTTTAGAATGGGTAGTTCTGGTGCTGTTTGTTTTGTGGATATGTAGGAGGTCCATCAGAGTGGCGTTCGACAATGCCTTGTATGCCAGGCATAGATCTCCCCTCAACAGCCTGTAGGAGACAGAAAACAGGGATAGGGCCTTGAAGTTGTTTGCTTGTTATTTCTGCCCTGTATTCTTTTAGTGAGGAACCTCGGTGGATGTTCCACTTGTTGGACATGCCTGGCTAGGTACATACCAAAGAGGGCATTGTATTTAATGACAGGTCTAATGAATGCTGAATAGAGTGGAATAAAGACTTCCTTGAACCTAGATGCCATACCTTTCTTTAAAAGGTGCACAACATAGAATGATTTCTTCACTCCTGTAGGGACATGATGGTCAAAGGAGAGATTACTGTCTATGTGTGTCCACAAGTCCCTGACTACTGGGTCAACTGTTAGGGGTGTGTTGTCAATATGATAGTAACTAAGGGTGGATGGCTTCCTGAAGGATATTATTATGCATTTCTTGGCACTTAGATTTAGTCCATGGGTCTGACATCACTTGTTTTGCTTTTCCTGAAGAATATTTGTGTGAGTGGGGATTCAATTCAGAGGCCACTGACATTGGCCTTGACTTCAGAGAAGTAAATGCCAAAAAGCAGCGGTCCCAGGACTGATCCCTGAAACACTCTGCTTGTGACTGGTCTGGATCCTCTATGTGAGCCAACTGTTTATACACTTGAAGGCATAAGGGTTTGTATCTAAACTGCTGAGTTTCCCAAAAATCCTTGCATAGGGGATTTTGTCAGATGACTTGCCCAGGTCAAGGTAGGCAGTGTAAACCATTTTGCCCTCATCATTTGCTTTGGTGACCTTTTCAAAGAAGTCCACTTGGCTGAGTAGACATGACCTGCCTTTAACAAAACCAAATTGGCTTGGTACAGTGTCTGGAGATTTCCTGTGTCCTTACTTGTCATTATTACCAGGTAAGTAGACTAGTCTGAAGATCCTTTTCACCCATAACCCAAAATGACAGAAAGGAAAGCAAACAACATGAACAAAAGAGAAGCATGCAATACATAAGAACAAATGCAAAATCAAATGTTTCTAAAGGATCTTGGAAGAAACACAATGCATGTTACAGATCCTTAAGCTTGTTACAATGTGTTATATACAGAGAAATAATTGAGAGATAGTGCTAACAATAAAACCAAAGGTGTTTACGATATCCGTATCTATCTGTCTATCTATCTATCTATCTATCTATCTATCTATCTATTTATAAAGGGTCTATATTATATTTCTGAAAGTTTCAAACATCGAACACCACATGGTCGACACCATATGAGCGATGTTTGAAATTTCAAAAATATAATACAAAAATAAAAATAAAAAACTATACTTACCTAAATGCTGTAGGCAGGGGGGCAAGCCTCCCTACACCCCCCACACCCCCGCTATTTAAATATTCCTACTCCGAGATCACACTGCATTGAAGTAAAGGGAAAATATTCCCTACAGTGATTTCCGTGTTACACACGTGACATTTCGACCAATCAGGTTTGCTCAATATGCGTTTGCCGTTTACAATTTTCAATCACGCGATAGGAACCCATGCATATATATATATATATATATATATATATATATATATATATATATATATATATATATATATATATATATATATATATATATATATTTACTACTGTAATGTTGAGTGCGCCTTGTGTGACAATGACATGTGCGGGAGTGAGAATTAGGACTCAAAAAGTCCGACTATAATGGCAGTTGACTCATTGCAGTCAACCAGGAGATTTACTCTTTTCCACAATGCAATGTGATCTCAAAGTAGTTATATATAAATGGCGGGGAGTGTGAGGGGTGCAGCCTCCACAGGGGGTGCAAGGGGACTTGCCCCCCAGCAAAACCATTACTGTTAGCACTGTGCAGTATCTGGTCCATATGTACTGCTGCTAAGGGGGCAACGGACTTCAGAAGTTGAATTCGACTTTGTCTGTATTGTTTTTCAGTATTTCAACCTACTTCATATTCTGAACATCAGACATATAAACCTTATTCTTGAACGGTATACGTTCTGGTGTTCCATGTTTTAATAGTAAACTATATATATATATATATATATATATATATATATATATATATATATATATATATATATATATATATATATGTATGTATGTATATATATATATATATATATATATATATATATATATATATATATATATATATATATATGGTTACACTTCATAATCTTGAAATACTGAAATGTCGAATTTCAATATTTCGAGACTATAAAGTCGAAAGTGTAGTTACGTGAAACTGCATAATAACGAATGTGGAAATGTCGCATTCGCCATTATTTGTTCACGTACGTGATGTGCGGTTTGTGGATTTAGCTGTGGTTTGAGGTAAGTGGTGTTTTTGTAAGGATATTGGGTAGGGATTTTAGTGTTTGTGAGTGTGTGTAGTGGTGAGTTTTTCGTGTTTGTGTGTTTAGTGAGACCTCGGAATTAGTATAAGTAAGTAGGGGGGAAGAGGGGTGCAGCTGCTTTTAGTAAGATTGTGTGTGTGTGTGTGTGTGTGTGTGTGTGTGTGTGTGTGTGTGTGTGTGTGTGTGTGTGTGTGTGTGTGTGTGTGTGTGTGTGTGTGTTAGGTTTCTTGTGTTTGTGTGTGTTGGTTTGGTTTTTTTGTAATGTCGGCAGATAGGTGTATTTGTGTTTGTGTTGTGTAGTGTTTTGTTTGTGTGACGTTCGTGGATTGAAAGTTCACAGTTTCTAAGTTTAGGGTTTTTGATTTTTAGGCTTTATAGTCTCGAGATACTAAAATTCGACATTTCAGTATTTCGAGATTAAAAAGTGAATCTATATATATATATATATATATATATATATATATATATATATATATAGTTATGCATACATATATGTGTATATATATATATATATGTGTGTGTGTGTGTGTGTGTGTGTGTGTGTGTGTGTATATGTAGATAGATAAATATATATTGATATATATATATATATATATATATATATATATATATATATATATATATATAGATATATATATATATATATATATATATATATATATATATATATATATATATATAGAGAGAGAGAGAGAGAGAGGTCTACTTCCTATGATCGACAGCTCATATGATCGACAACCATAACACTGACACAAAAACACTGAAGGCTCAAAACATCTAAAGCTCATATGATCAACACTTATAACATCGACACATGAAATCCCAAGCATTATGCCCTTTCCCCACTGTAGCGTGACCCTGGAGTAAAAATAAATAATTAGTGGGTGTGTGTGGTGCACATTCCCCCCACATTGGGGGGTGTGGGGGTGAAGCCCCCCACATATGTTATAAATTGTAAACATACATATGGATACCTTTAATGGAATTCACTATATTCATGTAAATAATGTGGGGGACTATGCCCCCCCCCCAAATATTTATTCCTACTCCAGGGTCGTGCTACAGTGGGGAAAGAGCATAATGCTTTGGATTTTGGAAAGACTGTTATGTTAGAGGAAGCAAGATGTTCAGATTTCAACATTTCAAAATAACTATCTTGCTGGAGGTTAGTATGCTGTTTGATAGCAAATGGTGAGGTTAGTCTTAACACTCAAGTTTCCAGTGCAGGTGTGTGACATCCCTTTTGTGGGCCAGTAATAAGGGAGCCTCAATCCTCACCAGTGACACCAGTGGGAACATTCACTTTCAGAAAAAATAGACACACACAGTATTTTCAGATGAAGTTCTCTGCACCGAGCACAGTTTCCATTATGAGCACACTGAGGATGCATATTCTAGTCCTGGGTCTGGGCTTTCTCTCCAGGCCCCAACTAAGACTCCCTACTGACCACTACAGAGCTGCATTCTTAGCCAGGTGATCTAAACCAAACCCTCCACCACCTCTTCATGAAATCAGTGCTCTACACACACATACACACAAACACACACACACACACACACACACACACACACACACACACACACACACACACACACACACACACACACACACACACACACACACACACACACACACACACACACACACACACACACACACACACACACACACACACATCTGGGAAAGGCTGGCATAGCTACCCTCTCTACCACCTTCACACAGACTATATGATAGATTCACTAGAATCAGAACACACAAAACCCACTACTTTAAGGCTCTTAGAAGGGTACACAATTACACTTGCTAAAATTAATACTTATTCAAATGGTAGTGTTAATCAAATAGCAAGACTTTCAGGAATGTGGAACTACAGTGCTACTAAATGAATGCAAGTACTCTTAAAGGTTAAATATTTTCTAAATGGCCAACCACCATGAAAGGTTTACATATGTAAATAAATGTAAATAAATAATAAAAAGAAAACATGAGAATACTGAATATCTATTTACAATAAACTCCAGGGTTTCAACCAACCACAACAAATATTATAAAAAAAAACACAGATGGAAAGACTCAGACAGATACAGAAAAAAACTACATTTAGAAAATCTCACTATATTTTTCTAACTGAAAAATTATTGTTCCCTTGTTACTTACTAAAACAAGGCAAGATGAAAGTGATTGAGTGTCTTTTGTCAGGTCCAACAACAGAGTGCACATATCACATCTCCCACTAGCATTCAAATACAATTTCAGTGCTGGCTACAGAATGGCATCACATCTGGTCATCTGACTCTGTTGATCCCACACCACCCCTTCACTATAAATTGAGCCAGGATCTGGCACTGATGTGTCATAATACACACACAGAACTTTAGCTAAGGTTTATTACAGCATCTGAAAACTGTATAATAATTCCAACACTTTCACCCTTCCTGCAGAGACTAGCTAGCCATTATCTGGCTGCATTCAGACCTTTGAGATAAAATATCTATGGTGTAAACGAAATCATTGAATTTCAAGCTATTTTTCTTAATGATTTTAGCTCAGCGCAGCTAATCTTATGGCCTAAACCAAGTCATTTAATTTCAGGCTATTGTTCTTAAGGTTAGCTGGGCTAAGCTTAACCTCTTCCCTTCCAGTATTCTGTGTTAAAATATATGCATTTCATCAATTGCAAAAATACAGTCTGACACACATGTATATTTCTTTTCTGTCCAGCTGTACCCACTATTGATACATTTTTAACATAAATAACTTTACAAATCAGTTTGATATTCAAATGTCATATAATTCTTTACAAAACTCCAGCTAGCTATGCTAGCATATGTTACACATGCACTGCCCTACTCCCTCTGTTACAGCTGACACTACCTCATGTCATCACAAGGTGTTCAGAGAAGGTCTTTTTGAAGTCATTGAGAGAATCCAAGACCCTTAATTCAGGTGAGAGTCTGTTCCATAATGTCTGGCATAGGTGATATAGGCACGTTCCTCGGTAGCTGTTTTCTACGGAGGTCTGCTTAAAGTGATAGCTTTCCCATGGGAACTTCTTAGGGAGTAAATCTGGTCTTGGATGGGTAGTTTCCATCTCAAAGGTACACAACAGCGACTGTTTAGTGTTTAATGAATAAGTTTGTCCATGAGATGAATTGACCTTTGTTGCAGGTGGTTACAATGGTGAAATCTGCTGTCTGCAAGGAGAGCAAATGTGGAAATGTTGTTTTCTTTGATCTGAAGTCTTTGGAAAATGTGTGCTAAGTAACAGATAATAAGAGGAATCACATATTTAGAGAAAAGAACATTTTTGGCTAGGGAAAAGTGAGCTGAAAGAAGAGCAAATGAAAAATTCAGTAGTACAGTTTAAGATGAGATAGAACTGAGTTAGTTTTTTATATATGATTTGAAAAAGCTAGAGAATGACCAAGCTTAAATATCATGTGCAACCATTTATTTGCACATACCAGCAGTCTTTCTCTTTTTTTTTTATGATGACAGAATGGATTACTGCTCTGCAAATCCAATTTACTGGTTATTCTGTTGTTTCAGTGTACTGTTCTCAAACTTTGTCTCTCCACTAACTTTTGAGGACAGCACTTCATGTCTTAAAAACATCATGCTTGTCACCTTAATGAAGGAAAGTAGGATCTTTCCTGCACTTGCTGCACTTCTAACTTGGGTTTCTGTTCCTTGCCTTTTTAAATGAAAATCATGTTAATACTGCACATGTGCTGAGTGCAGTATGTCTGTTCATTGATGGAAAAGGTTTTGCATTACATGCATTTTCCTGGCAAAATGCACTATAAACTATGAAACTGTAATACCTATTATTTTTGTTGAAATGTAATCCTAAGTGATTTAATAGAAAATTGAATGGTTTATGTGGGATGTACAATTTGAAAATGTGAGGCAAAATCATAGATGTTCTGTAAAAACATGGACGTATGAAAGTTAAAATTCAGTTACATTAAGAAAATCAGAGACAGAGTTATGGACTCTGTGCATGTGCTGCGTTTGTCTAACAATGAAACAGACACAGCCTTTGCATTTGTTTTCACATACAAGAGAGCAGAATTCATGAGGGTTTGATGACCAGATTAACCAATAAAGTGTAGCTAAACTTAAAGTTGAAAATTAAACGAAAAAATGAAAGTAAAACTGTCACAATCTGAAAATGTTTTCTGTATGTCTCTGGAAATGCTCGCTGACTATGTAATGGAATCTGATGACCCTGCCATGATGTGTAATAGGAAGGCCAGACTGTATTCTGGACACAGAACTGAAAGAATGGTGCTAGAATTTCTGGAAACAAAACTTCACATACTCAGACTATAACAGCTGTTAATAGAAGGAGCTCACAGATGTGGTAGAATTAGAGGTGCAACAGGAGGACAGCTGGAACACATATTAACATGTTGCACACAAGAAGAGGACAACAAAGACATATGTTAGTATGCCTGCACACAAGAGGACAGCCGAGACACTTGTTAGCATACCTGCACATAGGAGAATGACAGCCGATACAAGTTAGTATTCTGGACACAAGAGGAGGACAACACAGATATGTATTAGCATGTCTGCACACAAGAGGAAGACAACACAGATATGTATTAGCATGTCTGCACACAAGAGGAAGACAACACAGACATGTATTAGCATGTCTGCACACAAGAGGAGGACAGCCCAGACAAATGTTAGCATGCTGGCACACAAGAGGAGGACAGACAAGACAAATATTAGCATGTATGCACACAACAGGAGGATACCCCAGACACATATCAGCATGTCTGCACAGAAGAGGAGGACAGCTAGGACACATATTAGCATGTCTGCACAGCTAAAACCTTAAAGGAGAAATTAACTTATACCATTTAGCTGTATGTTTGTAAAACTGCTGGAAGATTATTTTGATTCACTACATAAACAAAGTAAAGGGATGGCTGACTTTTTGGACCCACTGAAATCCCAGGGTATTGCTGCATGGATTAACTTCCTTGGTATCTTATCTGTAATATGGAAGGGAAACAAGCACAGTTTCCACAGAGAGAGACGCACAAACTTTTGTTACAATGATTTTGCACAGTGGAAGCTGTAGAAACAGACATAAAGAAATAAATTCAAATATTCCATCAGCAATGTACTGGCAGATGGACTTAAGAAGGGCCAGAGAGGAGGTAGTAACAAAATGGAAGTACGTAGTGAAAATCTTGGACCCTACTCTTTTATTAACCAAGTATAAAGATGATATTATTAGTAAATACTCCACCAGCTAAAACAAAGTTATAGAATCTCACACCTCCTCACCTCTACAGCTTGTAATTTCTTAACTAAAAATGTGCTTGTATTATAACTGAATATGGAGTCCCAATTGAAACCTTACATTCCAGCTCAAATGCACATCAAAAGCAATGTACCATAAATCACATCTTTTTCCAGAACCCCACACTCATCACTGCTAGAATCTAAAGTGGTGGAACTGGCTAACTGTACATGACAGTCACATTTCTGCTGAACTGGCAAATCAAAAAGGCATTGGGAAACTGCCCCCCAAAACAATACAACATATTAAAACAGCCTAACTAGAACCTTAGAAACAGACAAGAAGATGGCCCCACAAAACAATACAACATATTAAAACATCCTAACTAGAACCTTAGAAACAGACAAGAAGGTGGCCCCCCAAAACAATACAACATATTAAAACACCTTAACTTGAACCTTAGAAACAGACAAGAAGTGACCCCCCAAAACAATACAACATATTAAAACAGCCTAACTAGAACCTTAGAAACAGACAAGAAGGGAAACAGACAAGAAGATATCATTGACATCAATAATCCCTGTTTTAGAACCTCAGCAGGAGAAAAAGCTATCTCTAGGCTAGACCCAGATACTTGGATTGGCTACCTGCACAAGTGAGGTGTCAAGAGATACTTTGTGTAGGAACAGTCTAAAAGAACACCTGTTTAAGAATACCAAATGCTATTGCTATTGTGACAATGGATAGTTCTTGTGGCTAGTCCTTGCAGCTCACACTGTAGTCATATCTTTCATGTACATATTTATAATTGCAAATAACATACCCATGTGATGTATCTACTTTGTTACAGTAAAATGTATGGATGTATATTCTTTAGTCTATGTGTAATTTCTGTTTGTGGTTCTTATCATGGTGCCTGAGTCATGGCAGATAAGTGTCTGTCGACTAGTCCGCTTACCTAATTATCAAGATTAAATAAATAAATAAATAAATAAATAAATAAATAAATAAATTACATGCTTCACATAGAACATCTAACACAGATGCACCCGTGGGGAAAAGAACAAAAAAAGAACTAAAGAAGAAGTGAACCAAGATGCATTGAGTGATGTTGACAAGATAAGTGGTGAGGACAACATCCAGGGCATAACACTCAACAGGAATGAGGGAACGAATATGGTAAACAGAGGAAATATGGGAGGGGGGGGGGCTGCACAAAAAGATACCATCAAAGAAGACACATTGCAATTGAAACCTCAGAGGATTCAGATGCCCACTGCTGTACTCCTGAGGGCTTGGGCAGGCCAGATTGTTTGAAAAAGAAGGAAAGAAAAGCAAAATGGAACAGCGGCAGGAAACTAAGACCAGAGGAAGAGGTCAAGAGAACACCCACCAGGAACTGGAAAACCTCACATACCTTCTCAACCTCCCTAGTGTGAGAAATCTGGACAAAGCCTGACAAAATGGGGAGACAAAGACCCAAAAATAGGGACAGATTTGGGATAGTGTTCTTATAAACTTAGAAAGGTACTAGAGTAACAATGTTTGTGTAAACATACATTTTTCTGATGGGTTTGAGGTCTGAAACTCAAATGTATGTCATTATTTAGTGACTTCAATCCTCAGATTATCTCAGTTGCTAGAAAAGCACAACTTCTATGCGGGACAGATCAAAACTATGAGGCAAAAATCTATGCATTCTGTCAAAATCTGGAGGGCTGAGAGGTATAAAACCTCATAACATATGGAGAGAGTTGAGAAAAATGAGAGGCAGTGTAAGAAAAAACGTGAGTGGATGTACTGAGTAAACTCTGCATATGTAAGCATAGGGTCATGCCTACTTGTTAAACTTGTCTAATTGACTAATTGACTTGACTAGTCTAGTTAAAGACTAAAATCACTGAAGTGACGGGACAAAGGGAGGTAAATGGGACTGAAAAGGACTAAAGGGATCTGTGAACAATGGGGCACTATTGAAAGGTATGACATTTCTTTTAATGTACTCTGCACTGGTAGTAACATAAAGGTACTGGTGGAAAGGAGGGAGCGCAAATAGGCAAATTGTGGTTACCTCATCTTTTTTGTAAAGTACCATATTTCCTAATGTTTGTAGTCTCATACGAAAGTGAGCTTTGTCTTTGAAGTTGTGGGGAAAAGGCATTTTAGTATACCTTTCTTCAAAAAAAAAAAAAAATGAGGGAAACAAAAAAAAATAATTGTGAAAGCACCAGTTTTAGGTTTGAATGCAATGTATTAGAGCAGTGTGAAGTGGAATGCATGAAAGTCTCACAAAAGTGGGATCACATGCAAAAGAAAAAAAGTAGCAATTGTGGCAAAAGCCAAAAAGCAGAAGGTCCAGTTTGGCAAGGAAATCCATGAGAGGAGAACCATTCAAATGCATCAAAGAGGAGTACAAAACCAAATAGAACAGAAAGGAATGAACACAGACTGAAAGTAGCAACCTGGAATATGGAGGGGGCGGGGTATAAACACCCAGTCAATAGGAAAATAGTGTATAAAGAACAGTAGGAAGTAAGGGCATCTTTAAAGCACCTGCTGTAAAAGTCATTGGTATCCTATCCAGGAGATGAAATTAAAAGTAAAGGATGAAGGGCAGATCATGGGCTCACTGTACATCAATGGTAAACAGACAATAAAGCAGGATTTGACAAGAGGGGACTAGATCCTTTTGAGAAAAAAACTGCATGCAGTGACTGAAAGAGTGCAGAAAAGTAGGAGGGGAGATGGATCATTTGGCAAGGAAGAATAAATATAAGGAGATGGACAATAAGGGAGTTGTATGCCCTACACAAGGATACAAATGACTTTTACAGTAAGTTCTTTGAAGAATGGAATTAGATGAAAAGGGATGGAGAGGGACTCACTGGAGGGAACGTCAGTGCACTCTAGATCCCAAGATTATATTTACAGACTGAAAGAGTGCAGAAAAGTGGGGTGGGGAGATAAATCATTTGGTAGGAGGAAAAGAAGGAATGAGATGAACAATATGAGATCTGCATATCCCAGACAAGGATATTTTACAGCAGGTTCTTTGAAGAATGGGATTAGAGGAAAAGAGATGGAGATCTAATAATTGGAAGGGTCTTCAGTGTACACTACATCCCAAGAAGCACATACTATTTGGCAAAAGAAAATACATTATAAAGTTGAAAAGAAATGAAAGAAAGAGAGAGGAAGGATGTATGCAAGGAATGACACATTTACTGGAAACTGCTTGATTCAAGGCAGTAGGCTGGACAGTCTACAAGTGAAAAAGGAAACTCAGAAATGGTTGAGGAGTTAGAAATATCAAAAAGATACATATCAGACCATGAAGAGCTTACAATGATAATAAAGACAGAAAGGAAACAAGATGAGTGGTTGGAATGAAGATGGATGAGCTATAAGTGCAAATATTAAAAAAAAGGAAACAACAGTCATGAAAACTGATAGACAAGACCGTGGTGGAGAACACAGTAGACAATGCAGGACTGGAAACATATTGGCATGGAATCAAAGCAGAAGTTAGGGGAAAATCATGAGTAAGGATGGGTTAAAAAGGAAATAGGAGGAGGAGATAAAACTAGAAGGATGACAGGGCAGGATAGAAAGGGAAATATGAATAAGTGGTATAGTCAGAGAAATACTAAGGGCAGAGAAAGCAGTAAGAACACCTGATGTGAAAGGAGAGGTAACAGGTGCAGTGAAAGATGAGGTATGAGAGCGGAAAGACCACTAGTGTATAATTGTAGGGGACCAGAGAGAAACATCTAGCAAGGAAGTGCTAAACATGAAAGGGTGATAAATAGGTACCAAGCCTTAGGGTTGTAGAGGAAGAGACCATGTAGGAGGATAGCAAGTTTAGAGAAGCCTTTACGGAATATTACCGACTACTATATCAGCAACAGGGAAAGCAAGCCAGTTGAGACAAAGCATTAACCTACCAAGTAACAGGAATAGAGAGGGAGAGAAACTGAATACAAAATATGATGGAGTTGATTAAAGAAGCAGTAATGGCAATGAAAGACAAAAAGTCAGTGAAAGGCAGTGCACCTAGATGGATAGATGGTAGAGTTGAGCAGATAGCTAATATGAACATTTGTGAAGGAGTAGTATAAAATGATAAGTGAAATAGAGGGAATACCAGACATGATAAAAAGCCAGGGTGCTAGTGATTCCAAGGGTGCTAGTGATTCCAAAACAGGGAGGAGACAGGAAGGAAGGACATAGTTGATCACAGACCAATCTCCTTAGAAAACACCAACATCAAGGTAATGGCAAAAGCATTATCCAGGAGGCTGGATGAGATTCTGTGGAGAATATTACAGCAGGGAAAGAATAGGTTTGTGAAGGAAGAAGAGCAGAAATTAATTGGTTGTCCCTGGCAGAGTTTATAGACAGAGGAGATCAAAATGAGAGGAAACAGGCAACGAATATCCTTTGTGACCTACAAATGGCACATGCACAGTCAGATATGAATTCCTCCAGAAGATACTTGTAAAAAAGACAAATGCGGAAAATTTATAGGATTGCTAAACGCAATCTACAGTGAGCCAGAAACAGAAGTAGTAGTAAATGGTGGAGTTTCCAAAGCAATAAAAGTATGAAGGGGAACCAGACATGGCCGCTTTCTCTTCTCAGTGCATTCTTTGTACTTGTTACTGAAGAGCTGGTAGTTGAGGGGAGTAAAAAATGTGCAGAACTAGAGGGCAGAACATGAATACATTCAGAGATGCCAAACAAGCAGATGATTATACACTTATGTCAGAAAATAATGAGGTGGCCATAGAGGAAATAGTACCATTTTTTTCTGAGTTTTGAAAAGGCCTCAAGACTTAGATGCAGCCAGGAAAACAAAAACAATTGTGGTCAGGAAAGGATGTGGAAAAGGAAATGGAGCCATGGAACAGAAAATGTCTGGGAATATATGTAGAACACGCATTAAATGATACAATACAAATACATTTGGAGAAGAGGACAAAGGCAATATACAGAGGATGATGGACAGTTGAAGATATAAAATATATACACAATTAGGTAAAATAAATGTGATTAGAATGATGATTCTCTCAGTCATAGTGCACATACTAAGAAACCTGCATGCAAACAAAACGTCTAACATTACATGAGGGCTTGGAGAAGTAGAGAGAAAAAGGAAAGTAAGATGATGGGGGTCTCAAAAAATGAGCAAAGACTGAACAGAAAAAAAGTGTATGGGGAGTGTCACACATACCCATTCAGGCCTTGGCATATAACCTACTTGGTTGGATAGAAAGTAAGGGAGACACCAAAAGGCAAGAGGAGTGAGGGCACATAGATAGATGGAAAGAAACAAATGAATGATGAGGCACTGAAGAGATGGGAGCAAAATGACATGGAGGCAAGGCAAAGGAAGAGAAGTGTGGGAGCATGGATGATTGGACAGTTTCATAGAAAATAAACAAGTAGAAAAATGGAAGGAAAAGGGAATAAAAGGGGATAAAAGGAGACTACGAGTTAATACAGAGAGGAGCAGAAGAATAGACAATATTCAGTACCCTACAGGAATTAATCCAGGCATTTGGATTAATGTAAAATGAATGGTGAGCATATGTCAGGTGGAGAACAAAATGGCTGAAGAAGAGCAAGGGAGCAGAAACCCAGGAAAAGAAAAAAAGCAGTGAAGGGAAAGGAGAAGTCTATGAGGAAATAAGAAAAACAGGGGAATGTAAAAGCAGGATAATTTATGAAGATCTGAGAGAGAAAGCAGAGGAAGCCACAAAAGGAAAGAAAGAAAGAAATAAGGAAAGGAAATAACAAGGAAGAATGGCAGCAGAACTAGGAAGCCAAATTACAAAAAGTTCTCAAAGTTACAGTAAAGATGCAGAAGATGTATGGAGTGGGATTCAGGTATTAAGAGTGCCACATAAATAATATATAGCACAAAAATATTATATAAAGATGAAAAGGAAACAGGCTGATGTTGCCAGAGATGTATAACAGAAGACACAGTTGTTAAACGCATGTTCTGGGAGTGTACTTGGGACAAAAGGTCTAAACAGAGGCTCTGGATATATGGAAGAGGATATATGGAAAAGACGGGCAAAACTCTTTAGAATTTTGCATGTAGCGCATAGGGAATGGAAGGGGTGCCTGGCATGGATATGAAATGTTGGCAGTGAGTCTAATCGTGGAGGTGAAGGGTGTAATAACTATAAAGTAGAAAGTGATGTGCAAGTACCAGAAAGATGAGTGGACAGAAGATTTCTAGACATTGTAAGGAGAAGTACAAAGCAGATGAAAATGAGAGGCGAGAGAGAAAAAGAAAATGAAGAAATGAAAGAGATGATGAGATACTACCAGTCAAAAGGGGAGAGGTGAGTGGAATTAACTAGATGCAGCAGACAACTGGTGTAAATTAAAAAAAAAATCATAAGGATTGCATGTTATGTTATTGTGATTGGATACGAAAACTAAAGTAACAAAAAATGGAACATAAAAAATAAAAACAATCTTAAGATACACAGTCAGATATGTAAAACTTCAATAAAATTCTTTTGTCTTTGGTTGGGGTAATGATAGATAATAGATTTTTTTCAATGAAAATTGTGTATTTTAAATGGACACACATAACTTCAGTTACAGAATTATACCACTTACATTGGTGAACAGAAACATACTACATTTGCGTTAAATTGGTTAATAAGTTGGTAAAAAATCAATGGAAATTAAGGAAATTGGTTGAACTGAATGAAATTATATGCTATAAAGCCATGAGATCTTGATAGGAATATGGATAATTAAATGCTCACTTAAGTTGTTCAAATCAAGATTTGTAATATATATTAGCACATGAAGATGATGATTTACAAATGCAAACTGTATAATAATTGCTAAAATTTTCAGATAAGAAGACATATTATACCATGACCCCCCATTAATATTCCAAAACGTGCACGCTGATTGGCCAGCGTGCATGTTGTAAATCGACTTATACTAATGGAAAAAGGTCCGGTCACCTGGACTTTTTCCATTAGTATAAGTCTCTTTTAAAACATTGTATCGCTATCTTAAAAGAGTTTAACATAGCGAGACAGGTTTAAAAAAAGCAACAGAGATCTCCGTTGCTTTTTTTAAAGCTGTCTTGCTATGTTAAACTCCTTTAACATAGCGACACAGTGTGTAAAAAGCAACGGAGATCTTGCTTTCTCTGTTGCTTTTTTTTAAACCTGTCTCGCTATGTTAAATGGGTTTAACATAGCGAGACAGCTTTAAAATAAGCAACGGAGATCTCCATTGCTTATTTTAAAGCTGTCTCGCTATGTTAAACCCATTTAACATAGCGAGACAGGTTTAAAAAAAGAAAGCAACGAAGAAAGCAAGATCTCCGTTGCTTTTTATTGTTTCGCTATGTTAAATGGGTTTAACATAGCGAGACAGCTTTAAAATAAGCAACGGACATCTCCGTTGCTTATTTTAAAGCTGTCTTGCTACGTTAAACCCATTTAACATAGCAAAACAGCAAAAAGCAATGGAGATCTTGCTTTCTCAGTTTCTTTTGACCACAGCTCTGATGTACTGCGTAGGCATGCGCAGTACATCAGAACTGCCGCGGATACCAGACAGCTGTGGAAGGGCAGCAAAGAGGCATTATACAATGCCATTATTTAAGAAAAGTAATTATTTCTTTTCTTAAATAATGTCATAGTATAATAGCAATAACCCACGCCTGGGTGTGGGTAATGCGGGATTTACCCACGGTTGTTTTGTTTGGTCCCTTGGGCTTCACCCTCGGGACCAAACCACACCAACCGTGGGTAAATCCCACATTACCCACACCCAGGAGTGGGTTATTGCTATATGAGGTCAATAATAGGTCTGATCTATGTGGTAGTCTTTTGCTATAATATTTTTACCACAAGTAGAAAGTGTGACTTAGATGAAAAGGTGCTTGCAGAAAAATATTGATGTTAATATTTTTTTGTGACTGAGAATATGAAAGAAATATTTCAGTGCATGTAAATGCACATGAAATTTGAAAATGAATGAATTTTTTGACATGTTGATATCTTAAAATCCAAATATATTATAATAGATGTGGGAATAAATGAGAAGAAGCAATAGCAGGTGCACAACATAAATAAGATAAAAGGAAAACAATGAACTAAAATAATGACATAGTTTAACAAAGAGGTAAGATTGTTATATTTTAATATAATAAGAAAAGTATGGTATGCTACACATTGTGTAGATTTTCACTGGCACTTCTATTTATGATGTTATTGGTTATACTGAATGAGATTAAGGACCGACTTGCATACTAACTGTAAATTGTTATTAGAGATCTGGTAACAAACCGTTACTCTTATGTAAGTTATTTAGATATGTTTGTAGGTGTATGTGTGTGTGTGTGTGTGTGTGTGTGTGTGTGTGTGTGTGTGTGTGTGTGTGTGTGTGTGTGTACATAATAAATTAAATGAAAATAATTAAAAATGAAGGCAGAAAAATTAAAAGGAAAACTCATTTGAAAAGAAATGTTTTCTCTCAATAAAATACTACTTTTGAAATAAAAACCGATATTTGTTTTTGTCTCTCTCTGCAGGGGCAACAATAATACATACACTGGTTGATTAGTAATACAATAAAACACTGGGTGACCTGTTGCTGAGAGCAACATAATAGAATGTGTAGCTGTATGAATATGAAAAATAAAATTCATAGAGAGTCTAAACTTAAGAAATAAGCACATAATAGGTAAACAAAGACAAAGATCAAATCAATGAGTCATTAAAGCTGCTTGAATATCAAAATGTTGAGTGCAACAATATTTTTAAAATTCAGGTAAAATATACTAAAATAAAATCCTTTAATAAACATTTTTATGTTATGATCATTTACAGCAATTATAGACTAAATATCTTCACTTCATAGACTAATTATATTAAATTATCCCCCCCAAAAAAATTACAAGATAATCTGTCAGAGATATTATTTCACAAAAATAACATTGGAACAAATTCAGGAACCTTATAATTTTGGGGAATTCCCAAACAGGCCTACTACAGCGCTTTTGCATGAAGATGTGCATCAGCAAGGCAGGTTGCCTCCACAGTCATGCTATATGCTAATGAGAGATTCCAGGAGACATGCATATGCTATTAGCCATATGTTCCCTACCCTCAGAACTACCTCAGGTAAAGCATTTACCCAGCCAAGTGAATAGCTCCACTGTGTGAATTAGCTCATCACTCCATTGGTCATGTTCATCTATTACAACAAAAGTAAGTCCTGGAGATTGTAGTAGTCAGGTATTGTTAAGGGGCATGTGTATGAGTGAGTGGATATGAGGGTCTGCACGTGTGAGTTTATAGCTGTGTGTGTCTGCCTGGAGGTAGCGGCAGAGTGGGTTAGTAAGGGAGAGAATGGGCTAGGTTAGTGTTGCTTGCGTGTGTGCATGCGTGCGTGCATGTGTGTGTGTGTGTGTGTGTGTGTGTGTGTGTGTGTGTGTTGTATATGTGTAGATTGGGATGGCAGTCATGCTGTCACACTTCCATGCCATTAGAGTAACACGCAAAGCTTGCAACATTAAATTAATATTTCTAGGTGTATGCATTGATTCATTTGCACACCTGAAAATGTGAGAAATGTGCCAAAACAATTCCATATGCTGGAGTTGCAACATTCAGATGAAAGTTGACTTAAATCCTGTGCTCTTTGACTGCACATCATTATCTGAATATTAGAGTGGCTATTAATACTTTGCATAATGACTGTGAATAGATAAAGAAGAAATGACATGTTACCTAATGTTATATACTGCTCAGAGCCCTACATGAATAAACAGAGACTGCTATTTTCTTCTTTGGAGCCTTTAGCAATTGAAAGGAAAGTAATTGCAAGGAGCTGGAAAATAATTCTAATAATCCTGACTTCATGCATTTATTGCAAATAATTTCTTACAAGGAAATTACATCTTTCTCCTCTGAGGCAAATGGGAAGTGTTGTATGCAGCTCCATTTGTTAGCAGCCATGCTGCTAGTAGGTTTGTCGTGCATATGTGGAGGACTGACTGACTGACAACAGCTATGCCTTATTTAGAGACTCAATTTAGATTTTTGCATTTCTGGTCATGACATTGGCTGAGGAGCACTGTCAGATGGCATCCTGGCAATATTTACTTGGGGTGTGTGTGTGTGTGTGTGTGTGTGTGTGTGTGTGTGTGTGTGTGTGTGTGTGTGTGTGTGTGTGTGTGTGTGTTGATGAACAACACTTGAAGTACAGGAAATATGCAGAGATACTTGCAACATTGTGACTGTATTGTGTGTTGCACATTTTTAAAGGAATATTGTTAAGTATAGCATCAATTATTAAAGTCAGACTGCCACACACTACTGCATTTCAAGGATATTGGATCACAGCCCTTATCAGTTTACTATCAAAATGTTGAAATTAACAACAAATTCTAATCATTTTGTCAAATATCCTTATCAAATTTGGTAATTTTGCTTTAATAGAATGTGGGCGATCATCACCTAAACATCCACATTAGAAATTATTTGAAATATGAGGACATGACGTGAAAACCTCAGGCTATTGTAGAGAAGCTGCCGTGGAAATTGTAAGTATAAAGCACATGTTTTTATGGTTCTGCAGGGGGGGGGCAATCCCCGCTGCACCCCACCCACCCTGCAGATTATATATTCCAAATTTGAGATCACACTACAGTGAGGAAAAGGGTAAATCGCTCGATACCCACTCTAGCGCAATCTTTATTCAGAACATCTATCTCATATTAGTAAATATGCACTACCATTCGCTAATGTAGATTCAAACATTTCCAGATAGACATCATGGAAACTGGGAAACATGCATTTGACCATCCCAGTTTCATGTAAGATCCATTCCACATTATGATAGTAAACCCCCATATCGCTTGCTTAGAAACTAAAAGGCATGTTGTCAGTCAATGAAAACTTACAGGCTTACAGTCAATAGATAGTCAACAGCATCCATTTGCTCATTGTCTGATTACATCATGTATCCATTTTATGGTCAGTGGCTCAACACTCATCAGGGTGACAGTCTTTTAAATGATGCACATACACATGGCTAACAGATCCACACATACTGGTACATGTGCATGCACACATACACACACACACACACACACACACACACACACACACACACACACACACACACACACACACACACACACACACACTGGCATACATATACAGACTGACACGTGACATGCAAGCAGATTAAATATAAGGACAATTTAGATGACTGTCAATCCAGTTCATTATGACATGTTTTTACTGTGTGGGTGTAAACTGTAACAGCCACTGAAAACCCACATAGCAGAAATACACAGGGGTGATGTGCCAACTCCACATACAAGCTATCCCATTTGAAAAGTATCATAAAAAAAAAACACCTTTAGCATGCTTTTAGATTTCTTGCACAAAAACTATGCACACTGTGTCCAAACCAGAAAAGTTGCACTCTTTCTGGTACTGTTACTTAAAAAATGTTGTTACTTAAAAAATGTTCCTTGGAATTTAATAAGCTCCATGTAGGTTTTGCGCAAAGTCTACATGGAGTTTACATGTGTGACCAGTGGTGCAAGGTGGTGAGCGGTGAGCAGCAGAGCGCAATGCATATTCATGCAGCGGACCATGTTTAAGCAAGGTTTCATGGCTGTGAACAGTATTGATGGCCAGGAAACCATGTAAGTGAACTTGGATAAAACACCTGTTGAATCCGGGGCACTGACGTTCCGTGGTTTTGCAATGAATACCACTATGATCACCAGGGCTTCACAGATAGCTCTTGATCTCTTAGTGCAAGACATTTGGACAAAGGCCAATATAATGTGGGGACAATGACTCAGTAATAGGGACATATATGACTTGTATGCTGTATAGAACTGTACTAAAATTACCATGGGTCTGTGTTAAGATACATGTTCTGAACAATTTGAAGTATTAAATTCAAACATACCTCTTAACCTCTTAGAGCAAGAAATCTGGAAAAAGCAATACATAATGGGACCAAAAGCTAAGCAACAGGGACACTTTTGACATATTGCTCTTACAAACTTAGAAAGTTGGCAGAATAATAGGTTTTACATTAGCATGAATTTTCTGAAGAGGATGAAATTTGAAACTCAAATGTCTGTCATTATTTTCTGACTTCAATTTGCAAGGACATGCCAATGATTTGTCAGAAAACTAAAATTTTATAAGGAAAAGATAAAAAATATGAGACAAAAATATGGACATTCTGCAAAAATCTGGACAGTTGACATGTAGGAAAACAGATTTATGTAATATTAAGTCACATCAGTCCTGAGATCATTATAGTGATATGGCAGAAAGCCACAGACTTGATGAGGGACACATCTAGACATCCTATGAATATCTGGACAGATGAAAGGTATGACTGCAAAGTATATGGTCCAAACACAGTCCATGACAGTGCAGAGTATTGTGCTAGCCTATTTGTGGCATTCTGTACTGAAGCTGTTAAATGATATGTAACATTACATGGATTGCCATGTAAAATAAACACTCAGGGGAAGTGTGTGTATTGAATAGTGACACACAGATGAATTGTAGAAATGCACACAGGGAGAGAGGACAGGTGAAACAACCTAATGTGCAGCAGATGAGGGCATGTCAATGGAAGATGGTTGTAGCAGCAGCACCAATCACATATTTATATGGTATAGTAGGGACTGTACAGTGAAAATGTATACTATGTGACTGTTACACAACGTGACATTACAATGGGGAAGATGTCTATGAGAGATAAGCATCCTTACATGAATAATGCAGAGGACATCTATCAGGGATCTGATGTACAATTGGGATAAGTTACATATTGAGAAACTGCACAAACTGATTTTCCTGAATATGAGTGTAATCTTAGCAGTGGTCTCCAGCAAGTGGGACACAGGTAAAAGTTCATGAGTAACATTAAAAGAAGCAACCACAATTTTGGACAATCAGAATAATACCACCAGTAACCCATGCCTCTAAAATAACATATGTGATACAGGGTGATAAGAGATTATTCTAAACAAACATGCTTGTACAACTCTTATGATATGTACACACTGTATGAGGGTAATCATAAAATGTGATACACTGGGTCTACCAACTTGGTGATATAGCTGTTTATGGCCACATCTGACAGTGCTGATTGAATACTTCAGTGTGGATTTGTGTCATATGCCTTGATCTGGTCAAGTTCCACAAGATGATAGTGTTGTCATCATGCATGCCCTCTATGACCTGTTTGAGGACATCTAGCAGATGTAACAGACATGATGTAGCACTAACAACTCACACAAATCAGTTGCACACAGCCAGGATATTACTAGTGTCCATTTAGAAAAGATCAATGATGACATGTTGGTCTACCTCACAGTTGAGGAAAGTCAGAATGTGTCTATACATGCATGCATCAGATGCTGTTCCCCCAAAATCAGATGGATGCATGTTGATGTACACCCTTCTACAGGAGTGTAGTCCATGCGGAGGGTGTGTTGAAGTGTATATTCAACTGTATCAGGAAGGTATATGTGCTAAGCCACACCATAGATGATCTGTGATGTCCAGTGGTTCTGTGTGAAAGGCCTGGATTAAGGTAAGAAAGTGCATACTGTCTATTGTGATCTGGCCTAGGGTTTTGACACAGTCTCCCACACAGGTATCACTGTGAAACTCCCCCAGCTGGGGATTAGCCATTACATCACTAGATGGGTAGCCAATTGCCTCACCAACAGAACACATACTACGAAAGTTGTTGAACCAACCTGTGCTAGTAAAGCTGTCACCATTGGTGGAATTCAGGGATCTGTGATTGGCCCTTTACTGTTTGGAATCTATTTCTCAACAGTTAAAGCTAAGGTGTGTCACTTTGACTTCCGAAGTTTGCTGATTCTTGCATATTGGGTGCAATCATTGAGTGCACCAGTGATTATAACATACTACAGGAGGAGCTAACACAGAAAAATGATTAGTGACAAAGCTACACAATCTACAAATAAATGCAGAAATTTGTCTTTGTATTGTCCTTCTGAAAAGCAGAATTCCATGTTAATTACTGCACTGACAACAGCCCTGAAATACTGAAACCCAGTGATTAAAGCACTGGGAATACATGTAGATAGCAATTTGAACTTTGACCACCAAGTGTCTACACACTGGTATTGAAAGCTTATGCTGTGCACATCATAAATCACACCATCATATTCAGGTTCCAGAATTGTATGACAGCATTGTTCTCGAACCTCATCAGAACACTAATAGAGTATAATGCTTTCTTTTGCATGTATCTCACCAGACACATACTGCAGCAGTAATCCCTTTCTCATCAAGAAAATACAGGACCTACAAACCATACCATGTGGTAGACTGAAAGTCATGTCACTGTAATCTGTATTGTATAGGATGATGTGATTTCAGCCTGGGCTCCAGGATAGTCTCTGACCCTGCCCTGGTGTAAATAGTGCATATCCACAAATCCAATGTAGCTCATGACATCAGCAACATCTGTTGAGAAGAATATGATACTAACAGTACCCATATGATGGTGTAAAAGGCTATCTGTAATGTCAAGCAAGAACACACACACACACACACACACACACACACACACACACACACACAGTTGACTGCAGAGAGAACAGAAACCCTACCTATCTAAGTACACAGACTATAGACCTCTATAAAAAGGCAGTGCCACAGCTCAAGTCTGACTTGGAGTTTCTCAGCCAACACTTTATAGCTGATGACATCAGCAGTGTCTGTTGAGGAGAAAATGTCAATATCAGTGTCCCACATGCTGGCATAAAAGGCTCTCTGGAATGTCAAGCAAGAGCACAAACAAACACACACACACACACACACACACACACACACACACACACACACACACACACACACACACACACACACACACACACACCGTTGTTGACTGCAGTGAGAACAGAACATCGACCTATCTAAAGACACAGACTACAGAACTCAGTATTTTACACAAGTGCCACGGTACAAGTCTGACTTATACAAGACTGCAAGTCAACCTATAGTGGATGACATCAGCAGGCCATGTTGGAGAGAAGATGATGCATGAAATGGATGTGTAGGCATGTGCAAGTATTAAAATATTCTCAATCCATGGCATTGGAGCAGTAACTGTAAGATACACAATTCTGCTCTTCTGTCTATACACACACACACACACACACACACAAATAAACACACACACAACATACACACGCACACACACATACACACACACACAGTTCACTGCATTGAGAACAGAACTCCTACCCATCTAAGTACACAGACTAAAGAACTCAGTATGCTAAGCAAGCACCATAGCACAAGACTGCAGGTCAACTTATAGTGGATGACATCAGCAGACCACGTTGGAGAGAAGATGTGGGAGGCCTGCATAGGTTCACAGCTTCATAGGTTCAAAAGAGGTTACTAGCCTAATGGCCCTAAGGTATTTACAAGCCTAGCTGGAAAACAACAACAACCCTTATTGAGCATAGTGAGGTGCTCGTTATTAGCAGAGCAATTTGGAAGAAGAACAAGCTGGCTCTGTACATGAGATGCACAGGTGCCACCCCAGAGGTGAATTTACAGTCACCCATCTAGTTGTCAAGGTTGAGCTTAAATAGGTTAATTGAGGACCACTACTTCACACACAATAGGAGCCTATTAAAGAGTGGAAATATATATATATATATATATATATATATATATGTCTTCCCAGCATATTCTTTTTATGTCTCAGGCTAGACTGAGATCCCTGGAGCAAGTTATTCTTGTACCATTTGATTTGCAAATGTTCAGCATTTCCAGAAGGAGAGGGTCTGAGCCTGATCTGTATGCCGGCATAGGTCACCTCTCAGCAGCCTGCATGATACCGAGTACAATGACGGATCTTTCAGTCTTTCCATGTATGTCATGTTTGGAGGGCCTGGATTTTTCTGGTCACAAACCTCTGTGTTTTCTCCAGTTGCTGCAGTTGTCTGGTGAGGTACAGCCAGAAGGGAGCATTGTACTCAGTTAGTGGCCTGATAAGGGTAGAGTACAGCAGAGCTATGACCTCCCTGGTCTTGGATGTAATGGACTTATTTATGAGGTGCACAATGTAGAATGTATGTCCCACCACTATGGGCACATAGTAATTGAAGTGTAGATTATTAATCAACATGTGTTCCCAAGTTTTGCAACACTGTGTTTAAGCTTAGATGGGTGTTATCAATACCATAACTTCATTACAAAAGGGGACAGTGAGGCATTGTTTGCTTTAAGGTTTTGTCCTTGGGTTTGGCAGCAATCATTTGTCTGTGTCAGTCCCTTCTGTAATATGCTACCATCACTGGGGGAGTCTGTATTACTCCATCCAGTTAATAGTCATCTGAAAACTTGGTAAACCACAGGCCATCTACCTTTGCCTGGGCTTCAGAGAAATAATTTCCAAGCAGTTGAGGACCCAGCACAGATCATTGTGGTATTCCATTGGTAAGTGTTTTAGTGGTTGAGGTGCAGTCCCCAACTTTGACAGTGTGTGTTCTGTCATTGAGCCACTTGGCTATCCATCTAGTATGGATTAATTCCCAGATGGGAGATTTTCTCTATGATACATGAATGGGGTATAGTCTCAAAGGCCTTGGATAACTCATTATAGGTGGTATGTCCTGTTATCCCTCATTCAGGTCTTTAGGTAAGTATCAAAGAAGTCCACTAAGTTTAATAAGCAAGATCTACCCTTGACATAACCAACATGGATCATGTCAAGTGTGGTGAAGGTCACCTATGTCCTGTGGATAAGGTCTATTCTGATTCCTTCCCTAGCCTTGCAGATAAAGCTTTTTAGGCTTATGGGTCAATAGTTCTAGTTCTCCATGTTACCAGATTGATGTGCATTGCATGTCACACATTTTATATTAATTTATGTAATGTGGGTGATATGTATGTGGAAAACTTTCTAATACACCAGGATTGCAGTGGCTGGGGGGAGGCAACACATGGCTGTATTTTAAGTATGTGACATATTGTTAGATATGGCCTTCAGTTTGTTATGTTTCCACCTATAATTGCATTTGATAGACAGGAAATGGATAGTAAACAGCAGTAATACATAATATTTACTTTTCCATAACATGGTTATCAGCAGGTTTGTGCAATGACTGGCAAAGTGTTTGCACAGGCAAGGTACACATTTCCAATACTATCCATGTGTATGTGGAGCTAAGCAGTGCGCAAACATGAGCTGAATTGCTAAGGTCTGACAGTTAGTATTGAGCCTATGAAACACACCTGCTGCTTAAGTGACTCTGTGGAAGCAGGTGTAAATGCATTGCCACATTTCTTTTTGAGTACATATGGCACTGGGTTCAAATCCAGGTGTATCTAATACTTTTAACTACTTTTAAATAATCAATGATAATGCAGTGACATGCTTTCTTTACAGTACATGTTTTGCTGTGTGTTTACCTGATATTGCGCAAATGTAGCCACAGCATTTTGCTACTGCTCACCATCACTGCACATTGGTGTGCAATGCACACCTCTGCACAAACATGGAGCCCAAAAAGTGAAGGGATCCATTGTTTTTTTTTTTGCTACTCGTGTGTTGTGTGTGATTCTATTTTTGACAAAATTAAAGTGGTGAAAATGAAGTAGATAGGAAAGTGGTGAAATGGGGAGCAAGCAGGGGGAAGAACAAAAGGAAAGCAGTATAGGAATGTGCAGGAGGAAGGGAAAAAAGAACCATTGCTATTCATTTCTTTAACAGTGTAAACTGAAAATATATACAGAATATTAACTGAATTTGGACTGTCACCTCCACAAAGAGGGGTGACTATAACACAATTATGTTGTATAGGCAATTGGATTGAATCAAGTGTGTTAAGAAGACACATGTGTGAAATGGAGAGCTCTGTATGGGACACAGTATGACAGGTGCTCACATATTTTTTTTATTTCAGAGAGAGAGGAGTGTTGGGTAAGGTATGTAGGCATGTCTGGGTCAGGTAAGTTGGGTTGGTGAGGAAGCAGTTGTAGACAGACAAGACAAACAAGACAAGAGACATGTATGCTGATGGACATAAAAGGTTGGGGGACACCATGATTGGGGTGAGGGAGTTGACAACCCAGGCCCATGACCATAAAACATGGAGACAGTGAGAATCGAGTCCTCACCCACTGAACTGTCATCACTGTCACCTTACTCCACTAGTGTTTGGCCTGCTTGGTGTCTCCTCCTACTCCTATGGAACATGAGGGAGAGCAGCCTCTCCATCTGGTATAGGTGTGCACCAAGATGACCATATGCACCATCCCTGGCAAATGGCTGTGGCTGATGAAATTACCACCTCCACCACTGCTTTTGGAGGGTACCACTGAATCAGCCTCCAGGCAGGACTACCTGAGGATACAGGTAGTGCAGGGGCAGCAGAGACCATGCTGTCAGGTTGACTCACAGATAGGCTGGGCATCAGTGCTGGAACCTGTGGAGCAAGGCCAGCCTGATTCATTGGGGTGGCCTACCTCACTATGCTATGGAGCATTTAGTGATGTGGTACATAGGGATGACATGAACACATTCTGATGACACATAATAAAAAGAAAATAAAAGAAAAAAGAAAAGAAAAATATTTTTAAAAATAAAATAATATAAAAAAATAAAGAAAATAAAAAAGGAGAGATAAGGGTTGGGGTGAAAAAAAAGTGATAAAATTATTATCATCATATTGTAACATACGATGCTTTAATGCAATTACACAACTCTTTTATTTTAAATTTTACACTAAGTATACATCCTACAGATACACACTGTAGAGGGATTATATATAAATCTTTCCAGGGTAGGGGGATTTGCTATTTGAAAATAGAACACTTGATAAAATTGATACAGGATAAAAAATATCATCAGCAGATAGCTTTAGATATTCAACTGGTAAGTTGTCAGCTGCTAAAGTTGTTGGTTAAAGTTTCCTGAGAAGTTTTTTTATACTATTTGTCAAAACATGCTGGAAGAAAAAGGTATTTTCATTGTTGTTTCCTGAAAAGGCTGTTATTACAGGGGGAAGCAGTTGTTTTTTTCAAGAGTGACAGGATGCTTTCAGTGAAATATGTATTAAATTGCTCTGTCATAGTACCTAGGTTGTTTGCAGAAGAGGGGTAAGGGGTTGATGATTGCTCCAGGTGCAGAATAGTTTTTAATTACTGACCAGATTTGTGGGTTATTTTTTATGTTTCATTTGGATATTGGTGTAGTAGTTTATTTTATCCTGCTTGATTTATTTTTTGCCTTTGTTCTTTAGTTCTTGATAAGCTACATAATTAGATTGAATTGTATCTCTGTACCATCTTTCCAAAGACTTCTCACAGTTTGATAAGAGCTCTGTTTTTTTTTTTTAGTTAACCAAGGGGCATAGTCTGACATGACTCTATTGTCCTGGATGGTGCTAATTTGCCTTTTATACCGATGAAGGTGGAATTTAAATATCCTACAGCTTCATCTAGGGGTAACTCATTTAGAGGAGTCCTGTTACACCAACTGAGTATTGATATAAAGGTTTGGGAGTTGAAATTTTTCTTGTTTGGGACATGTTGATAATGGTGCGTTTAAAAGGATATATGCATTGTCTAAGTAAGCAGGTTGATATATGGTCTTTTAGACTGTTGGGAACCATTGGTGAGGTAGCCAGAATAGTATGAGTGGGATGATTTATTGGTTAAGAGTCCAATCAATGATGGAATGCCTGTTTGAGGTTTTGTCACTTCTAGTGGGACTTTGAACAATTTGAGTAAAACCATGTAGGTTGTTATGGCTAATGGGACTGAATGAATTGCAAATGAGACTATGTTTATTAAAATGGCCCATTATGATTGTTTCATGGAGTATAGTTTTTGATGTCCAGAGAAGGATGTGCTCTATACTGGCCAGGTTGTTATAAGGTGATATGCACGTTCCAACTAAGACTAAGTATTTTTGGAATTAATTTTCACTTTAGTATAGAGTATTTCACCATTGTTGAAATATTGGGTAGTTTGATCTAATAGTTGCAATGTGAGGTTATTTTTAACTAGTATTTCTAGTCCTACAACTCTTTTGGCCTTTTTATCTGCCCAAAGATATATTGTGAGGGGATCCCATTTCTGTGATCCTGATTATTCCAAACTGATTTCTGTTAAGGGCAACTACAATTGTAACAGCAAAGGTGTTATTTATATTTGTTTTTATGTGTCTTGTTTGGCATTTACATCAAAAAGATGACTGGTCCACTGAAAGTAAGAATATGTCAACATATTTATGCCATTAGTAGAGAAAATAACATCAATACATTTTATAAGCATTCTGTAACATGCAAGGAATTTAGGAAATTTGCAGTTCCCATTTTTAAAAAAGTGTCAAATCCTAACAGAGGTGGTGATTGGGAGTTATTAGTGGAACAGAGAGAGCTTTACTAGCAGCTATTTTTAAATGCCAGTGCCCCACCAGGTTTAAATGATCTTATTCCTATCAAACCTGTTTTAAAAGTTAAAGCTGCATGCTTATATTTTTTATGTTTTCATATATTTCTTATAAATTAATGATTTTTATTTTATTCTTTGCCTACTGGTTTTTGCATTTTTATTATATATATATATATATATATATATATATATATATATATATATATAGATATATATTTTTTTTTAATGTTAGGGTATTTAAAAAGTAGACAGTGACTGGACAAATTATTTCGGATTAAGTTTCATTTATATAGGAAATATTTAATAAAGCATTTCTTTGTGACATTTGGGTTGGCATTTGTTGTTTTGCAGTTTTTGTAGTATGCCATTTCCATGGCTGTTTGGTTACTGTATCTAAATTTTACTTCATGAAAAAGCAAAGTGTACAACAACTGAATAAAATCATAATCAAGAAATATTGTGGGACTATTTTTTCATAACAAAGTGGATGAACACACACTTGGAAACAGACAAAATGAAATAACTGCAACAAGCACAGAACACAGTACAAAAATAACAGAATTGTATTATAATAGCAGTAACCCATGGGTGAGTTTGGGCAATGTTTGATTTACCCACAGTTGGATTTGTTGGGCCAGCCATGATTATATGAAGTACTTCGCACACTCAGCCATGACTTACTGCTAAATTACATTGCATTCCTATGAGATAATGGGAACTCAGAGTAAAAAAGAATCGTATGCATTTTGCAGACGTTGAACAGTGAGTGTCAAATAGATAACAGAGCATGTGATTAGAAAGTCAAAGAAATGGAAGTAATGTAAGTGATGGAAGAAACTTAGTAGGCCTGAAAATGTTAATATTGTAGTTAAGAGGTCGGGAGATAAGCTGGTTCAGAGACAATTTTATATGGCAATGGTAATGTTTACACTGGAAGTATCAAAGTGGGGTGTAAAGCACTATAGCGAAACTATGTATATGGTGGGAGATACTAGTTAATCTGTTCAGGTACTAAGGAAGACTAGTTGTGGGGCATAGAATTCTGAGAGAAGAAAATGCTTTGACAATATGGCAAGGTGAAGATTACAGTGGCATTTATCTTGGAGATATGCAAGAGCAGATTAATGTATTTGATAGGTGAGGTTTTAGTTTTCTTTTAAATAAGCTTAAATTCTGAATGGATTTCAGTGGTAGTGGGATGTGTTTCCATAGTTTAATTACAGCATTTGACTACAGACTGGGTCCTGCATTATTAGATGATCAGGTTATTCTGTTTAATGATGTTTCTCTAGAACATAAAATTCTATCAGGGGAGTAGTGTTATGTATTAAGGTAGTATGGGCTGGGCAATTTTAAATCTTATAGAGAAGTCAGTGTATTGTAGTTAGCTCAGAAAGAGCTAGGTAGTGCAATAATTCTAATCGGTTTAATTCTTTGAATGCTAGGCAATGGCTATTTTATTCTAATATTGCACAAGTTTGGGTAGTTGTGAGACCTGAAGACTAGTGAAGATTCAGAAAGCATAGAGGTGAGATAAGAGTAAGATGGTAGAAGCTCTAATTCTTCTGGCCATGTCATAGAGTTAGCTTTTATTCTGAAACCAATAAATGGAGAGTACTGCACTACTTAAAACAAATAGCCACACAAATCGCAAGATGTGGACTGTGTCTATTCGGTAAAACCCATTAAAAAAAAAAGAAAGAAATTAATTAATGACCTCTATATCAGACAAGCAAGTTTAATCAAAGGTAAGTGCTTTCATCCTTAGTATTGTCAGGACTTCCTTAGAACAAAATTCAAAAAGAACATTAAGCTGTTTTTATACAAAATAAAAAAAAAAAAATCACATGATTACTGTTCAATAAACACTAATAAAAAAACAATTCAAACATTTAAAGTATGTTGTGTCTTAAAAAACACTACTTATTAATAAGATCCATGATGGTATAAAATCTGATGTTTTTAATTATCTGAGCATTTGTTTATAAAATATAAACAGCAAATAAAACACAGTGAAGCAACCAGGGCAAACGGCATGAAAGCAAAGAGGCATCGTAAAAAAAACTGTATTTAATAAAACAGAATTGTAAAAAGATAAGTGCTTTCACATATCATGCTTCATCAGATCCTAACAGACAAAAAACAGAACAATCTATTTAAAAATAAGACAGCCAGTCACAAAATTCAAACAATTAATGATGCAATTGTCTAGATTTCAAAGCAGGTTTTAAAGGTATAGTATAGTTTAAACCAGTTAACATATGAGCCTTAAGTGTTGCTATCCATTGCATTTCTAATAACTCTGTTTTGTTGATGATACCCCCCCCCCCCGGCAGACTCACTAACAATGCCAGTAATAGTAAACTTAAAAGAATGACCCACATTGTCTCTAATGTGTTTATACAAAGCATTCAAATAACTCATTCTTCTAATATCACCCAGGTGCTGCAACACTCGGACTTTCAACCTCTGGTTAGTCTTACCTACATAGAATGAAATACAGTCCATGCAGGTTGCCAAGTAAACTAAATTAACTGACTTAAATTCAGCATACTCTTTAATCATATATAGCCTAGATGTAGATAGGTGAACAAAAGTATTACTGCATGACATAAAAATCACATGCCTTGCACGATCTACAGGGAAAAGTACCAAATTTAGTTGAAACCTTACTAGATCTCCTTAAAGGTCTAGAACAGAGCTGCCTTTTTAATATCAGGTTGTTCCTAAAAATAAAGCTAGGGACCTCAGGTCTATATCACGAAACTGAACTTCCAAAATGTCGAACACCATAAGTTCGAACTTTGAAGATCGAATTCGGAAAACATTGAAACTTCAAACAGTGAATGTTTTCCCAGGGAAAAATTTGCTGTTCCGAAAAACACACATAACACAATCACACCAAATACCTTCAAAACCTACACTAAACTTAACATACACCACTATCTAGGCACTATCCTTAACCCAGCCCTAACCCTAAAGTTCATCAATACCGCACACTTACCTGACCCGCGCCCTAACTCTAAAGTCCGTCACTATCGCACACTTAACTGACCCGTGCCCTAACCCAAAAGTCCATCACTACCCATTCGTACACTTACCTTGTCTGAAAATGCCATTTGTCTGTTTGAAAATGCCGAAGCCGCAGAAATGGCCAACTGAATTCTTTCCCTGGGAAAGAATTCTGGTTTCTGCAGCTTCAACATTCTCAACTTCTGAACTACCAAGTTTGGTCTTTTGGTATTCGGCATTCTCAACATTCGATTTTGCGATAGGAACCTGGGACTTCACCAACTATCCACCAAATGGTGTCATTTGAATGTAGAATTGACCAATCATGTTTAATAACTTCTCAGATAGAGTTAATATCATTACTATATTTGAGAGAAAGACCACACCTAGGCCTATTGTTGACATTATTACAGGGGTACACCAATCTCCTATATAGGAAAAATGTATCTGCAGTTTGTCTAAGGTCATGGACCTCTTCTAGTTTCAGAGCTACATCAGCTTCATGATATCCCCTACCTGTCAACTTATCTGCTAAATGGCTCGTAGCCTGTAGGAAGTCACTGTCACATGTATGCAATCTGGACATACGTAAGAACTGTCCCTTCATGATGTTACTAAATATCCTAGTAGGATGCATACAACTCCTAGCCAACAGGTTATTTTTCCTACATTCCTTTCTATGTAGCTGTGAGTCAATACTGCCATCAGAATTGATGACTATAGTTGTATCTAAAAAATCAATTCTCTCCCTGGACCATTGCATAGTAAATCTGAAACAGGAACTACTATGTTCCAAATAATCAACAAAATCAGAAAACAAAGAGTTTGTACCATCCCATAAAATAAAAATATCATCAACAAAATGCCTATATTAATAAGATTTTGCCTATATGCATGATCAGAAAAAACAACCTGCGATTCCCAGTCGGCTAAAACCAAATTGGCATAACTATTAGTGCAGGGTGTGAATGAGTTGTTTGAATGCTTTGTATAAACACAGAGACAATGAGGGTAATTCTTTTACGTTTACTATTATTGGCATTATTAGTGAGTCTACTAAACACAAAAACCAAGTCAGCAGCACCAAGACCCACCACGAGAGATATCGGGAATCCAAAAATATAAAATGAAACCATTTATTGAAGCGCTTTTCATTGCTTGTAATGTAGCAACTTCTTCAGAAAAAGTACCCAGTTTCAAACAGCAGTTTTTAAGTAATTGAGACATATCACATGATGACCACACCTCCAATAAATCAAATACTTGAAGAAACATTTGCTGAAAGATCACGTGTTCATAAAACCTAAATACAAAAGCTGCAAGTTTGTCAATACAATTATTGTTCAGAATATTATAAGTAATTATAAATAATTATACAGAAGGCATTAAACTGTTGAACTCAAACAATAACATAATTAAACTAAGCTTCAAAATTACGGTACCACTAACTGGGTATGTTTCTCTAAAATGTTATAAAGCTGGAATAAATAGAATTATGTTCAAACATACCAATTATCGTCTCAGACTTCTTAGTTTCAGAAGACAGGTGATGTTACAAGCATCATTTAGACCTGGTGCAACAAAAGTGTTCAAACGGATTTGCCATTCCAGTTCGTGTTCCTCTAGAAGTAAATTCAGTGGGCCACCTCTCAAATTAGCTTGAACTTGATCTATAGCTTTGAAAATAAATTTATGGCCCACATTATTTGCTGTATGTCTTGCTAGTGGATTGTCAACTTTGTTGACTGAAATGGCATAGGTGTGTTCATAAACCCTGTCCCGCAGTCTACGTTCAGTCTTACCCACGTAGAATGCGGGACAGCAGACACATCTTGCTATATAGACTACCAGTCTAGAATTACAGTTAAGTTTAAATTTAATCTTATACTTGTTGTCACCTATACAAAATGTGTTGCCCACTTCCATGAATCTACACATCCTACAAGATTCACACAAATTCATTCCAGCGTACCTATGTGTTTTAGATTGTTGCCCCTCACATTCAAGTAAGTTTTTAAGGTTGTGGCCTCTACGAAATACAATATTTGTACTGGACCTAGTTTACTGAATAGTGAAACATCACTCAAAATAAACTGCCAGTTTTTACATAAAATACATTTAACCTGGCTACTGTCATTACTAAAAGTAGTAATAAATCCACTTTTGAAGTTAGGGGTTAAAGTTTGTGATGAAGTTTGAGTTGGAACAAAAACACTGTTTCCACAATCTAACATATGAGGAACTGTACTGTTTTGTTCTAAACTGTTTGACCCAAGTACGGGAGAGACAGTACCAAGTCTTCTTTTGGCAGAAATTTCACTGACTAAAGTTCCAATCAGGTTGCTGGGATACCAGCACTTTTCAAACATCTTCCTAAGTAAATCACACTCTTGATAAAAATCGAGGTCAAGTGTGGTCATTCTAGCTGCCCTTATCAATTGGCCTTTTATGATGGACCGCTTCTGATGGAATGGGTGGCAGCTAGAAAAATGTAAAAATGAGTTACAGTACGTGGGTTTTCTAAAAATCCGTGAAACATACCCCCTATTGACTTTATCTTTTGAGAGTTTCACATCTAAATAATCAATCATAGTTGTGTGAAATGTTGATGTAAATACAAAGAAATCAGATGTGGAATTCAAAAATGAAATGAAATGAAATGTTTAGCCTGGATGTCCTCTCCATGAAATAACATGAAGATGTCATCCAGGAAATGGGTATAGTAAACAAGGTTCGCCCTGAAGTGCTCAGCTTTGAAAACAAAAGTTCTTTCCCAGTACGCCATCACCAAATTGGCAAAGCTGGTACCACAGGGTGAACCCATAGCAAACCCTCGTTTCTGTAAATAAAAATCCTTATCAAATAAAAAATAGTTATTAGCAAGAATGATGTCTAATAGGGACTCCACTAAAATGATTTCATGTGAAGTAGCTTTCCTAGATTTAAGCAAGAGACTCACCCATTCTATACCCTCTAAACATGGTATAGATGTGTACAAGTCCTTAACATCAATAGTTAAGGAATTGTAATTGGGATTAAAATCCAAGTTATTAATGTTGTCAAGAAAGGTCCATGAGTCTTTGCATACTTGTGATTCAGACACCAAGTATTTTTTCAAAATATTGACCACTACCTTGGCACAAGGATAAGTTAATGAGTCCCTCCCATCTATTAATGGTCTCATGGGGGGGTTTCCATGTCCTTGTGGATTTTCGGTATCCTAAACATAACTGGGATTTTTGGCCAAGGAAGGGAGATGAAATTAAATGTACTAATGTCAACAGTAGCGTCTATGAAGAGGTCATTGAAATAGCCTCTTATCCGTTTAAATGCAGTGTTGACCTCACTCAAGGATGCTTTAGAGTAAGCTTCTGTGTCTAACAAATGTCTCATTCTCTCTGTGTAGTCATGTTGATCAAAGACTACTAATCCCTCACCTTTATCTGGTTTAACCACCCTGACATTAGCATTCCTCATGGATTGCAGCAATGCACTTTCCTTACGACTCACATTACTTAGTCTTTTTGGTGATCAAGAATGGGAATTAGAAATAAATCGAAAATCCAGTTTGCATACTTGTTCAAACATCTTCAGGGTAAGATGTAGTGGGGATTATAAGTACTAGCCACCCTTAGCTCGTGGTGACCAGAGAGTTATTGTCACCAAATAATAAATTAAAGTTTAACTTTCTCACATACAATTTAAGATCTGTTACAGTTTTGACTAAGTTAAATGGTTTGTCAGGTACAAATGTACTACCTTTAGCTAATAAATTCACCAATGACAAATCAATAGAAGATGATGACAAATTGTAAATATTAAAGTCACCATCACTGTTAGTAACAATGTTAAAATGGGGACAATTATTAGCTATTACTTCCTGCGATTGAAATTGTGTCGATTGTTCTTCTGGTTCTGTTGGAATTATTTGTTCTTTGGAATAGTTCCTGTAGGATTGTCTTTCCGAAAATTTGCACAGTTGTTATTAACAGGGACGTTGGTATTGTCAGTCACTTGTTGTTGGTTGTAGTCACAGTTGTTACTGTTGTTGTTACGAATCTGTTCACTACGTCTAATGACAGTCTGGTTATTGTCATCAGGTTGCACAACGTTGTTGGACTGCTGTACAGCAATAAAGGGCTTCATTGCATTAGAAATTTGAGCTGAAGATGGTTCTGGATAGGCCGACCCATTATCGTAAGCAAGCCTGTCCCTATGCATTTTGTTAGTGAGTCTGCCAGAAGGGGGGATATCGTCAACAAAACAGAGTTATTCGAAATGCAATGGATAGCAACACTCCAAGCTTATAGGTTACCTGGTTTAAACTATACTATACCTTTAAAATCTGCTTTGAAATCTAGACCATTGCATCATTAATTGCTTGAATTTTGTTATTGGCTGCCTATTTTTAAATAGATTGTTCTGTTTTTTGTCTGTTAGCATCTGATGAAGCATGATATGTGAAAGCACTTATCCTTTTACAATTCTGTTTTATTAGAGCTTTTATGGAGCCTCTTTGTTTTTCTGCCGTTTGCCCTGGTTGCTGCACTGTGCTTTATTTGCTGTTTATTTTTTATTTTTTGAACACAGTTCGGCTGTTAGTCATTGGTTTTAGTATTTTTTCTGTGATTTGTTTATAAAATGTACGCCTTAATAACATATAATAAAGTTAATAAAAATTATAATAAAATCAAATTAATTAACTTTCCAAAACAAGTTATAATTAAGCTGCTCATAATTTTAAAATGCTACTTATGAAAATAGAATCACTCATTCCTGAGTGGGAGATGGCTTCTAATTAATTTCCCACAACAGCTCCCTGTATTCGAGTTTTGGTTCCCATGGTCCACACCGGGGATTAAATGGAACCTTTTCCATGAGAAAAAAAATAAAACTTTGCAATTTCTTCACATTTTGCCTAATGTTGTATGATGTATTTTTAGTGTTGCATTTATTAACATCATAATAATGCTCATAAATTTTCTTCTTCAATACACACTCAGTCTTACTCACATAGTATGCATAGCATAAATCACGAAATGCTAAATAAGCTACTCCTTGGCTGTTGCAATCAGAATGCATATTAATGTTAAACTCAAAGTTAATGGACATTAACCTGATATTGTGCCCCTTAAATATATATATATATATATATATATATATATATATATATATATATATATATATATATATATATGTATATATATATATTTACATTTAGGGCATGCACCACATGATTTCATGTCAAGGTTTTGCAATGCCTACCAATAGCTTTTCTTTTTAAATTAGATTTTCATTTGTAAATACATTTTGGTTGATCACCTAATATACCGTTACAAACATCATCACATTTTATTGTGTTTCCAACTGTTAGTTAATATTTCTTTAATTTTGTTACTTCCAATGCCAGACTTAATAGTCAAGGTCAGTTCATAATTGTCTAAACCATTTCCCTCCTTGTTAAATACTCTGGTACAAATATCACTTTGATTTGAAAGACCAACACTTGGTAGTTGAAAAAATAGTTGGTCTTTTCTGTTTTATGAAACCTTACACTTAATTTCATCTAGCATAGCCATCAGGTACCCTCTTTCCAAAAACTTTCTCTGGAGATTGTCTACTTGGTTATCATTTCAAAAAATCAGTAGTGTTACTTAAAAAAAAATTTAAAATTCTTCAAATTGCAAATTAGTGCCTTTCCATAAAATAAATAGGTCATCTAAAAACCTTTAACAATTAAAAATGCACTCCATAAATCTAGATTTAAAAATGACATTCTGCTCCCAAAATACCAAAACACAACATTTTCATAAAGGGGAGCACAGGTAACCCCTGTGGCAACACCCTACACCTATCTGAAATACTCATCCTAAAAGTAAATATAGTTGTTATATTACCTAGCATAATGGTGTCTGTTAGATAAGAAGTCAGTGTTATAACAGGCTTATCTAAATCACTTAAGCCCTGTTTCATATGGGATGTAAGAAACATGATTTACTACATCAAATGTAGCTGATGAAATGTTCTCATCATAAAATACTTGCTTACTGTTTTTTTTTTAAATCCCAAGAATCGTTTAAGATGTAGGGATAGCCATTAAGAAAATCTGAGTGTCCCATCCATATAAACAGCCAAGGGGTGCATTTTAGAGCCTGAAATGGCTACATTTTGATGTAGAGGGGTCTGATACATCTTTATGTATCTTTAGAATGCTGAAAATAGTTGGAGTCATTGGAAAATCACCTTTTACATATTTAAACAACTTATAATCCATTCAAGTAGATCTTGTAAAAAGCATCAATCTTGTAATGCACCATATTGACTTTATTGATGGAGACTCTAATATATTGTGATGTATTGTTTAAAATTTTGAACATTGTACTTTTATAATCAATTAAGACAATGCCTCCACCTTTATTGGGCTTCATAAATCTAGCTTCTCTTTGGAGACTCAATAATTTTAATAAATCTTATTCGGTTTTGATTAGATGATGCCACATACATAAATGTGTGTTTTATGGATTTCTAACATCCCTCTCACAAAACATTTCAAAAAGTTGTAATGTAGGGTGCAGTGGTGGGGTCAAAGTACTTTTTCTGCAACGCCCACATGGGTGTTAACAGTAGTGCCCAAGCCCTGAAACAATAATTTTAAATTAAGTTTTTGAACATGTAACTTTAATTCAATTATAACCTCAACAATCTCAATTCTTATTCTAGGCACAAATGTAAATCCTTTGCTAAACAGCTCAAAATGCCTTTTGTCAATTTCTAAGTGGCTGTAGTTATAAGTCTTAAAAATCCATATTCACTTATAAAAGATCTAGGTGCAGATTCAATAAAGTCTACCTGGTCCGATAAAACTGTGTGTGCGTCATGGCAGCACACTGTTTTAAATTCAGTAATCAGCACTACAAGCCACGTAGAGACACACAAATATGGTAAAAATCATGACATGCTAATAATAGCATAAGCAGCTGAATTGTATGATAATCAGCCAATCCAAGATGGAGGAGCTATTCAACAAGCTATAAAGCAACAGTGTAGCCTCAGAAAGCTATAAAGCAACAGTGTAGCCTCAGTGTTGGCTTTCCCTAAATTCCAAAACCTATTGGAATACAGCCATGGACACTAGGCTACATGGAAATAATGTTAGGGGCTGTTGTTGCTCTTATTTGTGTGTATGTGCAGCAGGCTCAAGTCTATGCTGCTGCTGCTGATAGACAGTGGCCAAGAAATGGAAGGGTGTTTAGACCCTGTTTAACTTTTCACAATCAGCATGAGGTGGAAACTATGGAGCACTACAGGTAGATAGTGACACACTACCTTGGGGGAACCAATCCCATTGGTGACTACGGTATGTATAGCACATAGAATTTTAGCTACGGAATCCTTCCAGTGGCCAACAGGGGACATGTTGGGGGTGGCATAGGCATCAGCATGCAGGATCCTCCATCAATTCCTTAATGCTATGCTACAACATGCTAGTGACCTCATATAATTTTTCTGTACACCTGCGGACCTGTAGCACAGTACGCTGACATCCCAGGTGCCATAGACTGTACACATGTAGAAATCAAAGCACCACCTGGGGAACAGGCAAGGGTGTACATATACAGAAAGTGCTACCATCCCATTAACTACCAGCTTCTGTGCAATGCTAAGGGAATCATCCTGAATATGTGTACTGGCAACCCAGGCAGTTACCAAGACTCACATATCTGACACAACTGTCAACTGTATAAGATGTTTACTAAGGGGGATATCTCCCAGGGTCATTTACTGGAAGATACAGGTTATGTACTAGAACCATGCCTGATGATGCCCATCAGAAATGCACACACACCAACTGAAGAATCCTATAATTAGTCACACACACTCAAACAAGTAATATCATATACTGTGTGTCTGGGCTGCTGAAGTCACAGTTCTAAAGCCTAGATACATATGGGGGAGCCCTGCAGTACAATCCCCGTACATGTGCTGAAATATTCACCATCTGTGCCATGCTTCACAACATTATCCTGAGAAAATAGCTTACGTAGGAACAGAAAGGGGAAGGACCACACATCCCACCACCACTGAAAAGGTCACCACAGCCACACGCAGGTGAAGAGTCAGAGGGGGAGTCAGCAGCTGCTGTGGGTGTAGGCAGATTTAGGCAAGCACAATATGCTCTCTCACTGGCCAAGAGGCAAAAGATAGCATACATGCTCACTACCTAAGAGGTAAAGCCTTTATATTATGCACATACATACAACAACATTGATGCCAGACAATGTTCACAACCTTTACATACCCATGTAATGGTTGTGTACTGCTAGCATCAGACAGATTCATCTCTGAACTAAAACTCTTGCAGGTGCCATATTTTCGAGGTAAAGGTTGAACTGGGAATAAAAAATAAATGTTACTAAATATAAAGGAATGACACATTTTTACTTGGTAAAGTAAGTATAAAGTGGGTGATTTTTGCACCAATTGCATCAGCATACGACAGCAGTCACTTATGTGAATATATGTGTCCTGTGCCAACTGACAGACCTCATGTATCCACGATTCACACATTCGTTCATCTAAAATGTACATATTTTCACTGAATGTCTACAGTTTTGCCTCATACTTTTGTACTGGCACCTAATTAAAGAGTGATGTTAGAAAATAATGACAGAAATGTCAGTTTCTGACTTCAAATCACTCAGAAAAAGCAGAAAAATAAAAATGCAAAATCTGTTATTCTATCAATTGTCTAAGTTTGTAAGATTACAATTTTTAAAAACACTCCCCATTGCTGGGCCTTTGTCACCCTTTTTTGGGGGGGGGTTTGGTCCAGCTTTGTTGGTCTAACAGGTTTGGAGGGATGTACACATTACAAAAACCTGTAAGAAAGCAGTACAATTCACAAAACAGCATCACAAACACAGAGATACTAAGCACTAAGTCAGCTGTGCATCCTGAGCATCAGACAAAAGCATTATGTACCCCTGAATCCAAAAGCTAGAAAACAAGGGTATGGCACAACTATTATAATTTGCACAGGGTGCTGTGTGTGAATAGTGTGCGTGTGTGTGTGTGTGTGTGTGTGTGTGTGTGTGTGTGGGGGGGGGGGCAGGAGGCCTAGGCCGACTCAAAAGGTAATTAGTGCATGTGAGTAAGAAAGAGAAATAGACAGACATTTGGATAAAGTAGCAAATGGCCACAGAGACTGAATGAGCTGTAAGCCTCACAACTGACCCATGTAACTATTATGTGTGTGTCTGCATGGGCACTCTAGGTGAAATTGGTGTGTGAGCTTCTGCAAAAGCGCATCCACACTCTGTGCTAGCTCTACATTCTGGTATGTTGGACAGGTGTGAGCTGTGCATGGAAGAGGTGACAGTTCACCGTCATTATCCCTGACCCCGAGAACTGTCTCTGCCAGAAATTGCACTGGCACATTGATGCCCATGGTCAGATGCACTGCTGCTATCTGAATGTGATTGATGTCTGCTGAATGAGCTCTCCTCACAAGTACTCCCAGGACCACAACCCCGTGGCTTGCCATGTCCGGGTGTGGACACGTCAACTACTAATGGAGCAGTGGAAGTAATGCCACTACAAGACCATGATCAGGCACGGCCACATTGACTAACATCAGATTGACCTACATCCAAATAGATCCTGTCCTCCTCCCAGTACATATTCCATCACAGACACCATCTGTTCCACAATGTTATTCATTTGATCCATTCAATAGGCAACATGGTCGAGGCAGTCACACATGTCAGTCTGTGCCACATCTGCAACCCTAAACATTTCCTCAGAGGCCCATTTGGAATGTACCTATACCTCCATGATGGTCCTAAACATATTTCAAGTGGCATGGAAAGATACACCAGGATAAGGTGGAGGATGGACAGGAGGCCTCCTCTTAGCAACCCAAACAACTGTCCTGCATGGCACCTCACCCACACTTTGGCTATGGCCACAGTCAACAGACAATGAAGCTGAAGTAACCACAGTACCCTGATCAAGTGTTTCACCCTCCACCTGTCCAATATCTGAGAGCTCAATGCAATGGGTTTCTGTAGGTCTGTCTGCTGTGTCTGACGGAATTACAGGAGATGGTTGAATATCAACCTCAGTATCAGATTCAACCTATGCACCCCATGACTGTGCCTGTGTTTGGCCACCATCATCAGAGTCTGATACCAGGTGGTAAGAGTCCTACACTTCCACTGTCAGAATCACGTGTCATAATAAGCAACAAACATAGGAAATTAATTGAGAGTTACACAACTACAGTTTAATACATATGCTAACAAACTGACACTAGTGCTGCTATCACAGATGGTACAGCAATATACACACAGTCTTGTCACCCACCTCACACTTACAGCTAAATGAATATTTTTATGAAATGCTCATCAGTACTGATATAAAAATGTTTAGCTTACCATATGCAGATGGCTCCACACTTGCTAGGGAAGATGATCTTGGAAGAAGTCAGGCAACACTTAAGGACACCATCATCATAATAACAATAGCACAGGGGAGGCATATTTGGCCTTTATATGTCCATTAACAATACATTTAACCGAAACTTGGATAACACATCCACCCCAAGCCCATGTTTAATGAACCACAATGTGTTGTTAACTGTATCACTCTATAAATAGGTCCACCCAAAAAAAAGATTATTAAACAAACTTAACTATTGCTTTCAATGTTTTACTATACAAGAAATGTTTAAAACATATGTAAGCTTACCTGGAATCTCCTTCTAAGGAATACTTGTTCTTGTTCTCCCTGAAGCAGAAGCACCACCATCAATAACATACTGTTACACTTTCCTCTGAGGTCTCTGGATCCCTGACAGTGGACATAAACTCTTCATTTGCTGTCAGTGATGGCTCTGTAGCAGTCCCCCCCCCAGGAGCCAGATATCCATTGGCCACACCATGTTGATGAAATACTTGTACAATCATGTTGTCCTCTGACTCACTGAAGTGTGTGTGTGTGGGGGGGGGGGGTTGCTGGATTGGGAAGTTTAGGTGCCATGGTCCTAGGTGACATAAAATGAAAAAGAAGGCTACTACACATAAATATCACATAAATAAAAGTCCTGCTTAGCTATAACACATATTAATAGTTTTCAATATTACCCACTGGAGAAACAAAAAGCTTCAGTTATTAAAATAAAAAAATGTTACAGTCACACACAAACCAAGCTTGATCCAAAGCAAAGACTAACAATAGCAAAGCAAAACTTTTTAAAGACATTTTTTGATTGTGGTAACACAGATATGGAACTTGGGTTACTCACCCCAACATCAGCAGATAAATGGCATTTTGTACTAAACAAGGAATTACACATCAGTCAACTGTTATAAGTGCTTTCAACCAAATTGTCCCAAAAACATGTGTGCACATTTACTACAGAACAGTTATTTTATGCAATTGCCAGTCACCTCTGCCTGTGCCCAGCACTTACTTAGAGATGTCTATGGGCCATTATAGAAGGCTAACATCACTGCAGCATTGACAATACAGGGTATTTACATTTTACTGAAATACCATAGAAGAGTGTAAACAAAAACAGTTGTAACCATAACTGTTTCTTTGAGAAAGTAAAATGCCCTGGCAAAAATGCCTATGCCATCAAAAAACTTCTAAGAAGTACATACAGATAAAAGTTGCATTTGCTAATGCATATATACATATAAAAATCTGAGAGTAAATCCAGTATATAAATGAAAAAATTCAATCATACCATATCAAGATCTGTAGTCTTCTGTGCAGATTAATCTAGTGTAATAGCAATCTTTTTCTGTGTTATCCACATACACAGCTCTCCTCACTTTCAGGTTCCCTTGCTACATGGTTACCTTTTAGTAGTGTAGATTCAGGCCTGTGAACACAGTGAATATGCAAATGAGGTGTGACCTCATTAAAATTGTTGATTCCCAAATTCTTAGCTAAATGTAGCATGTGTAAGCATAGTGCAGGCAATCCCAAAAATGTTTGTTGCTAATGAATTGCAACTGTGAATGATTTCTGGTAGGGAGAAGGAAAATACAACAGCAATTCAAACTCCCTTACCTCCAGTGGGTGTGTCCTTCAGGTTACACTCACAAAGTGTAGAAGTAATTGTATCAAGGTTTTAAATTGTAAGTAAGCAGCCCACATTTCTCAGTTTTTTTCAGTAAAATCCAAACTCCCCTGCCTTTCTTGAAAGCAGTATATTATTGCCATTTAATATTCTCATATATTTTAAGGACAATGATACAAAATGCTTTACAGACTGCTTGTCTCAAATTACTGTAAAGATAACAGATAAAAACAAAATGAAAACTCCAGCAAAGCTAGAACTTCCACTGAGTGACCTCCCAAACCTCTTGTGTTAGAGGCAAGGTTTGGGAGGTCACTCAGTGGAAGTTCTAGCTTTGCTGGAGTTTTCGTTTTGTTTTTACTGATTGTTTTTTCAGTGTCCTTCTCACTTATTGTTTTAGTTTGTTCAGATAAGATAAGAATGAACACCATTCAAAGAGAAGACAGAGCTGAATTACTGCAAGCAGCAGTCATAAGTTGTTGCAGGATCACTCATTGCACTATTTCTAAAATTAACATATGTACAACCAATTCAGAAGAATACTCATACACACATGAATGTAAAAACCAGGACCTCATCAGGTTAGACACATACCTCGTTAACCCCTCAGTCTGTCATGTGTATATGTGTATATATATAATTAATGAACATGTTCAACAAACACTTCTTCTGTGAGAAGGACGAGAAATCACCTATATGGAGGGACATAATTTGTTTCTAATGCATAGGTTTGAATCCCACATTGTATAAACTACTTTTATCAGAGTGTAAATCCAAACGAAAAATGTGTCAGGTCATATCATTTATACCCCCAATACATGTGTGCAAAGTTAATTCAACTAACAGGTACAACAGCATCCAAACCAAAAAAATAATTCCAAGAGTCTCATTGCTCTTCTTAGTTGACAAACTGCTTTCCTTTCTGTTTGGCGCTGTTGATCTCTGCTTAACTTCATGAAAACTCACTTGACATGCTTGTTTGGATTTGCTCAGTAGTAGTAAACATGATAAAATGTTTAAGCAGGAAATCATTCTTAACTATTGCTGTTTTTCCTGGTTGGACATGTCTGGTGGTAGAAGGGAAGGTACCCAATTTAAGGGGCAGAGGTGGGGTGTTGACGAGTTCTGAATCTTCATTGGACTCCTTGTAAAGTGTCACAGCCAAAGGCTCTTGCAAAGGGAATATACCAGCTCCCAGTAGATGTCTGAGGCATTGAATAGTCTGGTGAAGGCTGTATCCAGTGTGACTGACATTCCACACACTAGGAGAACAGTGTAGGCATCAGTATAATGATCTCTATAGGTGCAAACAGGATAAACTCAACAACTGGCTGGATGAGCTTAGGCCTACTGACATCCCACAGCTGTGTAAGCATATTGATACAGAGAATTAAACCTAGATAAGCAGCTGCGGAAATGCCAGACTGGTATGCTTAATGCTCTTCTCTTGTTCTCTTCTTTTTTTTCCATAGCCAACTAAGAGATCATAGTTAATAGTAAGGTCCATGCTGAGAATCTAGAGAGACTGAGGGAAGCAAGCTCTATGTATGTAGCACAACATAACTATTATTTTAGCTAAAGTATTGTTCTTCTACACAGGAGTAGCAAATTAAGCATGCATATCCTAACTGTAAAAGCAAGCATACATGTTTCAGTCTGTAGCACAAGCCATCTGCAGCACTCATATCTAATACTGTAGTCAGATGTAATGGGTTCAAATACCACAAGTAAGAAATCTAATATAGTAAAATCTTTTAAAATGTTACGTAATTTAATTTCAACAGAAATGGTATAAATGTCCTGCTGTTAACTTAATCTCTGTAACTTGGCCAAGTATATGTGCAATGTGTAAACATTTCAACAATTATTTTGAGCAATCATTATTTAGAGTTTGTAGTTGCTAAGAAGTATACTTAAATATATAAGTATAGATAAATACTTTATTATTGTGATAATGCGTGATGTGTCACATATGGATGGTACTAATTATCTCTTTTTTCTCTTACCCCAACCCTTATCTCTCTTTTTTATTTTTCTGTGTGTCATCAAAACGTTTCTATGTTATCCTTCTGTGACAAATCAAAAAATGCTTTACAGCACAAGGTAGTAGGCCAACCCCAATGGCTCAGCTTGCCCCTGCACCACTGGCTTCTGCACTGATACCCAGCACATCTGGGACACAACCTGGCAGTACTGCCTCTGCTGCTTCAGCACTACCTGGGCCCTCCACGTCAGGTAGCATTACCCTAGCTGCTGGTGCTGTGGTACATTCTGGGAGTACTGGCAGAGGTGGGGATTTTATCACCCTTCAGAAGTTGCCAGGATCGGTGGATAGGGTCATGCACAGCACCATTGGTGCATGCCTACTCTGGATGGAGAAGATGCGCTCTTTTATGGTCCACAGGAGAAGATGTCAAGTACTCCAACAGCCAGTGGAGTAAGGGGAGAGTAATGACAGTCCTGTGGGTGAGGACTCAATTCTCACCGTCCCCATGTTTGACAAGAATGGACATCAGTTGCCCCCTCCCTAACCCCAATGATGGTCTCCCAACATGTCATGCCCCTCACCATCGCTTGTTTGTCCTGTTTGTCTGCATCTGCTTCCTTACCTACCCTACTTAAATGACCCATAAATATGTCTCTTTCCAAGCATTCCTCTCTTACTGAAGTAAAAAAAATGTTGTCCCATACATAGATCTCCACATCACACATGTTTTTTGACACACTGCAGTAAAATTGGCTATAAATTTGATTACATTGTTGCCCCCCTCCCCCCCTTTATTGAGATGAAAGTCCAAATTCAGCTAATATTCCGTACATATTTTCATTTTTCCACTGTTGAAGAAGTGGACAGTTATGTTTTTTTTTACTACCTCCCTTCTGCACATTGCTATATTGCTTTCCCTTTGTTCTTCCCCCTGCTTGCCCCTCATTTCACCACTTTTCTATCTATACCATTTTATTAACTTTAATCTGGTCAAAACTAGAATCACAAACCACACACATAAGTTAAAAAAACAAAAAAACAATGAAGTCCTTCACTTTTTGTCCTTTGTCTTTACGTGGAGTTTGGCACCATGCATCAGTGCCCAGTGACCATGACTGGCTTTTCAATGGTGCACTTTCCTCTGCACAAAGGTGCTTAAACATGCTGCACTAAGGTAACACACACTGAATGTAGAATAAAGAATTATCTCAGTGAATTATAAATTCATATTTAAAACTATTAGATATGCCTGGATTCAAACCCTGCAACATCTGAGCTCAAAAAGAAATCTATCAATGCATTTAAACCTGCTCACACAGACTTATCTAGGCTGCATGAGTGTTTCTTGCACTCAGGACTATCCACAGTGCTGACTGACACACCCCTTCACTTGCCATGATTGTGCAGAAGTAAGCAAACCAGTAGAACTCTCATCATTTTATCAGTGAAGCAGAGGATTACATTTGCTCATAGATTAACTACATGCAAATGGGGAAAGCAGTATAAATGTGTATATATCATGAGCAAACACTTTGCCATCCATTGTGCAAACCAGTTAATCGGTGGTACACTATGGAATGTACTCATTAGCATGTATTACTTATTCTTACTGTCCATTTAGTCTTCTTCCCATGGAAGTACATGTAAAAATACTAAGGGAATGCACTTTTTAAGGAAAGAGCACATATTTACACTGTAGCCATGTGTTACCTGCACCCATGCACTTGAAACTTGGTCTGTCAGTACTTGTTCCCAAATACAGTGACTACACTACAGAAATAAAAAAATGCTTTATTATATGCCATATGCACCTTTATACTGACAATAAACATTCAGATTTTCCAATACTTGTAATGTGGACAGCTGTTTGCATATAGTTTGCAAAGTTGTCTTTTTAAGGTATACATGCACACTGGAAACAAAACAGCAAATGCTAAACTTTGCACACTCTTTTTCTGGTAACATGTAGAAATTTAATATATTGACAGTTGTAATTGGCTAGCCATCCATTTCAGACAGCCCTCCCAACAGCTCTCAAACATCCAGTGCTGATGTCATCCACAATAAATTGTCCTGCAGCATTATAAAACACAGAGTGGTGCTGTGGTGCTTGCATTAAATAGGGAGTTATTTACTTGGTGTACTTAGTTGGGTAGGGGTTCTAATCTCACTGCAGTCAACTGGTGTGTGTTTGGGTGTTTAGCCAGAATAGCATGACTATGCATCCTATAGTCATCAGTACAATCCCTAGGAATTCCAGTATTTTGAAATTTGTACATGCCTACACATCCCTTTCATAAAGACCTCCCAACATCTTCTCTCAAACATTCACTGCTGATGTCATCAACTATAAATTGTCCTGTAGCAGTGTAAAAGTCAGACATGTACCATGGCATTTATGTTAAGTACTAAGTTGTCTATCTAATGGACCTAGTTAGGGGCCCTACTCTCACTACACTCAACTGGTGTGTGTGTGTGTGTGTGTGTGTGTGTGTGTGTGTGTGTGTGTGTGTGTGTGTGTGTGTGTGTGTGTGTGTGTGTGTGTGTGTGTGTTTCTAGTCAGAAGAACATAACTGTGTATCCTTCAGTCATTAGTACAATTCAATGAAGTACTGATATTTTGAATGTTTTACATGCCTACACATCCATTTAAAGCAGGCCTTCCAACATCTACTCTCAAACATCCAATGGTGATGTCACCCATTATGAACTGTCTTGTTTGCTAACGTCAGACTTGTTCTGTGATGCTTGCATTAAGTACTGTGTTGTGTAAATAGGTATGTAGGGGTTCCGTTTTCACTGTGGCCAATGCACGTGTGTCTGTGTGTGTGTGTGTGTGTGTGTGTGTGTGTGTGTGTGTGTGTGTGTGTGTGTGTGTGTGTGTGTGTGTGTGTGTCTGCGTCTGTCTAGTCAAAAGGGCATACTGTAACTGTGTATCCTTCGGTCATAAGTGCAACCCCATGGAGTACCTTTATTTTGAAAGTTGTACATGCTTACTCATCCATTTCATGCAGACCTCACAACATTTACTCTCAACATCCAAAGGTAATGTCATATACTATGAATTGTACTGCAGCATTAAAAATTCCAGACTCGTTCTGTGGTGCTTGTGTTAAATACTGTGCTGTGTAAACAGGTAAGTTGGTGTTCTATTCTCACTGCAGTCAATTAGTGTGTGTGTCTTCACTTGGTTGACATTCAAGAGAAACCTTTACACCTGCATGTCAGACAGTACTATTACCACCTCCTTCTCACCAGAGACTGCTGATGTCATCAGCTATAAAGTGTTGTTGGATATTATAAAAGCCAGATTTGCTCTGTGGCACTTGCATTAAGTAATGTGCTGTGTAAATAGATAGATAGGGGTCATCTTTACACTGTGGTCAATTGGTATGCGTGTGCATGTGTGTGTGTGTGTGTGTGTGTGTGTGTGTGTGTGTGTTTACTTGGTTGACACTGAGAGAACATTTTATGCCAAGATGTCAGACAGTGCTTTTACCATGGTCTTCTCATTAGACACTGCTGATGTCATTGGCTATAAAGTGTTGTCAGTCAGCATAAAAGCCAGAGTTGTGCTGTGGCTCTTGAGTTAAGTACTGGACTTTGTAAATAGTTAGGTAAGGGTTCTTGTCTCACTACAGTCAACAGTGTGTGCAGTCAGCACTCACTATGGTGACAATTTTAAAATGATATGTGAGTCTACAGATATGTCAAATCTTACTCTAAACATCTCATGATGGTGTCATCCTGTATAATATACAATCTGATAGTATTCAAGAAACACATTTGTTGTGTTAGTAGCATTAACTACTGTGTTTGTAAACTACTTTATCTACACATATAGGGGTTCTAATCTGACAGGAGATGACTTGTATGACTGTATGTACATCTCACTGTATGTACATCTGTCAGTCTTTAGACAATCTTACACAGGGATGTGACTCCACATCCATGTCCTACACTCCTCCCAGCAAGTTTCCTCAGCATATAATGATGCTATCATAATTCATAAAGTGCAATGTGACAGTGTTGCTGTCAGACATGTAGTTGCTACTGTGACATTGCATAGCATTTATATTCTACACCTACACAGGTATGATGCTCAAACCAGGCCCAGTCTATTGCTGTGTATGTGTGGAGCTGGTGGTATGTTATGGCCATTGCATGATCTTTGGAATCATTCTTCATTGCACTATCACTTGAAAAAACTTTCATGTAGCACCATGCATCCACCATCCTCCTTTTTCCACTGGCCACATGACATCCTTCCTGCACAGGAGTGGAGGATGTCCTCATGCCAAATATGCATACACACATCATGAAGCAGAGTCCTTCCATGAGCCTCTGCAAGTCATCTCAAGATAACTACATGTGTGACTGCCAGTTTTGTCATGGTGTGTTGCATTTGTCCCATTTGGACAGTGGCAGGATGTAATGCAATCAAACAAGTATACACATACTCACAATCGACTTACTATCTTCCATAATATAGATATAGAGATTTTTTAAAGGGTTTAATAATGGCTAGAATTCCATGTGATATTGTGATATTGCCCATTAGCCTAATAATGTCCTATGACCCTATGAACAGTTGGCATGTCAATGTCCCTGTCATTGACATGTGCTATATTGAAGTTTGGATGTACAGAATGGTTACAAAAGAGTCTTGCAATCTGTGATGGGAGAAAATGTATTTATGGCAATTGATGCCATTGCAGTACATTATCCTTTTATAACAGCTGCAGTAATATGCCTCCTGAGAACTGTCAACATGGTATGATACACTGTTAGGTATATTGTTGGTGTATTAGGACATAGGTTTTTGTAGTGGAGCAGATCAACCTTCCACACAGTTCGCATTCTGCCATCACAGTGAAATTTGCAGTACGGCACAGGTGTGCGTGTGTCTTCATACCATCATTAAAGGTTCTGTGACTGACATTGATATCAATTCATATTGATTACATGGTCACATAAGCCTTGTCTCATACACATTTGTTATGTTGTGATATACACAACCAGTGCATCACATGTTTTTTTTTGCAATTGCTGCCTTGTGAAATTCCTTATTTGAGCAGGTTTGTAGCTACACCCAAGGATGATTGAGGTGGTCAGCAGTGCCATTGTGTGACTATTAACATTTGTGTCAGGAAAGGTTCTGCATGAAACACAAAACAACTTGATTTCTAATGTGTCATAATATGACTTCAGGCCACTAAAACACAGCTTGTCCGTGAAACTCATATAGGCATATGCTGTGCAAGTGATGTATGTATGTGACATTGGTACAGTTGTATGGCTGTGTGCATAGCGCCATTGTGTGGAATGCAGTGAATGGCCAAGGCTGTCAGAAGGTCTTGTCACACATCATTTATCCTAATACATATGAAATGTTAAGTGGAATATGCAACTTAATCATGGATCTGTGTGTGGATGTCAGCAGACATACCAACCCAGAGGGCATAGACAATCTACTAGCTGACAGCTTGTCTCATATGTCACCACCCTGTTGTCACTGGCCGTCAGCCAAAGTATACATGGAATCATTATTCATGTTTTATTCTCAGCAGGGCAACACATCTGTCTGGTCTCTACAGCTAATAAAACAGAAGCAATAGGTCCTGACAACATTATAGGTTACCAATAGCTTTCATTGGAACCTGATTTAACAGACACAGTCAGCTTGTCACTTCAACACAGCCTCCAGAAAGTCTATGTTCCCATAGATGAGTGTACAGCAACATGCATCCTTCTGACTCAGGGGTACCATCACCTGATGTATGGAGTTATAGACCTATCCTGACACTCCTCATATATGAGAAAGGCTAAGGAGTCATCATGGACCTTGCCTAAAAGGACACATGTAATTTCCTGACTTTGTACTAAACCCACATTTGATTTGCTCAGGTTACATTACATCTGTTACATCTGTCCACTCTCTTCAAGAAGGTCACCAAGGACATGCTTGATGACACCACTATCATCCTGTGTAACTTGACCAAGCTAAGGCATTTGACAGAAATCCACAGTCAGGTATTACAAAGAAACTGTCACAAGTGGCCATAAACCCTACATCACCAAGTGGGTAGACAACTGGAACACAAACGTGACAGAGAAATATGTTGCAGTGTGTGAAATTACCTCTATTCAGAGTCCAGTGACCAGGTCCATACCTTAGGACTCTATGGTATGCTCTTAGCAATCCATTATATAAGTGTTACACATCAAAACTGACCTACACATCCTTTCTCCAACCAGCTTTGTGGAGGACTGCAAATTGCAGACAATCACTGAATTCACGTGTGGTATTGGTTAATGCAGACAGTATCAACATGCATACAGGACTGATGCCACAGCCATGGGGGCAAGATAGATGAAGGAAACTTGTGGGTGGATAGTTTCAGTATGAATTCAAATACACAAGATCATTACAATATGAATAACACACCCCTAGGAGTAGACCAAATGATATGTGCACATATCAAATATCCAGAATTGCTCATTATTTCTAATACAGGTGTAACAGTGTCCCTGCAAACACCTCCAGCAGATGTTACATTTTGAGGGAGGTGTGCTTGATTCCACTAAGAGATTGCTGATAAATCATAATAGTTGTATAAGCATGTTCCTGCAGAGCAATCTATGATCAATCACAACTGCATATGTAATGTCAAAGACATGGGATTACTGGTGGTATTATTCTGATATTGTCCATGATTGTGCATGCTTCTGTCTGTTGTTGTCCATGGGCCTGTTACTTTGTGGACCACTTGGTTGGGACCTATGCTTATATTATATTCATATTCAGGCAACTCATTTTGCACAGCTTCATAATATGCACATAATCCCAATTGTATATACAATCTCTGACATATATCCTCTCCTTTCTTCATATCAAGATACTTATATCACAAAATATCATCTCTGTTGATATGTCACCTTGTGTGACTGTCACATAATATACAATAATTGTGCAGTCTGTACAGTAGCATGTCAATATGTGATTAATGTTCATGCTTCTACTGTTCTCATTGGCATGACCTCATTTGCTGTACATTGCCATGTTTCAACCATCTTCTTCGCCTGTGTTCATTTCTACAATTCATCTTGGTGTCCCTTTTCAATATATACACTTCCGCTGACTATTTATTTATAAAGTAGTCTATGTACCCTTACTGATCATTTAAACAGCTTCTACTCAATATGCCTGATACAGGTTTCTACAACAGTCTGCATTGTATACACTTTCATGTAATGTTTTGAAACTATATGCATTGCTTTTTCAATAACCCTGGTAATCATTGTGGCATTATGCACAATCCAGCAAACCTAGTTTTCCCATAGATAAACAGATTTACTTTTCTGCTGTCTGTATTAGTATACACTGTTTCCTGGCTGGCAACAGTGTTGCTGGCCAAAAAAAACACTCTTGTTTGCGTTTAAACATGATTCACAGCATGCATATAAAATTAGCATTGCTGCTCATCATGCAAATACATAAACTCAGAGTAGGCCTCTCGCCAAGTCTACACGGAGTTTACTGAATCCCCAGGCTAATGTCAACATTCAGTTTTGCCACTTCTGCAAAACCTCCATGAAGTTCTACCCCATTGTTTGTAAAATAATTATCGATAAAGAAGGATGATGTTTCATCAGTGTCACTTAATATTGGTGCCATTCTCCCTTCCAGGTCCGTTTGTTCTTCTCTCCAGCTTTGTAAAAGTTTGTGTGATTCAAGGGGTTTCCTAAGGGTGGGCTGTGGTTTTGATACCTCTGTTCTATCCTTTCAGACTGGTGCAGTGATGGAAATTGTTCCATCCCTAAAAAATTATTGGTATCATCACTCATAACAAATTCAGTAACACTTTCGTAAAATTCATCCATTTAGTGGGTGTCTGAAGTAGATAGCATATTAAGTCTCTGATTATTGGCACTGCACTCTTTGGATATGCAATGATGTTCACATATTCATTCTCACCTCTCACCATTTTTTTTTTTGTTTTTCTTAATTTAATTTTGTCAATAGCAGTGTCTACGTGACCAGAAATGTTGTTGTGATTTAGCTGTTTGACCTCAAAAATGTTGTTGTGATTTAGCTGTTTGACCTCAAATTGCAGGTAGTTCTTTAAGGGTAAATCCAACTTTTTTGATATCATTTAAAAACCCAGCCATAACAATTTTCTTGCATTGCACTAATAAACCAATCATTTGACAACCGCACCCATCAAATAAAGAGCTCATACTTTGATATAAGTCATAATCTTTAGCAACTCCATTCAGAAACTTCCACACTCTTAACGCCCTAGGTACCCTTCTTTTCAAAATAAATTAATTGAGGTACTTTTTATCAAGCTACAGTTATTTGCATTTAGAAAGTTTTAGTTGAAAAGACTTAAGTTGTGAATCAAAAGTACCACTTACATGTTTAATCGTTTCAGTCTGAGTAAATCCCAAGCAATTCTTATTTTACCGTGCTGATAAATACACATTAGAATTCATGTTGTCGGGCCATCATGTCTAATAGTCTGCTGTGGCTGTGGGTCAAAACCATCAACTCTCCCCACTCAAGGTCACACAGCTATATCAGTAGCTGTAGAAGAATCCAATAAAGTTGGGGGAACATTACTGTCGTCGTGCGTTTCTCCACAAGCCCCTTAATTTAATCTGCCCTTATTATAATTCAAAGACATGTCTCTGTGGTGATCTTTATTTAATATATGCACCATAGGAGTTAAAAGTTGTATTAGTTGTAGCAGGATGTTGGTAAGTATTTACATAGAATGAACCATCCCAAAACTACTGGTTGGAACATCTACAACATTGCTCATCTGTCATACCCAGTAAGCATTCACAGTGAGCAGTTCTGGTGAGGATATAGTGTGTTCTCCACAGAAAACCGAAGCCAATAAATGTAGAGTACCATGCTACTTAAAACAAATAACCACACAAATCACAAGGTATGCACTGTGTCCACTCAGTAAAATCAATTGGTAACCAAAAAAATAAATTAATGACCTGCGTATTAGAAGTGCAAGTTTAATCACAGTTAAGCACTTTTGTCCTTTGTTTTGTCAGGACTTCATGAGAATAAATTTCAAAAGAGAACAACCAGCTGTTTTTATACAAAAAAAAAAAATCACAAGTTCAATATTCAATTAACACTAATAAAAAACAAGTCAAGTATTTAAAGGGTGTAGTGCCGTAAAAACATTACATGGTGACTAGGCATAGTTTTAAATACTCACTCAAGTCAGTGGACACAGCCTCTGTGCCTGTGGAGCTCACCCCAAATACACATGATCACATAAAAAGACAGGAGGTACAGAAAGGTTTACTGAGAAAGGGATGTCTCTCCTGTGGTGCAGTCCCCCATGGATGGCACAAGTTCTACTGATGTACAGAGGTGGCAGTGGTGGATGTTTTGCCAGTAGTTAGACACACAGTATTATTTCCCACCCAAGCTTGCTGTCTCTCAAAACCTGTTATCCAGTGAATATGCAGGGTCACCATCTAGGCCTTGCTGAGATGGTAGGTGCTTTATTAGGTATGAGGTATGTGTGTGTGTGTTGGCCTCTAGGAACTATTTTTTCACAAGTGTGACCTCACTGACATGTTGTGTAGGCATGTTGCAAGATCTAGGTTGCCTTGTGTACACAGGCATCACGGCTGACACATTTTCCATGCCCACTCCACTTATCTGTCCAAATGTAAGGGCCACCATTGAATGGAAGGCTATCATTAGGCACACATAGTGCCACCACTTTAATGCTACTTTCCAGTGTGGACGGAAGTTGCATCCAAAATGATCAGGAATGCATGATGCATTGATTCACATTACAGGAGTTGTTCACATCCATGAAGCATTCTAGTTTTGGTCTGGTAGTACTTGCAACCCTCACAAGAGATGCTACTTCTGTGGACTGGGACATGCAAAGTCTGCACACACATCTCCTGTGGGTGCCCCTGACCTGTATGTACGATCCTACCAAAGTCCTGTAATGAAGCTGCATATGCACGCACACACACACACACACACACACACATACACACACACACACACACACACACACACACACACACACACACACACTCTCTCTCTTGTCATCCTCAAGGTACAGCTTCGAACACAAACATAATATTAGTGACCCCCTTCCCTACCCAGTGCACTCTAAGTCCCCCTTCCATATCCGACAACCACAACCTTGGGGTTAAGTTAGATTTGCCTATACCAACAAACACAACAACTGCCCATGGATGATACTTGACACTATAGCCCTCCTCACCTATGCAAATGATGATAATTATGCCCTGTCCTCTGTACTCTTATTTGGGTAGTCTATGTCTTATTCCACAGTGTAGCCAGTGTATGCATGGAACACCACATTCTGGATGAAGGTTTGCATGAATCACTTTTACTTTTCTGTATGCTGCTTTAGTCTGGCCTTTAGTTATGAACATACTGCTTCCTCTTAGTCAGACCCATGACATATATCATTCACCTTCGCCTGGCATAATACTTTTCTGCAGATGGCTTCCTCCTGGGCTCCTCATCAGAATTCTCTTCCACTTCCTGTTGTGTGACTTCTTCTTCCTAAATGGGTGTGCCCTACTGTAACATTGTGTAAGTAATGATGCTATGTAACACTGCATAGACAAAAAATATCTTACTGCATGTGGTGGGGTCATACTGCAGGACACCACCAGATACATACAGACAGTGTATATGGGGCCTCAGTAGGATGAAAATGCATTTTACAATGACCCAGGTTTGTTACCCATTGTCTGTCTTTTTCTGACTATTTATGATAGGTGTGATTTATTAAGGCTTAAGGTATAGCCAACATCACCAGTAAGATGCCCCTGTGTAAAATCACCTCACACAAACTAGTGATATAAATCACATGTGCGCCACATGTGGATACTGACTGGATGGTCTGCAGACAGATTGTATTTTATATCATGTGAATTATAGGCCACCTGGCAGTATATGGAGTAGAAATCCTTGTGATTAGTCTGTCTTCTTCCATGTTTCCAAGATTGGGGTTAATTGAAATGGGCATGCAGTCTGTAGCCCCAAGTAAATCAGGGGAAATAAGTTATGGCATAAAAAACCTACATAGTACTGGCTCCCTCCACTTTGGAATGTGGAATATGGAAACCATGTATGCTATAGCTTTGCATTGAGTAACTGGTACAATAACCTTGAGTCAAGTGTCTGTTGTATACCTTCTGTTTACCCAATTGATCACTAAAGGGTCACTACAGCTAGTATTCAGAAAGTCACATATACCTTGGAATCCATAATGGTACATACTCCACTCATCCCATGGGCATGCAAATGAGAACAACTCATCTTGATTAGATCCTGCATGATAAGTCTATTCAAACAGTATGCAAATACAGTATCACAGAGTGCATGAAATGTTAGGCATGGACAGATGACACAGTGGCACTGTGGACAATGATGCACAACACCATAGCTACCAGCTGCAAGTGCAGGCTGTGATAGGTTTGCTAATGCAGTGGCTACCCCATACATCTTTCCAGAATAAGACTCCTATACCTCAAGGACTTTAATGACATCATGAAATCAGAGCTGGCACCAGTATTCATGGCATATATACAGCTCTACATCAGTCTGAGATATATTTTCACCTTTATTTACATTTACTGAGACTCCTGTTTTAACAAAGCTGCTCATTACCATCTCATTATGCTGTCATTAGCATACTACAAAGGCTACAACATTTCTCAGGCTTCCATACTCTTGATCAGTGTGTCTCTGCTTGTCATGCAAAATCCTTTACTACAATGCAAAAAAGTTTTTGAATCTCAGGGGTGTATACTGAAAAAATTATCACACAAGAATATAGTAAAATATCAGGGTGATCTGCAATGCACAGGGATGGGTTGATTCAAAAGTACAAGTAATACAACTGAAGTACCAAAATATAGCACAGTATGTATGGTATACAAATGATTTTGTGATGGCATGCAAATTGATGTCTTCATACTAATAAGAGCTGTCACTAATGGAGATGAAGAAATGATGCAGGACAGAGTGATTCAGGAAAGTACAGATTAATTGAAGGCAGACAAACTGATCAGCTATTTTGAATGGCAGAACTTTGTAGTGTATGGGATGATCACTTGTATTATGAATCCAGGAAAAGCATTAGCATCAGCAGAGCAACAAGAACTGCTAAAGGGTCCTCAAGACTCAATAACGTCACTGCCAAGACTAGAATAGTGCTGATTGCTACAGTGTAGACAGAGGTGCCATAAGGGCATTATTAGACATGTGCTACCCACACAAGAAATCAATGGGGCTGCAAAGAATGTTTAACCAAGTTGGCTTGAAGATTTGTTTGAAATTAACCAGACTTGCTACAGGAATGCTTCAGCATCTGAAATTGGATATGGTAGGAGATTTTCAGGCATTGGCTTCCTGAATACTACTCCAGATTCTTGTCATAATGCCACAGCATGTAGATGAACATATATAGATACCATACACAGCAGAGGAGATATCCAACACACAAGCATTATATGAGATAGCCCATTTGTATGAGATTCTGTGGAAGATCTGACTGCATCCACTTTGGCATCCATTCTCTATATGCTTCACATTGCATCCAGTGCACCAGCAGGAGCAGCCTCCACACCATCATCTGCCTGGTTGTGGGCAACACCCAGGTTATTATATACTATGTATGTATGCATCATCCTGCCAGATTGTATGATTCTATGAGTCTAATCTGTCATGTGCAATAAATATCAGCATTTTATGCAGAGTCTTTTCAGAGGGTCATATAGCTAGTACATGCACACATTGTCATTTGCATAGGATATGCTGTTCCAATGGACATAGGTAGCTGGTCACTAATCATGTTGTCCACTGTTGTATGTTGCATGCTATGCACATTATGATTTGAAACCATGGCTGAGGGCATCCATCTGAAACCCACAGACAACATTAGAGATGGAATACAACACCCATGATTTCACAAACATGGAGCATCATTAAACTTGCATTCAGACTATTGAAGGCTTGATTCCACTTCTTAGATAGATCAAGTAGCACAATGTTGTACATACCTGAGCCTGCAGTAAATTATTTGTGGCCTGTGTCATGTTACACAATATGGTAGAATACAAGCATGTGCAGCATGGGGACAGTGCAGTCACACCTGATCAATTTGTGGCAGCAAAGTGGGAATAATCAGAAAAGGAGTTGGTGAGAGACAGCATCTGTGGTGTAGTGAGGTGAAATCCTAACTATGCCCCAAGTAACTCAAGCTTGATTCACAGCTCCAGTGCTTGACAGACCTGGCGGGGGGATGGGTATGCTTATCACTGGTAGTAGGGGTATAGCTGGTCACAAACTGTCACAAGTACTTCAGAGGAAAGAGGAATGAATGTGGCCTGAGATCATGTTTGTGGTAAACCAGTTTGATGATTTATGATAGCCATCATTAAACAAGGAAACAGAAACATGCCCTTGAGGAGGGAGAGCATTGTGTATCTTGAGTTTATGTGGGATGCACATTCCCCTACAGAGGGCAAAGGTTAAGCCAACAGCAAACATTCTCATTGCTAAGATGCCAATGAAGATGCAAACAACCCTTCACTGTCACCTAAGTAATGGACCCCCAATGGCTCTGGAAAACTGGACATGGAAGACCTGATAGGTGACAGGTACAGGACAAAAAGAATAAAACAAAAACAGAAAAAAAAAAGAAGTTGGAGAAACTCATGTGTAGTTGTACCCCATTTGAAGCAGAGGGAATCAGAATATATTGCAAAACTGACAAAGAAACATTACCTGGTCCACAGCTATGTGCCATGTAAAGGATAATACATAATAAAATGGATGCATTAATTAGAAAACTCAGACTATATTGACTGGCCATGATGTTTACCAGGCCTAAAGGTTATGGAATATGGATGGGGGTAGCCTAGCAAGTTAAGAGGAGTCAGGGAAGGCGAGTGCAGCGTACTCTGCTGAATGCACATACTACAGACAGGCAAATTGTACTGCTGTTAATTAAAATCAAAATTTGCTTTCTTTGACTCTATAAATTTCTGTCAGCTAATTAATTTGCATTGTGGTGTGCTGCTTGTCCTTGCATGGAAGTATGTGTAGATTTATTTATTTATTTATTAAGTTAGTTAGTTAGTTAGTTGACATTTGTTAAACTGGTTGGTCCAACTGAGCTAAAAGCCCATTTTCACTGGAAACCCGAGGAAAAACGCTCCAATTATTATACAATTATGTAAATAAGCAAAGTAAAAATAAAAATAAAACAGTGATGCAATAATCAAACAATAGAAATATCAACAGTTTACAAATATGAGTAATCCAAAAAGAAAGCAAATAATAATCATAATTATGATAAATACAATAGGCTAATGCATGTAGAATGAATTTTACATGTTATTACATATGGAATATGAAAAACAGCTGTTTAAGCAATTTAACTCCTAGAAGAAATTTACAGGTTGAAGTAGTAGGGGAGGAAATAAGTAGGAGAAGGAAAGAGGTAAGGGGTTTAGTTCTTTTTGAAACTACTGGAGTGTATAATGCATCTTATATTGAGTGGGAATTTGTTCCAATTATGAGATATTGAACGTTTGTATAATACTTTCCTGAGAGTTTTACTGGGTTTATATTTTTGTAGAAGGAGTTGGTCTGTACAACAGTGTGACCATGTAAGGGTGTAGATTTGTTAGGGAGGGACATGCTGAGGGTTTGTTGAGTAGGAAGTGAGTTATGTGGAGTTGTGAGCGTTGAAGGTGATAGGGGACTTCGAGCCACTGTAGATTCATGAGTGCTAAGCAGTGGTGAGAGGTATGTGGTAGGTTTGCAGCAAATTTTCCAATTTTATTGTATGCCTGTTTCAAGCTTAGTAATTAAGGAAAATTGAAGGTTTGTAAGGATGGGGGCAGCATAGAGAATGCTATGAAGCAAGTAAGCTTGAGGCAAGGAAAGTCTAGAGTCAGGAGTTAGGAATTTTTTATTCCTCTAGAGTACGCCCAGTTTTTGGTTTGTTTTTGATGGATTGGTGGACACGGAGGTCAAATTTTAATTGATCATCTATATTCATTCCAAGTAGCTTTGTGTGGGATTCAACATTAATGATGGTTTTATTTGGAATGAGATGGTAAAGGTAGGTTTTAGATGTGACAGTGATTTGGGGAGAAAGAGTAAAAATTTGGTCTTTTTAGAGTTTAAAATAAGCTGATTGTCAGTGAGCCATTTTTCAAGAGAGAAAAGAGCCTTGGGTAGGAGTGTGAAGTTGAGAGATACTTTCAGAAGATGAGATGAGTGTAGCATCATCAGCATACTGAATATGAGAGGAGTGGCAGCGAAAGGTATAGAGGTCATTATTGAAGATGTTAAATAGAAGAGGTCCAAGGAATGAGCCCTGGGGAACACCTATATGGATAGGTACTAAGGGAGAGTAGGAGGAATGCCATCTGCCAGATTGCATTTTGTTTGAGAGACAGCTAGAGAACCATTTAAGAGTGGAAGTTGAGAGATTAAGGTTGTCTAAATTGAATAGGAGTATGGAATGGGAAACAGCGATGAAGGCTTTAGATGGGTCTAACACTATGCATGAGACAAGCTGATTATTATCAAGGGCTTCAGCTACTGTATGAGTGAAAGATAAACAAGCTGTAGTAGTACTATGGTTTGGACAGAAACCATGTTGGATGGGTTTCAGAAGGCTATTTAGAATAAGAAAATCAAGAAACTGATTATGCATGTATTTTTCCAAGATTTTTGAGAGGGGGTAGTATGGCTATTGGTCTAGTGGAGTTGCCTCCTTTGCGTAGGGGTGGTACACAGAAAGATTTCCAAATGTTAAGTACAGTAACTTCTCAGATTAATCAGTTATAAGTATTGAAACTGGGTAGGCTATAGAGCTAGGTGCAAGTATGAGAAGGGGGGGCAGATTATCAGCAGAAGGTGAGCCTGGTTTAAGTTTCTTTTAATGCATAAACTTTCAGAATTATCAAAAGCTTCTGAAATGGTAGTAGGAGTTTGTACGAGTGTTATTGGGTTAGAGTTAGATTTAGGGCTAGAGAGTTTGTTTTTACAAGATGTGTGTGTGTGTGTGTGTGTGTGTGTGTGTGTGTGTGTGTGTGTGTGTGTGTGTGTGTGTGTGTGTGTGTGTGCGTGTGTGTGTGTGTGCGCGTGTGTGCGTGTGCGTGTGTGTGTGTGTGTGTGTGTGTGTGTGTGTGTGTGTGTGTGTGTGTGTGTGTGTGTGTGTGTGTGTGTGTGTGTGTGTGTGTGTGCATGTTTGTGTATCTGAGGGTCTTGTTTAATAGTAGTCAGTAAAGTAATTTATGGGGTTGGTGTTAGGTGGAATGGAATGGTTACTGTTAGGACACAGGAGCATGATGCTACAGGGGGTCGAACCCTAATCCTGCCACTGCCCCTAATCCCAACACTACATAGTACATTAGCAAAACCTGTTCACTAACAGTACTGCTATTTGGACAAATTATATCTGAAGAGTTTATTAAGGTTTTATTTATTCTGTATTCAGCAGTCAAACAAATACAGTGTTTACTCTCTTTTTGTGATCAGATTTAGTCTCAGTCATTTTTTTCTGATATTCATTTATTTTGGAATGAAAAAACTGATGTAATGTGTGTCTACATTTTTGCATGACAATTTTAAATGAATATGTGTGAGATAATATCCTTATTGCTGGGTTGCAGCTGCTACATCACATATAATTGGCAAAGAGCACCACGTGGCCCTACTATGTTATGGCTAGCCATGTTGTGCATGGGGGGTGGTGTGAAACTTTGGGAGCTTATACAGAAATTTTGCTGTGCCCCCTCTGCTCCCATATGGGGATCAAAAGATAAGTAGAAATCATGACTGCAAGGATGGCCTAAGCTAGGAATAGTACTTAGAAGGCCACTCCAAGGATGGCCTCAGCTAGGAATAGTACTCATAAGGTCAAAAAGAGATAGAGATGGAGTGGAATCTTGGGAAGTAAAACAGTAGGCCTGATGTGAGTCCCATCACTGGAGCCAGCTGACCACTGGTCATGAACTTAAGTGTTTCCAAGCCTAGCAGAGAAGGCAACAATGGCCAAAGGAGACATGATGCAGGGTCTGGAACAGTGAGTGCACTCTAAGTAAGCTTAACTGTGAATGTGCATCATACATGACAGTCATCTCCAGTATCCTTGTGGCTGTACCAGTGATTTCCAAGTGGGCCAACACTGCTCTTAGCAAACATGCTTGATACAGGTTCCTATAGTCCATATCACTCTGCATAGGGTGAATTTCACCTTATGGTCTCTACATTGGTTTCACTTCCTCACTCAAGAAACACAGGGCATTTACAGACTCTCCATACTGTGTATAGCAACTTATATGTGCTTGATACTATGACCTGCAAATTAGCTGATTGATGTGAAGTATGGCAGCCAGCTCCGGTAATGATCACCTACATGTCTCCCTTTATGATGGGTGGATTCACCTCAGAGGCCATGCAGGCCAAATATGTTATGTCTAGTAATAACTCTTGTGTAGCTTTGGTGACTCTAACATGTACAGTACATCCATTGCTAAACACAGGTGATACAGTAGGTTTAAACTATTCCCCCACTGTCAGCTGATATGTAGCTGGTGTGTATGTGCCTTCCCCACTGCATCCTCTGACTGTCATGGACATGGTGTCATCATCACCAGCCACAGGTGTACTGCTGACATCAGGCTTGTTGTGCTGTACTCTTTGCCACTTCATTAAACTCGTGAAAGAATGAAGATGACATACATGTGACAGATTGGTAACACATGGGTCATTCATCCCAACATGTGGCACACATACTGGTAGTCTCTAATTATTTATAGAGAATTTGGACACATATACATTATGAGGTGTAAGTTGTCACAGTTGCACATTATGTACTTGAAGGACAGATAAGTGTATGCATTCATCTAAATAATACCTTCACACATGTGGGTCATGGCATGACAGTACTTGACCATGGGAGGGCTAACCTAGTACAAGTCCTACTTTTATTCAGGCAGTCATCACCAGAATTGATGTCACCACATCCAATCCCCTGCCATGTATGAGGTTTCTCACCTGCTTCAGTTTTATTTTTCTACCTCCTGTGCTGGACCTGGATGTAGCAATAGTCTGTATCTTGGTGTTCGCATACAGTATCAAGTCATTTAACCTGTAATATAGCTACACCACTGTTATTATTATAGGCACCCTCAGTACTGATGTACGATGCACTGCATCACACCCTTCCATATCTAGTCCTGGGAAGCTTTCTCAGTCTTAGTCTTGTCAAGAATACATATGACATGTGCATGAGGCCTGTAGTGACATTTTTGTCTGCAGTGCTGTAAACATTTCAAGCCATTACTATTCTCATGGTCCCATGACAATATGTATCCCCCTGTGAGTGTCACATATGGATCAGTGTGCTTGCATGCATGACTCTCTTTGCCAGACCCCTATGTCTCACTAGTGTCCCCTTACATCCGTATGGTAGCCATATACCTATCTACTGCTATGTTGTCTCCATTTCCAACTTGTGCCATAGTGACAACAGCAAAGGGATCCTACCATTACTCACCTTGTTGCAGCACTATGCCAAGTGCATGGTGTGACAAATGTATAGGTGGTCTCATTTCTCCTATAGTGCATCTTGCAGTCTGTTTGTATATGCTACAATGTGTCTTGACCACCATCACATTAGAATCCAGTCCCACCCTCTATGCTGTCCCCATTCAGCCCCTATACCACAACAAGATAGTACCTTATCCCACCAATTTGCTTTGTCCCTTTCAGAGTAAGCCACAAATATTCCAAGAAAGTATTCTGTCCTGCTCTTGTTCTCTGACCCCCATCAAGGTAAGCCTTCACTAACCTTCCAAATATGACAGTAACCCCTCTTGTCATTGTGTTATTTTACCACACTCACTCCACTGCGGATTATCTATTCATGTTGTTTTCATGCATCCAAATGCTCAACCTGCAGTCTTGAAATGTATTACCAGTTGTTATACCTGCTGTAGGTTTGCTTATATGCCAGTACAAACAGTTATCTGTTATTTGCAGTAATGCATTCCCCTGCAGTATGATTCTGTGCTTCTCGTTTCTTTTAAATGGACCTTGTATCACAGTGGTTATGCTGCTGGGCTTATTTAGTGTGATTGTCTGCATATTCCTACTATAATGTGGTGAGATGCAAGCTACAGTCAGCATGAAAATACCTGTTCTCAATAAAGGATGTTTCCAGGGTTCGTGCACAGATGCTGTGAAGCTCATAGGATCCCCGGCCTGCACTACCGATTCTGTTCATCATGTACCCTTGCAGAATGATGCATGCCTTGTGGTACCCATAATGTGCGGCTGTGCACATTAGCTGCCATTCCCCTCCTTCTTCTAAACTATTGAGTAGACATGGCCTCTTGGCTCTTATCTGTTCAGCCAGAAGACCAATATTTTTCTTTTTTTGTTGTTGTACAAAGATTATAGGGAGAGCCTGTTGGGGAAATATGATGTCCCATATATAAGACTGATGCCAGACACCAGCAAGCCAGGGCTGGGAGTGATTCCACTGGCATCACCTGCTCTGTTCAGAACTGCTGCATAGGTATAGCCATATCTTTCAACTGCTATGATTTAGGCATAACACTATTGTCATACATTTCAACTGTCCAGATTTTCTCAGAATGTCCAGATTTTTGTCTCAAATTTTTGGTCCGTCCCTTATATAATTTGTGGTTTTCTGTCAAATCACCAAAGGTGGAAGTCACTAAATAATGACATGAGTTTCAGACTTCAAATCCTTCAGAAAATGCATTCTAACAGAAATCCTGCTATTCTGGAAACTAAGTATATATGACCAATACTTAAAAGTTGTCCCTATTTTGTAGCCTTTGTCCCATCCCTAATTATTCTAGGCTTTGTCCAAATTTCTTGCACTAAGATGTTGAAAAGTATGGCTATGATTTTGGTCTCAGACTTAGCCTTCCTTGCCCTAGAGTCACTGATGTTCGTCATAAAGTCAGTCCTGTTTCTCTGCACATTCTTTTTAAAAAATAAACAAAACCTATACAAAAACTGTCTATTAGTAACTATATAGGATCTAGAATATAAAGACCCTCTAATATGAAAATAAGAAAGTGCTCATCTTTCTGTCTGTTATGATTTGTAAAACAACATTGTTATGATTTTTTAATGCTCAGACATTGTGACATATGGTATGGTATATTAACCCGTTAAGGTACCACCCTGATCTACCCCATGGACAGGAGTCTTTAGTTAGGGAAAGAAACAGAGCATAGCATGTATGGTTTTGCATTGTATTTTCTGTGCATTGTTTTTTGCTTGCAATGGCATCTGTTGGCAGGGAAAACTTGTCAGACTACTATCTGTTTTATATTTTACAGCAGCACAGGAAGTTACCTTGTGCTGGGAAACCTGCCTAAGTAGAAGTAGAAGTGTCAGGCTTACCAGGAGTAGGTTAAGATTAATATGAAGAGCTCTATCATTTACAATTAAAATCAAATTAGCATACCCATGTGTGCTAGTATAAAGCCTGTTTTGACTCATTCTCTTTTTTTATGTCCTTCTACATGTCCAGCTGTGATAATATGAAGCAGTTGTGGCCACCAGGGTCTGCACTAGACAATGTGCCTGTTGCAAGATCACCAACAGTCACCATACATCCGACTCTGCAGGGGGTGAGGTTTTCTCTGTGAAAGATGACCTGTTGTGGTCTTGCTGGAGGTATCTATTGTTCCCTGTCAGGAGGAAGGCACTCAATCATCTTCTTGGACAGTGCTCATTGAGGTCCCCTGCATCAACAAGGAGCAGGTGTGGCAGCTGGTCATAGCTGAATTGGGCCAGTAAATGAGCACCCACACTGGTTATCTGGAATGTCTCTCAGTATAGCTGATAAAGTCTTCTGACCTGTCCATCAGATCACTGATATCTGAGTGAGTTGTCCTCTGGACCATTCAGCCAGGCTATCCTTAACTTCCTCCTTCATCATTATGGCATTCTTCATTCTTGTGTTCCATTCCCCTTATGCTGTTTGTTGTCCTGTATTGCCCATTACTCATTGTTCTCCCTCTTTTAGTCTTTATCTTACCACTCATTTCTTTTTTTTGTATCCATACCTTCCCTGTCTGTCTCTGAACACATTTTATGTTTATGTGCTCCTATTTCATTCCTTATTGCCTCCTTCCTTCTTTTCTCTCCACTCATGCTCCTTGATGCCATTCCACCCTGCTTCATAGGTTCATAGGTGTGTACTAGGCTAATGCCCCTGAAGCCTTTACAAGCCTAGCCCAAAAACATTGCCCAGGCACCGTACTACCCAATGTTACTTCACAGTGCCCCTATCCAGTAGCTCTGCTTGACATGAATGGGAAGCTTATTCCAGAGTATGGGCAGTCTTTTGGATATGAACCTGCCCCTCCAGCATGTTCTGTTAAGTGTGGTAATGTGGTCATGATCTCTGGAGCTTGTGGTGTGGGGAAACTGAGATTTCTTTAGGTGTAGCATTTCAAGTAGAGCTGGGTCATACATGGCTTTGTAAGTCAAGCAGAGATCACCTCCAAGTAGACGATAAGAGACTGGAACAGCTGAAGCTTCTTGAGTCTGTCCGTAGGACATGTGTTTAAGGCCTAGGATCCCTTTTGTGGCCTCCCCAGCTGTTTTAGGTGTCTGGTCAGGTACATGCCAAATGGGGCATTATATGTGATGATTGGTCTAATAAGGGATGAGTAGAGAGGGATGATGACCTCCTCCTTCCTGGATTCATAACCTTTGGTTATATGATGTGGCATGCAGAAGGACATTCTGAACACAGTGGCAATGTGGTGATCGAAGGAGATGTGGCTGTCAACCTGGTTGCCCAGATCTCTTATGGCCCCTTTAGTGTTCAGTGGGATCCCATCAATGTGGTAATTCATGAGAAGTGAGTTTTTTCCAAAGGGGATGATAACACATTTTTTGGCGTTAAGCTTCAGGCCATGGTTCCGACACCAGTCATTGGTGTCAGAGAGGCCCTTTTGTAGGATGTCTGCATCACTTGGGGAGTTGATAATGACTCCTAGCTTGCAGTCATCAGTGAACTTGGTCAGCCAGAGTCCTTCTGTGTTGGCCTGGACTTCTGAGAAGTAGATGCCAAACAGGAGAGGGCCCAGGATCGAGCCCTGTGGGACTCCACTCATGACTGCTTGACAGTCTGACTTGGAATCAGCAACTTTCACTCTGTGGATCCTGTCTGTGAGCCGATTTGCAACCCACCTAGTGATGTAAGGATTGATGCCTAGATTGGTGAGTTTATCGATGATACTACTAATGTTCTCCCTATAAAAGAGAAAATCACATATTCCATCAAAAAAGCCCACTGCCCACCACCACCATTTGTCTTCCCTTCATTCTTCTCTACAGGTTGCCATTTTGTTTGTTCATCTGCATGCTCTTGTCCCATTTCTATATTATTATCTCCCTCTTTCTTCCCCATTTTTATGAAGAACTGAGATGGCTCTTTGCTCTGCTGCTCTTATGTGCCTGTTGTGCAGCTGTGAGGTATTTTATGCCAGTTAAACTGTACAGCCTGAGGCATACCATGTCAATGTGTGTCTTACATCAGTCACATTGCCATATATAGGACCAAATTCCAAAAGAGTTGCTCTCAGTGTAAGTGACTTACTTTGGTATAAGGCTTGTATAAATAGGGTTACAACAGATGCCATATTCCAAAAGACCTGCTGATTTAATATATATATATATATATATATATATATATATATATATATATATATATATATATATATATATATATATATATATATATATATATATATATATATATTTACCGTGCTGTGTTACCTTCCTATAGAACCCTCTCTCCAGCATGCCAGGAATATGATGGCCTTACTCCATAAGTAATTTGCATTGGGCAATGTTGTGGTAAGACATCTAGGACACTTAATGTAGCACTGCCACATTATGGATTTTTGTGAATACACCTAGGGAATCAAGCCTGGTTGAGACACGTGTTCATTGCAGATTATATAATCTGACATATTGTCTCACATGGTAAACATACATATGAGCAAGTTAAAGGAGTGCACATGCTCCTATTTCTATGTTTGCTATCTGTGTGTGAGGAAATTGTTACTAAGAGTTTTAAGTGTTCTATCAAAATTCACAATATTATTATGCAACTCAGCTAATTTGCTTAACAACAGAGTGCAACAATATAGTGTACTACAATCTTTTAAATGAATTAGACAGCAATACATTTTTGAAACAAACTTAAGCCATTTTACTTCATAGGCATATCACAGCTTTTCAGACACCTTATTTCAACAGTGCATTTCAATAGTAACCATACTATATATAATGATGCAGTTTCCGTTTAGTGTGTAAAATAGAGAATCTGTGATTGTTTACTTTACATTAACTACTTGTTGTCACTCTGCTCATACCCCCAGAATGATGTATTTTGATATTTTTCCAGAATTATATTTACAGCAGAGTGGGATTTCAGAAAGAACAAAGAAAAAAATGTAATTATATCTTCAGATATGAAGACTTTACTTATTTTGTGGTTTAAATGCCAAAACAACTCGTATAGAGAATATTAAATTAAGACAGACAATAAGCTGATAACATACTTTTACAGGAAGTCCCTTTCTCCTGTGACTGGTTTAGAAGAGAAATATAGTAACCAGTCTACTTCTGTTTACACTGAGATGTCTTATTCTTCTGTAATGTCATATAGTGCGGACTGAAACATTAAGAATGCTAAAAAGAGCACTCAACAAACATCCTTCCTCCACATCCTTCTGCCTCAAGCCCATCCACACAAGCACTATAAAAAGACTTCTCCTCAAACTCAAACCCTGTTGCAATGCACCCGACAACCTTCCACCCACCTTCCTCAAACAATCTGCAGACAGCACTACCTATCCCATCTCTATTCTTATAATTAGATCCATACAATAATAATATGTCCCTTCTGTCTGGCACCATGCTTACATCATCCCCCACCACAAAGGTGGCAAAAATACTGATACCACCAACTTCAGGCCTATTGCTATTCTTTCCCCTCTTTCTAAAATACTAGAGTAAACAACACAAGCACAACTCATGGCACACCTAACACTAAACAATCTCCTCTCCCCTACCCAACATGATTTCCACCCTGGCCACAGCACCATGACTGCCCTTCTTTCCTTTCTTGAAACCATAAACCTCGAACGCGACTCAGGCAAGTTCATATCCACACTATTCCTAGATCTGTCAAAGGCCTTTGACACCATCTCACATACCCTACTTATATCCCGACTCTCCACCCTACACCTCTCGCCCACGACCATTGCATGGTTTTCTAGCTACTTATCCAACCACATACAAGATGTCTAATGGAATACTTCAACCTCCCCCTTCCTTCCCACACCCACAGGTGTCCCACAAGGTTCTGTTCATGGCCTTTTTCTTTTCAACCTATTCATTAACAACTTTCAACAATCCATCCCAGACTCATCTATCATCCAATATGCAGATGACTCAACAATCATCTGCTCAGTCTTCTCCCCCTCCAAGCTCCTAGCAAAATCCCAACTAGCCTTCTCCAAAACAGAAATGTGGATGTAGTCTAACCATCTGGCACTAAATGCAAATAAAGCCAAACTAATATTTTTCCCCTACCAAAAACTCCATTGACAAATCCACATTCACCATACAGAGTCAAGACAACACCCTCCTTGAAATCGTTCCCAAGCCCAAACTTCTTGGTATCATTATTGATGAAGAACTAAACTTTGACACCCACAACCACTCCATAATCAAGAAAACCCACCAAATGTTAGGTCTCCTCTACAGACACAACCCTTCCTAAGCCCCTCTGCCCATCAAACTCTTGCATCTACCTTCCTACTTCCCTCCCTTATGTATGGTGACCCTCTTTTCACCAGTCTCCATCTTGACATTCAGTCCAAGCTTGAATCCTGCTACTACAAGATCTCCAAATTTGCAACCAATTCAAAAACTCATCCCACCACTGCCTCTCCCTCCTCTCTCTCAACTGGCTTGAACTACCCAACTACCTCAGTTACCTACAACTCACCATTGCTCACAAGCTCATCTTTAAACCTGCCAACTGCCCAGCTCTTGCTACTTCCTTAAAACCTTACATTCCAAACCACTCACTCAGATCCAAAAACCAAAATCTCCTTCAGGTCCACAAACCTCAAGACCTCCTGGCAATCTATTGCTGCCACACTCCTTAGCTAAACAGTGGAACTCTCTCCCCACACACCTATGCAACCCACTTAACCAAACAATTTTCAAATCTCAACTACTCTCTAATCTTTCTTCCAAATGGGAATGCCCTTGCCATGCTCCAACTTAACCCCCCCCATTCCACTTTACTTCATCCCACCCAAAATAATCCCTCCCCTACCAAAAACTAATTTATTCTCTAATATCTATTGTACTATACTCTCCAATCTCAATTAAACTATTACCCTCTCCATACATAATATTTTCCTAACCTACTAATGGTTAGTAGCTATATATTTTGAAATGTTAAACCTACAATTGAGTTTATAACAAAAATATTCACTTTATGTAAATTTTGAAATTTCTGTATTCAATTGCAAATATCATGGAGCGTATCTGTAAATATTTAATTAGCTGTATGAACTATGTTCTTTTGTAACATGTGAAATGTAACTTGCAATTACTGTGGAGATTTCTCCCCAGGCCTCCACTGAAAATGGACTCTTCTTAGCCCAGTGGACTTCCCTGGTCATCAAACTTAAATAAAATAAAAATAAAATAAAATTGTTCTTAACAAACAAACAAACAAAACAGTACCTCTTTGTGAGGCAGTGTGCATAGTTAGGCATGATTGCAAAATATCTGAAGTCACCACTTCAATTTGTAAGGAAAAGGCTTGCATACTGTATAAGACATGGCAAAAAATGCAAATGTAATCCAGAAAATGAAAAATAAATGAAATATAAAATCTGTTATTAAAGAAACAAAAAAAGTAAATAAGCAAATAGTCTATGAAACAAATGAATAAATAATAAAAAACTTTACATATCTGACACTTCCTTAGGATTTGTTGTTTTAACTGTAAAACCACTCTGCAAATATAATATACTGATAGACTGAACACCAGAGAATTCACAAATGGCAATCTGCATGCCTTCATCTTGACAGCAGACCAGTCAGCTTTTTATTTAATCAAAATGCTCCAAATATCAAAATAAAAATTAGCTTTTTGTTGATCAATCACTCAAAAAATCAGTGAGATAACCATTCTTTATTTATATGGTTATTGGACTATGCACATTACAATACAACTCGCAAACATAAATTTAACAAAACTTCAAATACGTGGTTAACAAAAGAAAGATGAACCAATAAAATATTACAGCATTTGTGCTAATGTGCATATGTAACAATTAAAAAATAAGAAAAGTAACAACACACAAATGCTGTAATATTTTATTATTGCCATCCTTCACTGACAGCATCAATAAAAACCATAATAACAATCTTCTCTCTTCAGCACTTTTCATTGACCTTTCAAAAGCATTCGACATGGTCAACCACCACTTACTTCTCAGTATTCTAAAATCCTTCTTTCTGGACACAAAGGCTATAAAATGGTTCCAGTCCTACCTTGATAATAGACAGCAGGCAGTGCTATGGGACAACAACCTCTCATCCTATCTCCCAGTTACCATAGGTGTTCCTCAGGGCTCTATATTGGGCACTCTCCTTTTCTCAATATTTATCAATGACCTCAACCTAGTTATTCCATTAACTAACTGTGTACAATACGCAGATGATTCGACAATAATATGCTCAGCTAAATCTCAATTCCAACTACAGAATCTAACTCAGACAATGTTCAATATAACAGAATATTGGTTTCTACAATGCTGCCACCTCTTGAACCCCAAAAAAAACAAACTCCTCCTCTTCACTCCTACCCGTAAATCACTCCCAATGAACTTTTCAGTCTTCCAGTAATGGTACACTCACCGATCCAACAACCAAACTTCTAGGGGTAACCATTGATAACAACCTGAATTTGAAACCCATATCAACAATACCATAAAAACTGTCAACAGGAAACTAGGCTCCCTCTATAGGATAAAACCCTTTCTCTCCCCACTAGCCAGAACCACTATTGCCTATTCCCACCTTATCTCTACACTTCTCTATGCGTCTTCCATATATACTAACTTGTCAAATAATAACCTTAACAAGCTAGCCAATGCTTACAATAGCATTGCCAGATTTGCTACTGTTTCCTCCTTTAGGACCCATCACTGCCATAACCTGAAACAATTAGGCTGGTTAGAGCTTCTGAATCAGATTCACTTTAAGCAACTCACCATTGCACACAAAACCCTTTTTCGACCTACCAATACCCCAATACTTGCTAGTTTCATTACCCAATATAAGAACCTTTCAACTTTACGCTCATCTAATAAACTACTTGTATCAACATGTAAATCTAATAACATGGCAGGAGATGCTCTGTTCTCAAATGCAGTTGGAAAGTATTGGCACCAAGTCCCCCATGAACTTACATCACTGTGTTCATTTACACTTTTTAAACACAATCTGAAACTCTATCTTAAAACCCATTGGTTATGTCCCTGTACAAATCCAGACTAATCTCATACTATATCCCAAATACCCTCTCTTAAGACCTAATTCCTGCTCTATCTGTGTCTTTCTCGATCAAGGCCTATCCTTGGCAAAAACATATCTTATCCTAACAGAGATAATTTAAAATACCTAATTAAATTATTCTGCATATAATACTAAAACATCCTACCTAAGGCAGGCAACAAGTATTGTTTAAACTGTGAGCATTGCTGAACTGTTGATATTTGTAGTATGTATTTGTTTAACAATTACTTTCGAGTTACTAATGAAGTCTTGTACATAAAGTCTAAAATATCTTATCTAATGCTTGTAACATGTTTTTTGTATAAACTGTGAAGATTCCTGAACTGTTTAAAATTTGTAGTATTTAACTGTATAACAACTAGTACCTGTATAGTCTAGTAATCTCTTGGAGCTTATCTCCCCGGGACTCTACTGAAAATGGACATACATCCAGTTAGACTATCCCGGTCAACGAATGTAAAATAAAATAAATAAATAAATATAAAAATAAAAGCTATGGTAGCACAAATAAAAATTAAGAGGAAACTAGAAAGAGTCCTAGAATGCTTTGCAAAAGATGTGTGCATTTCCAAATATAGTGCAAGGAATTTTGCTCATGGATCTGCTAGGGTAGCTTAATTTCTGGACATAAACACATGAACTTAAAAGACACTTTGGTACTCAAAAGGGAGTAACTACCACTCACATGCTTAAATGGGTACATCGACAGACCTTCTTAAATAGTGCATTTGTTGCAACCTGCTAAGCGTGATGTTTAAAAGCTGCAAATAATTTCCATTACTTTAGTCCATATGAGGAATAACCAAGGCCTGGACAATCACTGGTAAATCCTTTAGTGAAATAAGGTGCTTAACATGGATTGTGTCCCATTGCTGTTGACAATAAGATTAAATGACAGTAGACAGTCTTGAAATGACAACCAAATGCAAAGGATTTCTCTAAGTCTATACACACTTGAAAGAAGATTCAGTATTCGAGTTATGAAGACAACAACTCAGGTAAGGAAAGGGACTGCCAAAGATCTTAAGAGTGGTATGAAAGGTCAAGCCAACACTGAATGGGTTGAATTTGATGATTAACTGACACCCAAGAAATAACGTCCATGAAGCAGTTCTAAAATGGGTTTCAGTAATCTGTGAGCTCTTGACAAAAAAAGGGAAATAAATCTGGTTATTCTCAACATAACTGTTATAATTGTCAAAAAGGACAATGTAAAACCAGTGACATAAAATGATAATAAATAAAAAATAATAAACAAACAAATAATAAGAAACAAACAAACCATACTTTAATATAAGCATTTTCTTCCAATATTATGGAGGGTTCATCAGATGTGATAATATACACTTCTCTAGCCCAACCAATCACAAAGCAAAAGTACACTCATTGCAAAGAAGAACTTGGCCTAAAATGGGGATTTATGGGAAACTGAAAATAAGAGGTTAGAGAGCAGAAAAACTTACTCCAGGGACTGTCTTCAGAGAATGCCCAGAAAGGTATGGTCAGTATTATAGACCTCATGGTAGGTCTTCAAATGGTCTATAAATATTAAAATAACAACAGTCACAAAGGTGCAGATAACTCAAGAAAGTGCAGTTTTGCATAATACCTTTGATGCCGCATCAACATGAAGTCATTATCTCCTCAGTTTTGGACCGCGTCAATGCTGTGGCAAGTTCAGACCCTAAAATGAAATGGAGCCCAGCATCCATAACTATCAAGAGATACTTTATATGGCTTTTGCACCACTTTCTCACTAACATTCCTAAGGAAGGGGAGGTTATGGATATCACAGTAACTCTCCAAGGTGCCCAGATATTAGACAGAATTCATGGGGGGTATGTATAATCAAGGCATCCTGTAGAACAAGGGAGTGATGCCTCTCCATGTATTTTGGATATTTTTCTGAAGACAAAAGGGTCCATTATGAATGTATAAGTTATAAGCAGTCTAGCTGGGCCAGTAGAATCTCACAAGCAAAAGAATGCACATTTGGAAGCATCATCCTCACCATCCTTATTATCATATTCACCATCATTACGCTATGATGAATGATACACGTTTCCATAAAAGTCTGCCTCTTATAATGAAACTTTTCCCCTCAAAATCATGATCTTTTTTTTCTGAAAATCACTGAAGAATGCCATTCCTTAACCTGAAAAGGAGAACAATACATGGTTTTATACATCTTTTGCAGAAACTGTTTGATGTGATGTTTATAGTTTCTTAATAATATGTTCATTCCACGTAGAACTAAAGTAAGCATGTGCAGACACTGCAGATGTTAAGGTCAAAACTGTCATTGGATGCTTACTGTGCATACCAAAGAGAACATCCAACCAAAACATTACCACTTTTTTCTGTGAAGAAAAATCAGTGTTTGAGGTAAAGGCTTTAGAAGTGATTAGAGAGGCTTTAATGTACAGAATATCAACCCTTCAAAAAACACTGCTGTTTGATTCTTCACAGAGAGCAGAGATCTCCCTGGAGAGGAAAGCTGCCTTCTAATGAGTAGCTCTGGTCCAGTGGCTGTTTGACTTAAGAGATATATCTCTATTTGCACTCCATCATTTATTTGGTCTATGCAATTTATTCTCATATCTGCAATGAAATGGCTTCAAAATAAAGTTGCTCAATCCTTGCAGACAAAAAGTGTATTATCTTTAATCTAATGTTTTTGTTTGTTTGTTTTTAACTATCAGTGATTATCTTTGCATAGGCATTCATTGCACAAGTGCATAAGCATTTACATTAATCAAACAAATCTGAATGTGTCTGAATGCAGGTTTCATTGCAGAAAAATGTCACAAAATATCATCGGTGCACTACGTAACTCACAGAAGAACATACTTCTGCTATTTCAGTTTTTAAAATTAAAGCAAAATTATTGAGGATACTTAAAAAGAGTTGCTGTGCAAAGAATGTTGGAAGGCAACCACCTGCCATTATTTCTGTACAGAATATTCTATTCTGCTTTCAAAAATCTTGGATAAAGACACTTCATATACTTAAATAAATTGGATACGGTTTGCAGATGACTGCCAAATTCCGTGAATACATTTCACAGCTTCTGATTGCATGCATTTAAGGCTTTTATATAAGAATATGCTAAACATCAAGAATAAATACGTTATCGGAAATTACACCACCAAGAGAAAAAAAGAGCCTTTTTAAGGAATCTTTCATAGACTGAGATAATTATATCATGTACTAGTCCAATGTTATGAAATGCATACAGATATACATTACATACATTACTAAATACATGAATACATTTGCATGTTGTCACATGCGTCCAAGTTCCTAACTTAAATACTTTAGCAGAAACACGAGCCAAAGCAGTTGGTGTCTTCAACATTCACATCAGAAGCTTGACAGGACCGTGTTTTCTAAAGTTTAATATTAAAAGCCAGAATAGCTGAGGAAAGTTGCCAAGCACTTTGTGTTGGATTCCTAAAAACTGATAGTAAAAATAGCTTCTAAAAGAAATTAAATTAAATGGAATATGCATTAAGCAGAAGGTAGCAGTTCTCATTTTGTTGAAAAAATGTAAAAAAAATGTGTTTCAAAATGATCACTCGAGTTGCATTTTCTCTGTATATTTTTCATTTGCTTAATATGCATAATATAATTAGCTTAATATGCTTAATATTGCTTACTTTATATATATATATATATATATATATATATATATATATATATATATATATATATGTTCATAGGTTCATAGGTTCATACTAGGCTATCTGCCCTAGGGCATTTATAAGCCTAGCCAGAGTGTGTTTTGCTTTCGCCACCCATTTTAAATTAATTTTGCCATGCCCTTTTTCGAGGTTAGTATACTGTGCCTCTGTCTAACAGTGACACAGAAGTGATACCTGGGGTAAACCTATGATCTCCCATCCACTCATCAAGATTCCTATTGAAGAGAGTCAATGAGGGACTCTGCCTAACCTGGACTGGGATTTTATTCCAGAGTGAAGGGAGCCTCTGGGTTATGAATCTGTCCCTCCAGCATGTCCTATTTATTTCAGTGCTGAGGTTCAAGTCTCTCGAGTGTGTAGCTCGATGGGATTTGTATTTTCTGAGGTGCAGCATGTCCATTAATTCCGGGTTGGACATGGCTTTATATGTCAGGCACAGATTGCCACTGAGCAGGCTGTATGCCACTGAGTAGAGCTGGAGTTTCTTTAACCGGGCAGCATATGGCATCTGTTTGAGCCCTTTGATCCTCTTGGTGAAGTACTTTTGGGGTCTTTCCAGTTGCTGCAAGTGTCTGGTAAGGTACATCCCAAAGGGGGCATTGTACTCAATTATGGGCCTGATGAGGGATGAGTAAAGAGGCACGATGACCTCCCCTGATCTAGATGTGAATCCCTTCATGATTAGGTGGGCTATATAAAATGTTTTTCTAACCACTTTGGCCACGTTGTTGTCAAATGAGAGATTGCTATAAACCTGGGTCCCCAGGTCCCTAATTACTTCTTCTGTACTTAATGGATTACCACCTATGTGGTAATTTGTGGGCACTTTGTTTTTGCCAAAGGGGATGACTATACACTTTTTGGCGTTTAGCTTGAGGCCATGGCTCTGGCACTAGCTGTCTGTTTCTATGAGGCCCTTTTGGAGGATGCTTGTGTTGGCTGGAGAGTCGATTATGGCACCCAGTTTGCAGTCATCTACGAACTTGGTCAGCCACAGTCCTTCCGTGTTGGCCTGTACCTCCGAGAAATATATACTGAACAAGAGAGGTCCCAGGACTGAGCCTTGTGGGACGCCACTTGTAACTGGTTTGAAGTCTGACATGGCTCCAGCAATTCTAACCATGTGGGTTCTGTCCTTGAGCCAGTTTGCAACCCATCCAGTGATATAGGGGTTTATATTTAAGCTGGTGAGCTTATCTATAATGCCCGAGTGGGTATTGTATCGAAGGCTTTTGCGAGGTCCAGGTAGGCTGTGTGGACCACCTTCCCCTTGTCAATGGCCTTGGTGACTGTTTCAAAGAAATTGACCAGGTTTAAGAGGCAGGATCTGCCCTTAACAAAGCTGAACTGGGTAGGATCCAGTGTCTGTAGGTCCCCAATATCTTTATTTATGAGGTCCATGATGATCCTTTCCATAGCTTTGCAGACCAAGCTAGTCAGGCTTATGGGGCGATAGTTTCCAGGATCCATTGAGGCACCAGCTGTACGCCACTCTTTGGGTACATATCTTGTAGTAAGGCTGAGATTGAACAGTAGCTTTATGTTTGGGTTTAGCTCTTTTTGGAGTTCATGTAGGACGCAGCCTGGGACACCATCTGGTCCCACTGATGCTGTGTTTTTTGCTTTGGAGAGGGCGGCTCTTATCTGAGCATCTGAGAGGGTGTTGGAGCTAGAGTAATGCTCCCAGTCTATGTTTGGTTAGTTGAAGTCGACCAATATAATGGTGTTTGGAGAGACCTTCATATTTTCCAGTGTTCTCAGAAAGGCAGAGTGGGGTTCCTGGGTTTGGGAAGGTGGTCTGTAGCAGGCTATAAATTGGAAAGCAGTTTTACCCACTGTTAGTTGCACATGGATAGTTTCTGATGCTTCGTGCTGTGCCACCAACCTGGAGGTGTGGGTATCTTTGACGAATATTGATACTCCCCCTCCTTCTGTGGTTCGGTCCAAGTTTTGTGGCCAAAAAGCATGGTATGAGGTATAACCTGGTAGTGCTGGGGTGCTCTCGGGAGCCTTGAACCAGGTTTCTGTTACTGCACAGACATCGATGTTCTCCATGCTAAGGAGAGTTTTGAGTGCATGCATCACGAGGTTTAGACTTCTGGCGTTGAGTAGCATTACTCTTAGTTTCTTATCCCTTGTGATACCTATGGATGTGAGTTTGTCTTTTGAGCCTTGCCTAAAAAAAGCACTATGAGGGTAGCAAGAGCCTTTGCCAATATCCGAAAGCCCAGGGGTGACAGGTGCAGGCTGTCCCTAGCAAAGCATCGTGGCTTGTCGAGCATGTCATCCCAGGCTGACAGGTATTGGATCCCCTTTGAATGACACCAATACTTAAGCCAATTGTTGAAATTGATCATCTTGTCTTCATATTGTGGCATCATTCTTGGTGAGGGTAAGATGCTACTCAAGGTCAGGGTCATACCGGCCTGGGCTACATGCTCAGAGAGCTCATCTATATATATATATATATATATATATATATATATATATATATATATATATATATATATATATATATATATATATATATACACACACACACACACATATAGATAGATAAAGTGGAAGTAGGATAAGGAGAATAATAGTGAACAGAATGAAAAAACAATTGCCAAATGGTCAATTTTCAAATGAACAGTGTAACCTTCCCAAGCTCTAAGCTAGAAGAAAAGTTCTCAGCAAACATATCTCCTTTGTCAGATCTCTATTGAAAGTAACTGTGATGAGCGCTTTTGTCAATTGCAAAATTTCTTAAAAGAAGTAGAAATAGTAGTCTGTTAGACAATGCAGGAGAGGCAGTGCAGTTTGCATGTGGGTATTTAAGCCATTGCATACAAAAATGTGGCTGCTCCCTTGTCTCAGCCTTCCATTGGCCCAGGAGGTTGCATGTCAGTGGTTTACATCACTGTCATTGTGGCAACATTGCTTTTCATAACAAAATATCCCTGTAGCACATGTAACGTCTTATGCCAAGCTGCTCCAGACTTCTGCCATATATTCTGGACCCTTCTACTTCTCGTCAAGGAAACTTGTTTTGTAATGCTGGTGGAGGAGGTAGAGAAATGTGTTCTTCATGACACTGGCCTTTAGTTTTAAACTCCTTTTCCAAAGCTATAGGTGGCAGAGTAATAGTATGCAAACATGAATGCTTCAAAATTTGCAATCACACCCATTTTCACCTGTATTAACAGGTGTATAACTATGCTCATTTCATTTATGTGACTGGTAGCAGAACAGACTAATATAGGTATTGTATGACCGCGGTTGCACATAATAATTGGAGGTTTGAAATGTGGCAGCTGAGATTCTTGCTATATGACTAGAGTCACAGTGCTTATCAGTTGTACACTGGCCTCAACAGTGCTCTTCGTGATCCATCATGAACACTGGAAGCAAGAAGGGAAAATGATTTGGAAGCCTTAATTGGCCAAGGGTGAGGTATGTTAATCTATTCTTTGCCCAGATTAAAGGGTGAAAATGAGATAAAACAAATGGATGAAAAAGATGCAAGATTCGGATACAATATAAGGTGAAAACCTAAGGAAAGAGATGAATGGAGTTTAGGAAGGTTTTAAAAAGAAAAAAAAATGGCAGGAAAGTTTCCCATTTTTCATGCATGACTAGATGGTAAATCAGGGAAGGAAGAACAGGAAGTAAGGGAAGGGAAGAGAGATAAGGCAGTGCAAGACAGACAAAACTGACAGAAGATGTGGTGCACCTGTTATGGAGATGTCCGTGTTCAGGAGAGGATATCTCCTTGGCCATGGCATTTGTGCGAATGGCACATCTCATAGCAAATGTCACTCACTGTCACACAGCATGCCAACATCTCACCTGAGTTATGATAAAATCAAAGCAACTCCTGAGGAAAAACAAATCTTATGTTCAAGTCTCTGCAAGGAATGCTCAGATCTCTGTCTTGCATACCTGGGTTTGTTCAGTAGATTGAGATGCTGTGATAAAACTACTTCTGAGGCTGTGCTTCAGCCTACCCACAATCCCACCACCACAGGTCCCAGTACATCAAACACACAAACTTCTACTACCAATGACCCATCACAAAGCTTTTTATGCTAACTGCCCCCAATGCTCATGCACCAGCCCCATACACACACACACACACACACACACACACACACACACACACACACACACACACACACACACACACACACACACACACACACACACACACACACACACACACACCCACACACACACACACACACACACACACACACACACACACACACACACACACACAGACACACACACACACACACTTACTTTAATGTTCTTCAGCAGCCACACATTTGACAGTGAAAGCATCCACACATACAGTCCTCCTTTTTCCACCTGTACAAACAAAGATAACTACACCACCTTTATACATTGCAACTTGGTTTGAATATGTCTTATGCACAGCATGGTCACCTTATGCATGACTGAGTATAGCCTAGTGTTGGTTTACTATACGTCATTTTTAGTGTAGTGTATCTTCTTTATTTATGTCTACTTTGTTCTGGAGCTATTTTAACCACTGTATCTTTGCCAGTGCCAATGCATACTGCATCAGCCTCCATCTGACATAATAATCCCCTGCTCCAGTAACTCCACTGACTCCTCATCAGGCTCCACTGCATGGTGTGGTGAGGACTGATGCAAATGCAAGTCCCCACCTTGTTATAACTGCCTACAAAATATGATATATAACGCTGCACATACTGAGACTATTTTTGCACATGTGTAAGGGTCATACTTCAGAGCACCACCAGGTGAATCCAGACAGGGAAAGCTTGTCTTCAGCTGCCCAAACACATGGTCAGTATTGCACCTTGTTTGCAATTGGGCATGGTGGTATCTCTGGTCTTTTGAATTTTGTGCATTTCTTATGGGTTCTATGAGTGAGGGTTCAAGGGCATATCCATCATTGCCAACAAAATATCCTTGGGGGATAGCAACTCTTACAAAATGTTGGTACAGTTTACGGGTTTGCCATATATGAAAGTTGTAATAACTGCCTGACTGGCCTGCAGACATATTGCAGATGTTACCCTGTGCATTACAGAGTGCCTGGCAGTTGATGCAGTGATACTGATACCTTTTACTATTCACCAGGTGGTACCTTTATTTCAGTGTAGGTACAGTCTGCGGTTCCCCATTAACTCAGGAAATTAGTTATGTCATAGAAATCCTGTATAGCATTGTCTCTCACCTGGGGAATGTATGAGAATAACATACTCTGTCACATGCCGAAGTATCACATCGAGAAACTGATAGAGTATTCTCATGACAGGTGCCTGAGGTAGCAACATTGTGTCCCCGGTAGGTCATTGAATGGTCCCTGCAGCAAATATATGTAAAGGTCCCCATAGCCTGCCATCATAGCTTCATGTATTCATCGGTACTTACTAGGCTATTGAACTGTGATGATCTTAACAAATCTAGACTTACATTCTTATGGTAGTCTTGTGGCATTGTGCTTTGAGTATGAATAACCAAAAGGTGGGCAGAATAAAGATATGTTAAGAGGTTTACTCTTTGCCCTCTCCTTGAGGGACATGGGTGCTAAACAGGGAGTAAGAGTAAAATACATACACTGCAGTTTGCGAAGTGGAAGATGGTTCCATGGATGAAGTATTACCTCTGATACATACCTATCCCCCAACATATCCTTATTTATGTAGCAAAAGAGACTGAGACCCCTTGAATGGATATTCATTCTACCATTGGACTCACAAATGTGAAATTGGCCAAAGAGGATAGGGTCTTTTGAGGCTCAATATGCAAGGCAGAGGCCAACTCTTAGCAGCCAGTATGATACCAATAAGAAGGACAAGGCTTTGGAATGGTCTGCATTGCTTTTATAATTGAGCCTCTTAATTTTGTATTGAGAAAGCATTGCAGTATTTCCAGTTGTGACAAGTGTTTCACAGGTATAAAGCAAGGAGGGAATTCTACTCAATGATTGGCCTAATGAGAGCAAAGCACAGTGGAATAGTTACATCATTGGCCCTGCAGGTCATACCTGTTAAAGAAAGGAGGGAATTCTACTCAATGATTGGCCTAATGAGAGCAAAGCACAGTGGGATATTTACATCATTGGCCCTGCAGGTCATACCTGTATACAGAAGCTGTGTAATAGAAAAGGACTTGCTTACAGTAGTGGATGCGGGGTGATCAAAGTTGGTTCATTGTCTACATAGGTTCTCTGATGCCTGGCTATTGAATCACCTTTCAAGGGGAGTTGTTGATGTGATAGTTACAAAAGAAGCAATAGTATTTGAAGGATGCTATTATATTTCTTGTTATTTAGTACTGGTATATGGTTTTGATACCCAGTGGGTTTTTTGGAAAGGCCTTCTTGCAGGATATTGTTGTCCTCTGTGAAGTTTATGATGGCAGCAAGTTAACAGTCACCTGCAAATATGTTTGCTATAAGCCTTTAAAATTTGCTTTGACCTCTTAGAAGCACTTACGAAACAGGAGTGGCCTAAGGACTAAACCCAGGAGTACACTGCTAGTGGCTGGTCTTTTGGAGGATGTGAAGCACATACCCTAATTTCATGGGTTCTGTTTTGCACCAGTTATAGATCCAATGAGTTACACAGGGGTTTACATTTAGCGGGATAGTTTATGTCTGATACCTGACTGTGGGATAGTTTCAAATCCCTTTTTGAGATCTATGTACATTGTGAGTACTGGTCTGTGCCATACCTCTCAACCTTATAGATTTTCACAGAATATCCAGATTTTTACCTCATATTTTTGGTATGTTTTTTTTATAAAATTGTGATTTTTCTGGCAAATGAGTACAAAATAATTAAAGATTAAAGTTAGAAAGTAATGACAGACATTTGAGTTTTGGACTGCATATCCTTCAGAAAATTCATGCTTATGCAAAATTTTTATTCTATCAACTTTCTATTTTTGTATGAGAAATATTTAAAAATTTCCCCTATATTTGGGCCTTTGGCCCACTTTTACTTATGGCTTTGTCTAGCTTTCTTGCTCTAAGAGGTTGAGAATTATGCCGGTCTGCCCTCATCCATTTATTCAGAGTATTAGCTGTATAGATCGAATGGCTTTCAGTGTTTCAGTGTTTTTCCTTTAAAAAATCCTGCAAAATTGTAAATTAAATACAAACCTCTGTTGTGATCATTGTAAAAGTAAATGAACAAAATAGTATGCATGCTAACAGGTATGAACAATATTTTATGGTAGTTGGTGAGAGACAGATAAGTAATAGGCTATTGTTTTGGCTGGGGATCCCAGTCCATTATCCTGCCTAAGGCCCATTTGACTGTTATCTGGCTCTGATAGGGACTCCAAACTGTTTAGGTAGGTGATATTGGCTGAGGAGGTCATAGAGAGGGTGCTTTAGATGACCTTGAAATGATAAAGGATAGTAAGTTTGACTTGGAGGAGTTCAAGGTCATTATGTTGTCTTAAGCATCTGGAGATGAATTTTTTTAAGAATATGTAGACCTTCATCTAGTTCCATGGACTTGAACGTGTAGTAGGCATTGAAACCTTTCACCGATGGAGTGCTGTCATTGATCTTGAATCCAGTGGGATTTTTTCACACATGTACCCTCTTGTTGGATAGCCTGAGACTGTCACAACAGAAATTGAAAATGTAACTTAATTTTCTTTGGGCTCATGCAATAAATGCAATTAACTGTAACCCAGTCCCCCACCTGAAAGTTATCAGATCTTGTGCAACTCATTCTGGTTCTCAATTACTTTCACAAAAGGACAGCCATGATTTATTTTCAAATGTTAGATCACTTAAAAGCTAAAAAGGGTGCCACTATTTTCTAGAATTACTGAATAAAGCCATAAAAAGCTTATAGCACTTTATCCAGATGCTGTTGAGCATACCACTCAACTGGCCAGATTTTTGCCTCATATTTTTGGTCTTTTTCTTCTGAAATTTCTGGTTTTCTGGCAAACAAACCACTGAGGATTAACGTCACCAAATAATGACAACCATTTGAGTTTTAGACTTCATATCCTTCCAAAAATGCATGCAGACACAAATCCAGCTGCTCTCACAGCTTTCTATGTTTATAAGAGCAATATTTAAGATTTGTCCTTATTTTTGGGCATCTGTCCCCTGTTATTTTAGGCTTTGTCCATATTTGTTTGCACTAAGAGGTTGAGAGTATTGCTGTAGTGTTAGTAAAAAGAAAAGCACTGATTTAAAATAACTTAATGATTTAGACCAGTTTCAACAAATGCAAACTATTAATTTAAGACATAAAAAAGAAGTAAATTGCTGGTATAAATACAGACTATTAAAATTAACTTAGAAACGTCAAAAAAAATTCCAACCATTCATCTCTTGCTCAATTTCAGCCTCTTAAACTCTTGTTGGACAGCATGAGACTGGCGCAGAATAAAGATATGTTAGGAGGTTTACTCCTTGCCCTCTCCTTGAGGGACATGGGTGCTAAACAGGGAGTAAGAGTAAAAGGCATACACTGCAGTTTGTGAAGTGGAAGATGGTTCCATGGAGGAAGTATTACCTCTGATACATACCTATCCCCCAACATATCCTTATTTATGTAGCAAAATAGACTGAGAATCTGAAGACTGAACTGAAAATTCCTTGGGCCTCAGACAATAAAAGCAAATAACTGCAGTGTTACTCCTACCTGGAAGTATTCATTGCTTATTCGCTCAACTAGTTTCTCAGTTTCTCTCAGAAAATAACAACAAGGATTTACTTTCAAAAGTCAGTCACTTAGAAGGGATATATATGCCATCACTTTAAGAGATCTGCAACAAGGCCAACACATGTCCAAGATGTATTGCACAGTGTCCCTATCCACACAGTAATGGTCTGCAATGTTGGCATTACTGAGTCGTTGAAATGGTAAGAGACACTGGATGACATTTTGCCTCCATAGGCAATGGCAAGCACCATTGAGCACAGCAGTGATGGCAGTAACACCCCCCTTTCAAGTGCTCATTTACCAATACAGTGGCATCCAGTAACATGCTTTTGCATTTCCCTTAGACTTAACATGAACATTTAGCAGAGTTTAAATATGCAACGCTACAGCCCCATTACACAGCACGTCTACATTTTTGAATCACTCTGCCATCTTGTTTTGTTTCATTTGCAATCTCTGAGTTGCTCATTTTAATAGCATTGCTCAATACCATGTCATTATACAGCCATTAACATACATCAAGCCTAACAGTGCTACTCAGCCTTCCCGGCTAACAGCACGTGTGTTTCTAAATTGCACAAACCCTTAGTTTGTCCACTTACTACGCAAATTCCATTACTGAGATGCAGAAACGTTTTCTGAATTCATCCCAAGATGGGTGCATTTTATTAATCGTGGAGTTCAGTAATCTTAGAGTTAGTACATATAAGAAGGAAGATGGGGAGGATCTCACCTTCCTATATGAGATCGTGATATTACTTGTTCTTTATAAGAAAAAGAAAAGTTGTTGCTCCTGAAGCTAATATTTGTAGATACTGGTGCAGTGATGCAAACTGCACTCCCCCAGTAATGAGCAGTGAAACAGTGTCAATTTGCAATTTATAGTCCTTTACATTACCTCCAGGATTACATTTCAATTGCAATACCAGACAATATGTATGACTATAAGTTGCTCAACATTTAAGCATCTAACCAGTCTGAGCGACAATGTAATGCGGGTTCTGCTGATTACAAACAGGCATAGTCTACCATCCCTTCCCCAGAGTAACAGGAAGGCAAACAAGACAGATACACACACACACACACACACACACACACACACACACACACACACACACACACACACACACACACACACACACACACACACTCACATGCAGAGGCTCCCAATCATTCCCCTGTATACAGACACACCCACATACAGCTACATACATACAACTCATTCATCCACTCACACAAACACTGGCAAATTGACAACTAATATGACAGTTGTCAAAGTAGCTGACATAAGCCATGATTTGACAACTACTTTAATAGTTGTCAGTCTAGCTATTACATCATGGGTGGCATGTCCAGGACTTTAGTGGTGACTGACATGACACAGAATGATTTCACACACTCACACACACACACACACACACACACAGACACACACACAGGTACAAACATACAAAACATACAAACTCAACTACTTTTCAAGAAAATTACAGAAATTACTACCACTACAAAAGGCTCACTTACTGTGTCCAAAGTAAAAACTTCAGCAACAAATGAATAGGAAGACACAGACACAGCTGATATATCCAGTTCAAAACTTTACTGCAGTGCAGCAGAACACAAGCACTTTCACCAAACAGGCATCATCAGGTGTATTACAAAGGCACTAACAAACACACACCCCTATTTATACATCAAATGTCACATGATACAAATTGAAATTTAATAACACAAACTTAAAAATACAAAGCACATAAAACGCATATAAATTTAATATAAAAACAGACATGAATGAAACATACAAAAACTATACTTTAGTGGTAATAACTACCTTCTCAATGGTCTCTTTTTTAATTTAGGTACTAATGGAACTGATTCATTAAGCCCATGTCCTACATCAGCCCTAAACCTCACTATCCAGGAGGATTCTAAATTTTTGTTTGTTGCACTGCAGTAAAGTTTTGAACTGGATATATCAGCTGTTTCTGTGTCTTCCTATTTGTTTGTTACTTTTCAAGAAAGAGGCAGATTTTGGCAGTAGTTCTGTGTTGTTAAATTCAGCTATTTGCCACATTAGATGAAGCCATTTGAGCATTTGCCTTACATCTTGACAAACATTTAATGGATTTCTATGTGCTCATGCACTATTAAGCATGATAAACACAACCTAGTTGAAATGCCTTACTTCTGTTATATTGTTTAATGGAACTGCCGTCTGCTAAGTGTGAAATATTGTGTTTTTTTCACACTACAGTCAGTAGTGAAACAAAGATCCCCTTAGTTCTCAGCTCGTCACTTAATGGGGAAAGATATAAACTAAACTGCATGAAGAAGTAAAAAGCAGATATGCGCAAAAGTATTTTGTTACCATTACAGTGGGATGGATTATGAGCAGGAATCAGTGTAGTATATGACATGGAATTCTACTCATTGAAGTCATGTCATGGGATATTGTTTGACATGTTTCAGTTTTAGTCATAATTTATATTCACTTTATGATTACTAAAAGTATTATTTCAGTGATTCAGTTACTTGCACAACAGCTTATGACACACATGATGAGTAGGTGTGATATCCAGACTCCATGATACAGTTGTACTTTAAATATTTGCATTTCGGTACAGCATATGGATACTTCTGTATTTACGATGAGCCAGCTTTTATAAATGACTATAGCTAAAATATCTGACTCCTTGTGCAGTTCCCTAAACTGGGGCTTACCTCAACTCAAAGATGAGGTCTAAATGAAAATAAAAAAAAACCCTGTTAACTGTAACAAGCAGATTTCTATATTTCTTGCTTCAGTTGTAGCCACAAATGCAGTATTGGCATCAAGTTTTCCTTGCAGCTTCATAAATCAATGCCAGCAATGAATCTTCACCTGCCAATCATGTCCACTAATAGCTTGCACACAGGGAATGCACCACTTTTTCCTTTATCATAGTTACAGCTTTGCTTTTACAAAACTCTGTGTTAGTTACAGCAATCTACTCTTATAATTTTGATCAAATGTGTATAAATATATATATATATATATATATATATATATATATATATATACACACACACACACACACACACACACACATATATATATATATATATATATATATATATATATATATATATATATATATATGTATGTATGTGTGTGTGTGTGTGTGTGTGTGTGTGTGTGTGTGTATACAGTACATATGGGTCCCTATCAGATGCTCAAGTTTTCAAAAACTCAAAATTCACATTGAAGAGACAATATGATCGAGCTTCCGAAAACTCAAAGCTTTTGAATGGAGATTGCAGTGCAGTGCGGTTCAGGGAATTTACCCTTTTCCCCACTGTAGTACGATCTTGGAGTTCACATATACAATATGCAGGGGGTGTGGGGGTGCAGGGGGGCTTGGCTTCACTGCAAAAACATCAAAAAAAGGTAGATATATTTTTTTTTTTTTTTGAAGTTCGATTTTTCAGAAACTCAGCAATGTCTCAACAATATGAATTTTGAGTTTCTGAAAACTTCAGCTTCTGAAATAGACACACACACACACACACACACACACACACACACACACACACACACACACACACACACACACACACACACACACACATATGTGCACACACACAAGCAAACACACGCATATATATATATATATATATATATATATATATATATATATATATATATATATATAGATATACAGATATATAGAGAGAGAGAGCGAGAGAGGGAGCTATCACAGCTAAAGAGAGAGATGTGTGTGTGCATGTATTGGCTTTTCTTTTATGTCAGCTTGATAAATTGCAGTGACATACTATGTGAGTTGCTTATGAGTTTTTTTACACCTCTCCATTGTAGTGCAGCTGCAGAGATGGCACATATAAGTTGGGATGTGTTGGGACCAAGCCCCTTATGAGGGTACATGAGACCTTGACGCCTGCCAAAAAAAAATCTGTTTTTGTGATTTTTTGTTACACATTTTGATGGTGAAAGAAAATGAATTGTGATTCATTTCATATCTATATGTTTACAGTTCATGCTATGGAATCCATTAATATTGACTAAGTGAACTGATGCTTCTTTTTTATCAAAAGTATATGGTTTTTAAATACAAAAAATATTCAGTTTTGGGAGCATTGACTTTCTACAGGTGTGTGAGATATGGTTGCATTCAGGTAAGTAAGGCTGTTCACAAATGCTGAAGTTTTTGAATATACCAAAAGCTTGGCAGTAGTGTATGAATGTGTGTGAAAGTCCCTGGGATTCATTAAGCTTGCGCCAATGCCCCGGAGTAGCGTCGGCGATCTAGCGCCAAATATGGCTGTCGAGCGATTCAGGTAAGATTTGTTTCCACGTGCACTACTAGCGTATGCCAGAGCTGTGCAGCTCCTGGCACATGTATGCTAATTACCCCATGTGCAGCAGTGTAGCATGCAAATGAAGGTATATAGCAATTCATGAAGTTGTGCAGGTGTAGCGTAAGCATGTAGAAATGTAAACCAAAAAAAAACAGTTTACATGTTGTCAAACATAAAATAGGGGGCAGGAAAGCAGACCAAACTTACGTATTATAATGTTAATATATGCCAATGGCTAAATATATAGCCAACGTCATAAAACAACATGCACAACATATAAAAAATAACATTTAATTTCATGGCCACACCAACGCAAAGTAAAACCGCAGTGCATTGGTGTGCAAACGGGATCATAATGAAAATATATTTAGATGTCATAAAACTGTAATGTAATGCAATTCATGTATTCCCATAATAGTCAATGGCATGCATGCTACACCACAACCATGGCGCAAGGGTTGCTAAGGGTCTGTGACAGTGTTCCATGCTGTAACTAGGAATTAGCAGTCAATGCTATGCAAATGAGTAAAGTAATACTGAATTGAAAACGTCCCACCGGCATAAGGATGTACCACATGGCGTAGCATTACAACACCGAGGAGTGGCCTGGAGGTAAACATGAAATCAAGAGAGGGGCATGCCACTGTATCTGTAAGCACATTGGATCATTGCTAATCTGTGTTGGGTGTTCATAGGTTCATAGGTTCATACTAGGCTATCTGCCCGAGGGCATTTACAAGCCTAACCCATAGTTTTGTGGCTTACGCCACCCCTTTAGTATGGGGAACTATACCCATTATTTTGCTGTGCCTCTGTTGAGCAGTGACACTGAGGTAATCCCTGGGGTATATCTGCGATCTCCCATCCATTGGTCAAGATTTCTCTTGAACAAGGCCAGCGAGGTGCTCTGCCTCACATATACCGGGATTTTATTCCACAGCATAGGGAGTCTTTGGGTGATGAATCTATCCCTCCAGCACGTCCTATTAATAGCCGTGTCGAGGTTTAAGTCTCCCGCCTTGTGGCTCTGACGGATCTAGATTTTTGAGGTGAAGCATATTCATCAAATCTGGGTTTGACATGGCCTTGTATGTTAGGCAAAGGTCACCTCTGAGCAAGCGGTGGCGACTGAATAGAGCTGGAGTTCTTTCAGTCGGGCAGCATAGGACAGATGTTTGAGACCCTTTATCCTTTTGGTGAGGAACTTTGTGGCCTCTCCAGCTGCTGCAAGTGTCGGGTCAGATACATTCCGAATGGGGCATTGTACTCAATCATTGGTCTGATGAGTGATGAGTATAGGGAGACTATGACCTCCCTTGATCTAGATGAGAATCCCTTCATGATAAGGTGGGCAATGTAGAAGGTCTTCCTAACTACTTTAGCTACATGGGTGTCGAATGACAGACTACTATCAACCTGGGTCCCCAGGTCCCTGATAACTTCTTCTGTGCTCAGTGGATTGCCACCTATTTGGTAGCTAGGGGTAACCTTGTTTTTCCCGAAGGGTACGACTATGCATTTTTTGGCATTTAACTTTAGGCCATGGCTCTGGCACCAGTTATCCGTTTCTGTGAGACCCTTCTGAAGGATATCTGTGTCAGATGTGTTTTCTACTATGGCGCCCAGTTTGCAGTCATCTGCAAACTTTGTCAGCCATAACCCTCCTGTGTTTGCTTGTACTTCGGAAAAGTAGATGCCAAACAAGAGTGGGCCCAGGACTGAGCCCTGTGGTACACCACTTGTGACAGGCTTTGAGTCTGACATGGCGCCAGCAACTCTGACCCTGTGGGTTCTGTCACTCAGCCAGTTTGCAACCCATCTTGTGATGTATGGGTTAACATTTAAGCTGATGAGTTTTTCAATGATACCCGAGTGGGGTATTGTATCAAAGGCCTTCGCCAGATCGAGGTAGGCTGTATGGGACTGCCTTTCCCTCATCAATGGCTTTGGTGACTGTTTCAAAAGTCAACCAAGTTTAGAAGGCATGATCTGCCTTTGACAAAGCCAAACTGGGATGGATCCAAAGTCTGCAAATTCCCTATGTCTTTATTTATGAGGTCCATTATGATCCTCTCCATGGCTTTGCAGATAAGGCTTGTCAAGCTAATGGGCCGGTAATTTCCAGGGTCGGTGGAGGCACCGCCTTTGTGAAGTGGGACCACAGTTGCAGTGCGCCACCCCTGGCATGTATCCAGAGGTAAGACTATGATTAAACAGCTGTCCTAGCTGTGGGTTTAATTCCTCATTGAGTTCGTGGAGCACACAGCCGGGGACACCATCAGGTCCCATGGATGCTGTGTTTTTGCTTTGGAGAGAGCAGTTCTCACTTGGGCGTTGGAGATGTTTGGGGGCTGCAATCGCTTGGTATAGATATCTCTCCTTTTGGGGAGGGGAGAAGTTTGCACTGAACCTGTCAGCCAGTATGTTGGCAATGTCTGTAGGATCAGTAATCTTCACATCATTTTGAACTAGTTCTGAGCATATCTGGGAGTTTCCTCCCAGGTTTCTAACATAGCTAAAGAAGGCCTTATGATTGTCTTTGAGTCTTTAGCTATTTTTCTCTCAAAATTTGCTTTGGATGATTTTATGAGAGCTCTTAGTTTTTACTTATAGTGATCAAGGGTGTCTTACCTTTTAAGGATTTTGCTCTATCTTGTAGTAGCTTCCTCCTTTTGTTGTAGAGTTTGTTTATGGCTGGGGTCCACCAGAGTGGACGCTTGCCTTTGGTACAAAGAGTCTTTGTTTTGCTTGGGATTGCCTTATCCATGCAGTCCTGCAGGTGCTGGTAGAAGGCATTTGTAAGTGATTCAGCGGCTTGAGTACTGTTTTCCGTCGGCTCAGGGGCCTTAAAGGAGACCACACTAGTCTTTAGAAGTGTGAAGTCGGCTTTCGAGAAGTTCTTTACTGTGGTCTTTTTTATTTCAGGTGGGGGTGGGATGAGGACCTCCAGCGAGATTAGTTTGTGATCTGTTCTCACCAGTGAGGGGTATACTTCCGTGTTGAACATTGTGCTCCCATGTTCGTGATGATGAGATCAAGTATGTTTTCTCCTCTTGTGGGGATGGTGACTAGTTGTTCCATGGCATTTGAGTTTATGAATTCCAGGAACTTTTGGGCTAGGGTGTTTGGGCTTGAGTAGTGTTCCCAGTCTATATTAGGGTAATTGAAGTCACCTAGTATGATGGTGTTTGGTGATACATTTATCCCCTCTAGTGTTATCAGGAAGGCCATGTGAGGTTCCTGAGTTTGTGAGGTGGCCTGTAACATGCTACAATTTGCAGAGCAGTCCTGCCTATGGTTAATTGCACCTGGATGGTCTCCGATGCATCGTCGTTGCCACCAGTCTTGAGGTGTGGGTGTCTTTGATGAATATGGATACCCCCTCCTTTCTTGGTATTGTCCGGATTTTGGGTCCGAACGCATGATAAGAGGTAAAACCTGATAGTGCTGGGGTGCTCTCAGGAGCCTTGAACCAGGTTTCTGTCACTGCACAGACATCGATGTTCTCCATACTGAGAAGGGCCTCGAGTGCGTGCATTTTGAGATTTAGACTTCTGGCATTGAGCAGCATTACCCTTAGTTTTTTTCCTTTTTGTGTTCTAGGGTGGTAGGTTTAGAATTTGAGCCTTGCCTAAAAAGGCACTATGGGGTGGCAAGAGCCTTTGCCAATATCCAGAATCCCAGGGTGACAGGTGCAAGCCGCCCCTTGGCAGCGTGGCTTGTCCAGCATGTCATCCCAGGCAGACAGACATTGGATCCCCTTTGAATGACACCAGAGTTTAAGCCAATTGTTAAAGCTGATCATCTTATCTCTGTATTGTGGCATCATTCTTGGTGAAGGTAGGATACTGCTCAAGGTCAGGGTCATACCTGCCTGGGCTACATAATCAGAGAGCTCCTCAATGTCTCTTTTCATGTAGTCCAAGGAGGTACGTCTCAGGTCGCTTACACCAGCGTGGACAATGACTGAGTCATATTTGTACCTGCTGTTGAGAGACCTGAGTGCTTGCATTATGTGGCGGATTCTAGCGCCCGACAGGCAGCTTACTGTGACCTTCTCCTTACTCAGTCTGGTGAGCGGGACATCAGTGTGTCTGACTATGGAGTCACCAATAACTAGTGTGTCTGGCATTGTGTTTGGCCTTAAGGGCTGTGACTGTTTGACACTCTGACTGTGAGGTCTATGTGTTGCAGGTGTTGTGTTCTGAGGTGGTGGTTGTTTGGGTGTCTGCTTTGGTGGCCTCTGCTGTTTTGGAAGATTTTTGATCAGAGCCGCCGAGTATGTCTTTGTGTGTTTATGTGTATGATTTGAGGTTGTGATGGTACTATGTGAGACTGGGTCTATAGTGTGTGTGGTAACCTTCTCCTCCTGACTGGTCTTGCCAGTCCTATATTGAGAGAGCTCAGCCTCCAGTTTGGCCGTATAGTTGCATCTCTCGCATGTATTTGTGTTTTGTGGGAGGAGGAGAGGGTTGTCTGTGTACATGAGGCAATTGTAACATTGCCTCAATATTCCCAGGTTCACCAGTTGAGCAGGAGAGGACACTAGCAACTGATCCCTCGACATGCTAGAAGGACTAGACAAAAAAACTTTAAAAGAGATTCCGGGGACGGAGTGACCGAGAAATGGGGTTTGCCTTTTGGGGTGCTATCTATAAGAGTGCCGTATCAAGGTAATAAGTACTGTAGGAGCAAGTGCTAGGTTTAACAGATAGAGAAAAGTCTACTTGGAGTCAAGTAGAGATGATCTTTTAGGTATTAGAGAAAGTGCTAGTAACAGGGATGCTTAAAGGTAAGATTGAAAAGAATGCACTCTGCAGTGTGCACTAGAGAAGTTAGATATGAAAGTAGGTAACTTGAGTTTTACCTGTTTAAAAAGTTAAGGTTTAGTGGAGAGTTACTATTTTTAAAACAGCAAGATGGACTGAAAGGGGTGGTTACTTTTGTATTTTGGTACTATGAAATACTGTAGGATGGCCAATAAATTTAAATAATTGAAGGGGTGGATTTCAAAAGTGATGGTTTTGTGATTACTCACATAAGCCAGTGAAAGTAGAGAGAAATGAGATATATGGTCAGATTAACATAAGAGGCGGGCAACTAGAAAGACAGTGGTATTTAACAAGACAACTTAAATGGGTGGGAGGGAGGGGAAAAATTCTGCCTGACTCAAAACAGAGAGAGCTGTGGTCTCTTTTGAAGTTTTAATATGCTGTTAAACAGAATGCAAGCAAAACACAAGGTAAAGAAAACAAACTACAGTATTCAAAATATAGAAAGTATAAGCTAAGCAAAGCCGCAGGATAGGGGTCTGGAAGTAGCCATAGCTTTGCTTAGCTGAGAACACACAAGGTAACCAAAATTTCATGTGAACATGGATGAAAACGCGCATGAAACCCAGTAAACGGATGTGCGCGGCATGCACCATAGCTGAAACAGGAAGTATACAGGAAGACAATAAGGAAATGCTGCAGCATGGTAATTGGAGTACAAATGAGTAATTAACACCTAGAAACTTACAGTGGGCCATAGACAACAGCTAACAAGGCTGCTAGCAGCTACCTGCAGAACAGGAAAGGGGAGGTGCCTTGCAGCTTAGAAAAGAGAACTGTCATAGCAGAACAAAGCAAACTTGCTGTAGATCAGCTAAACAATACATTTCCCAACACAATCCTGGGTTGTGGAAGCACAAAACAAGAAAGGCGGCAGCTGGATGCATGCCTGACAATAGGAGGTGAATCGGGTTGGAAATTGAAGTAATGGGCAATAGATGAATCACGGCAGACAAGCGTAAGTCAACCACTAAGGCCCCACAGTAGCAGTACCTGCTGTAAAACCAATTATTAAGATACTCTGAAGCTGGAATAGCACAAACACACCCAATTACACCTACATCTTCCATTGCACAATAGTATAAGGTGTGAAAGCTCCACACACACACTTGTGTATTCCCAGACACTCTCCACCATTGGTGTATACAGATGGGGAACATTTAATACATATATGTTAAAGGCTGTTGTAGCTTTGATTCACCAGTATGTTTTGGAGACTGACGGTGGTGTGGAGGAGGATGCTGTCAACCATCTCAGGCACCGGAGGATGAGACGAGTGTTCAGAACCTACCAGGGGCTACATGATCTAGAGATAGTAGAGCATTACCGGGTGGACAGAGACATCATACAGCAACTTGTTGAGCTGTGCCGGCCATGCCTCAGAGCCAGCAGTAACAGAGGGGAACCCATCCCAGTGGACACGGAGGTATGTGTAAGCTTAAGAATACTAGCCACAGGTACTTTCCAAAGGCCAACTGGGGATATCATGGGGATTTCACAGGCATCAGTATCCAGGGTACTCCACCAGTTCCTGGATGCCATGTTACAACATGCCAATGAACACATACACTTCCCCTGAATGTAGAAGACGTTGACCAGCAATATGTGTCTCTTCCACCATGTGGCGGACTAGCAAGAGGTACTGGGTGCAATAGACTGCACGCACATACACATCAAGTCACCACCCGGTGTGTAGGGTAGGTGCTACATAAACCGCAAGGGATTCCCCTCCATCAACTACCAGATCATGTGCAATGCCCGGAGCATTATCATGGATGTGTGTGCTGGCAGTCCTGAAAGATATCACAACTCCCACATCTGGCATGCCTCACAGCTGTATCAGGTATTTGCCAGGGGGGGCATCCCATATGGCCACCTGGTGGGGGATGCTGGCTATGCACTGGAATCATGGATGATGACACCCATCAGAAAGGCACATACAGCCATGCAAGAATGCCATAATGAGGCACATGCAGAAACCAGAATCATCATAGAGAGCGTGTTTGGGATGCTGAAATCACGGTTCCATTGCTTGGACATATCTGGTGGAGCCTTGCAGTACTCTCCAAAAACGTGTCCCCACATCTTCATAGTATGTGCCATGTTACACAACATGATCCTGCGGAAACAGCTGCAGCAGGGACAGAATAGTGAAGGCCCTCACAGCCCACCACCATTGCCAAGGGACCCACAGGCACAGGGGAGCTCAGACCACGAACACCCTGTGCTAGCCCCAGTAGGCAGATGGAGGCATGCCCAGTATGCCCATGCCTTAGCAAAGAGGGAACATATAGCACACACACTGACAGTGTAGGCACTCATGGACTGACACCCTTCTCCACGAGCACACACAGCAAACATGGATGGCACACACACACAACCACCTGTAAATTGTCATGTATAGGTGATCTACTGTGTGCATCCTACATAGGTAGTCCTCAACTATTGTACACACAACCGCCATTGGCACAAGGTATGTCAATACCTGAACAGTATATTAAGCTATCAGCATGTGTCCATACTGTATGTACAGGTTCATAGATACATAGGTAGGTACATGTCTAACCACCGAGGCCACTCATAAACATAGGCAAAACATGTCTGCTGTCGCCACCCCATCGATCAACTAACTGTCCCTCTGTGGAGCAGAGCCACTTGCGGGATCCCTGGGGTGTAGCTACTGTTCACCACCCACTCTGCAAGGATTTCCTGGAGTGTTAGTGAGGGGTTTTGTATAATGTAATCAGGGATGTGTTTCCAAATAATGGGAAGTATCCCTGACAGGAATCTTCACAGATGTGTACATGTTACATAGTATACCTTAAACACAGCTTGCATATATAGGTAGTTCTCCACAGAATAATAAACATGTGGAACACACAACCGCTGAAATGTGGGTTCATCACCCTTGCCCTACCAGTGCCTGCTCTGACAGGTAAGATATCACTGCCAGGATTAGAACACACAACCATGTACACATTCATCACAATAACATACCACTAAGTTATCTGAAATGTACCAATGGCAGTCGTGTATACTGACAGGATAAAACACAAAAGGTAGGAATGTGTAGAAATAGGACAAACCGGCATGTGCACAATGAAAGGTGCATGTTTTATATATATATAAATATATAAATATATATCTATCTATATATATGTATATATATATATATATATATATATATATATATATATATATATATATATATAGAGAGAGAGAGAGAGAGAGGGAGAGAGAGAGATATGTCGATATATGGGGATATACATATATATGTAGATATATAGATAGGTTAACAATATCTACATAACCATGGAGGTACATATAAATGGGATACCTACCACATACCGACGCATGTAATCCCGAGTCTTAAGGTCCAAAAAACGCAGTACTGAAACACTAGATGCACGAGGTGTAATCTCACGATGTTAATGGACAGTTAGTCAGTGCTTCTGGTGTTGCGGTTTGAGTAGGTTACTGTGTGTATGTGTGTTTCTTAGGGCTGTAGTGTGTGTAAGTGTGTGTTCGGTGTGAGGTGTGTGTTGTTGGGGGACTGTAATGTGTGGTTTTGGGTTAGCTTTGTGCATCTGTTTGCGTGACCTAGGATGTAGAATATTAAAGTAGGGGGTAGTGTGTGGGGAGCAGACACTTACATGGGGTGTGTAGGGGGGCTTGGCCACCTGCTCATATGTAGTATAGGATGGTTTGTTTGGATGTGTTGGGTAGCAGTGTGTCTGTGTGTGCATGTGTGTGTTCCATGTTCGTGTTACCTTTGCGAGTTACTGTTGATGTCGGAAATGTGGGGTATGGGAGTCTGTTTCCGGGACTGTGTGCGCCAGAACACAGTGGTTTCAGGATTCTGTAGGTCTCCTGTATACAGCGGTTGAAGTGTTCACATATGTTTATAACATAGATTATAGCAATCACACATTCTGCCACTACCAACCTTTATGAACAAAGGATACGGAGAGTATATGCCTATACACCCTTACAAATATGTGCTACGGACATGAGCCAGTGATAGTGTTAACACCTGTTCCACTTTGCGAGGGACACTCCTTCTTTGGGTGGTTGTGTTCTGACCAAATATATTAAACGTGGCAAATGTTCTGGGATTGTAGGACATAATTATGTCCCATATGTACTGTAATAGTCACATACAATAGTTATTTCAGTAGCTAAAGTACCTACATGGTACAGGAAACAGGATAAGCTACTAAACTGCTACAAGAATAAGCTTATAATTAGGCAAGAAAGAGTTCTATCCCTTGGACTGACTGTGGGTTTGTGTCGGCCTGTAAAATCAGATTTGTGTCCTGAAAAGGACCCACTATGGACATATGAAAAGGTGGCAATCCTAGCCAAAGAAGGTCAGTCACCACCACAACTACGATGACTGCAAATACCTATGACAGAAATACACAGCTATCATGTAGCAACACGCTATTACATTCAGATGTATTAACAAAGGGATTCAAGGACTAACATCACCTGCATGATATACAGGAACCACATAACAGTGCCTTAATGAATCAGCCTGCAAATACCTTTGTATTAGTCCACAAAAGGATAGGTGTTCAAATAGGGAAGGAACCCTCACGCACATAGCGATTATGTATAAAAGAGTTCCTACACCCCTACATTTGCTAAGCACACCCACCATCACCCCTACACCCAAACATATTAAAATACAAACTGTAATAACATCACAAATCATTCACAGACTGTATGACATCTGCAGAAGCCTTAACGTACCTTGTCAGAGACACACTAACATGGCCCAAAGTGAAATAGCGGCTGTTATACAATGGAACAGCTGCTGATATAATATGGTTTGTTTGCACTAATCCCATTTCAGAGGGTTGTGCATACACTGGGATGTGTTAGAAATTAGTGAGTAACAGCACAGTATGCTACACTTGTACACCAAATCAAGGATGTCTGGTGAGCACACTGTACACCACATAACAGTTCATGCATAGCCATACAGCCTTGAGCTGGCCAAACATCCTTACCAGACTTAAACATCTGCAGAAGTATCAGGTACAAACAAACCCTGCATAAGTAGCACTGTTTCCAAATATAACAGCTGTACTCACATGTAGAACTAAATCGTCTAGCCATTACACACAGTCCATGAGAGTCATGAAGCTAATATATCTCTGTGTGTATCCATATAGCTGTTGAAATATATTGCAATAACATATCTAGGCCGTCTCCCTTGAAAGTAAGGCAAATGGACAATGCCCAAAAGGAGTGCTCACTTATACACCACTGTTGCCATGGTATCAGTTAATGGAGTAGCTGCACAGCTGATGTGCATCCAATTAATACTTTGGAACAGCAATTGGTGGACAGGATACCACATGTTACCGATATGTAACTAGAAAAGGATGTGTTATCACACATTCAAACCATCCGTATATACCAGTGGAACATTACAAATAACATTGAAACACAAACCGAAAAGGATTGAATCAACTGTTAATGATACGTAGGGTTACTAATAAGGTATGTAGAACAGTCAGTATGTCTGTGTATGTAGTACTATTCTGTAGTATTTAAAGTACGCACAATCCATATAGTGGAAACAGTTATCTTGTAGTGATGTATTTGTGTGTACTGCTGTAGGTCACAAGGCAAACACCGCATACACCACAAGGGATGCTATATAAGGGCTTTGAACAGAAATACTCATCACCAGCCAACGTCAGTGGCAGGGTTGGTCCAACAAGTATGTGCTATAACAGGGGATAGTATATGTTGATGTATTGTAACTGTAGCCATATGTATGGGTGTAATACAGAGAATAACATGTAGAAGATTGGGCCACTGTGCAAGTATGTTTTGCATTGTGGGATATTGTGCCAATAACTGTGTAATGTACAGTATTGTAGGCAGATATGTATTACAAGCTACATAGCATTACTGTAATGGTAGGCAAACATTAGTTATATCAATTGGCATTTACAATACACAATAACAGGATACATATGTCTTTTAGTGAGCTGACAGTTTATCAGCATGATAGCAAAGTAAAATGGAAGAGCTATTTAACTATCCATGCACATAAGACATGTAATATGTGCAAAGGTAGGTACTAGGCTGTCTTACCAAGGGTATCTGTAAGCCTAGCTAGCGTGTGTTGTCTTTTGCCACCCCCATAGGTTGGTTCTCTGTGCCTCTGAATGACAGAACCAATAGTTCCCTGTGCCTCCGTCCAGCAGAGCCACTGCAGTGATCTCTGGGTACATGTCTATCTCCCATCCACACGTCAAGGTTTCTCTTGAAGAGTGCTCATGAGGGGCCCTGCCTGATGTACATTGGAATCACGTTCCAAAGCATAGGGAGTGTCCGGGTCAGGAATCTATCCTTTCAGCACATCCTACTCATCATTGTGGTTAGGTGTATATCCCTAGAGCATGTTGCTCTCAGGGGCTTCTGTCTAGGTGGAGCATATCCAGCAATACAGGGTTGGACATGGGCCTTGTATGTCAAGCAGAGATCACCTGTGAGTATGCGGTATGAAACTGAGTACAGCTGGAGTTTTGTAGGTTGGGCTGCATAGGTCATCTGTTTGAGGTCAGTAATCCTCTTGGTGTGGTACTGATGTAGTCTTCCAAGCTGTTGCAGTTGTCTTGTAAGGTATATCCCAAATGGGGTGCTGTATCCTTTAATGGGTCTGATATGACATTTGTAGAGTCACAGTGGCCCTTCTGATATGGATGCGAACCCATTAGAGATTAGGCGGGCCATGTAGAAGGATATTCTAACCACCTTGTCATTATGGGTATCGGAGGAGTGATTGCTATCTACTGGTGTTTCCAGATCCTGTATTACCTTTTTTGTATGCAGGGGACTAGCACCTATGTGGTAGTCCGTGGGTAATTAGTTATATCCAAAGGGGATGACCATGCACTTTTAGGCATTCAGCTTGATGCCATGATATTAAAACCAGGTGTCCATCTCAGTGCAACCCTTCCAGAGGGTGTTTGTAACAGCTGGGGAAACAATTATGTCCCCTAGTTTGCAGTCATCTGCAAACCTTTTCAGCCAAAGCCCTCCTGTGCTTGTCTGTACATCAGAGAAGTATATACTGAACATGAGGGGTCCTAGGACTGAGCCCTGGGGAACAGCAGTTGTAAGTTGTAACTGGTATGCAGTCGGACCTAGGGTATGCAACTCCCACTGTGTGTGCTCTGCCCGTGAGCCACTTTGCAAACCATTGCATGACATAGGGGTTAATGTTCAGGCGGATGGGTATGTTGATAATACCAGAAGGATGAATGATGTTGAAAGCCTATATGAGATCTAGGTAGGCTGTGTGGACCTCCTTACCTTCATCTAATGCCTTGGTAACTGTCTCTAAGAAGCCCATCAGGTTTAGGAGTCATGGTCCGGCCTTAACAATGACAAACAGGGAGGGGTCAAAGGTTGGGCAGTACCCAGTGTCTCTGTGACAGTGATCCATGATGTGCACCATAGCCTTGCAGACCAGGCTAGTCAAGCCTGTAGGGAAATAGGTCCCATGGTCCATTGTGGCACCACCTTTGTGGAGCGGGATAACTGTTGCTGTGCACCATTCAGGGGGCACTATGCCCGATGTGAGGCTATTATTGAACATGGTGCGTAGGTGAGGAGACAGTATGATCCAAAGTTTATGTAAAACGCAGCCTAGGATGTTGTCCAGTCCCATGGATGCTGTGATATTGCCTTTAGAGTGAGCAGTTTTGAGAGGGATCTGCCAGGATGTTGCCAATATCAATTGTTTCTGTAATGTTCATGCTTTTGTGCTGTAACTCATAGCAGATCTGGTTGTTGACATCAAGGCTTTGTGGTTGTTGTTGGTATTAGTTGCGTTATAGTTTTCATAGCTAGCTTTGGAGGATCTTATAAGGGATCTCACCTTCTTACTGAGGCTGGCCAAGGATCCCCTCCATGCATAGTATTGCCCTCTCATTTGCAACAGTGTCTTCCTCCTCCTGTAGTACAATATGTTCGTGGCAGGGGACCATCAGATTGGTTTAGTTAATTAAGAGTATAGCATCCTGGTTCTGTTTGGGATAGCACAAACCATGCACTCCTGTAAGTGCTTATAGAGTGCATTTGTGTAGGATTCGGCAGTTGTAACAATACTGTCCATCTGCATGGGTGTCATGACATCCACCACGTCTGCCTTAAGAAGCATGTAGTTGGCCTTGTAGATATATTATACTGTGGTTCCCTTAATGGAGGGGTAGGTGAGGGATGTGGATATCAACGGTGTTCAGCACATGGTCTGATTGACCAACGAGGAGTTGGCTTCACATGTGGAGCACAAGTCACTCTTGTTGGTAATGACTAGGTCTAGGATATTTTTGCCCCTGGTGGGTGTGTGGATATGTTGAGTCAGGGCATTGGTGTTTATGAATTCCAGAAACCATTGACCTAATGTGATGGTACACGAGTAGTTTTCCCAGTTAATGGTGGGGTAGATACAGTGAGGGTTATGTGATGAGTGTGGTGTTGTTTGACTGTGTACCTTCTCCACATGACAGTCAGGGTCAGGCTTGGTTGGAGAGACCTTTACCTCCAGTTTGGCTAGATGAGTGCATCTCTCACAGGTTGTAGTGTTGGGTGGTAGGTGGAGATGCTTGTCTGTGAAGATGAGGCAATGTGTACATTGCCTCAAGATGTCCAGATTCATCAGATAGACACGTGAGAACACTGGCAGTTGACTCTTGGACATGCCTGAATATAGAACTACATTCACCTAGATAAGTGAGGAAAGTGAGTACAACAGCTACATTACTCTACACAAGTGAGAAAAGTATGTACTAAACCTATTCACCCTTATCCGTAGGTGATGTGGAAGATTGAGTGCTATAGTAATCATTAGCTTACGTACTGTTTACAAGTCCTGAACAAGTGCTTAGCATGAATAAGCAATCCGGATAGGGTCTTGGATAATATAAAGACATGGCCCCCTCCCCCCAACAGGTACGCAGGCATATATCCATGTACACCACAGGGCCCCTGTACCCACAACTATGCAGGTACAAGCTGCACTCAGTCTGCATGAGACCTGCCCACATCACAGGTTGTATCATACACATATGGCAAAACAAAATGCTCTCCACATACACATCATGTAAAACATAGCTCCATGTCAGGTTGTGTACACACTGAATGGTGCACACCAACAGGTATCACAACCCACAAAGGGGGAGACACCACTGATAATGGGAAATACTGCACTACTACCCTGCTGAGTCTAGTCTGGAAGGCCATGAACCTTGATCACTTAAGTGATGTCAGCAGTACAGATGTAGATGACGGTATAGTTGATGTCACACTGCATATCATAACCTTGCCAGGTCATAGGACATCATCACCCATGCTGTGTACCAACTACACTCGGTATACTAGATGTACATTCCTATGTCACAGGAGTGTTTTGCAACAGGACTGCTGGCAGAAACAACACTACAGAAGGTGTCTGAATAATATGTGATCATCACACCAGTGGCAGCTACAGTATGTCAAGGTTAATGAATTCTATTCCCCCTCATTGTAGTCCATACCTCACAGACAAACAGAAGGCATCTGCCTATTGAAGTATGTGAATGACTATGACCTAGGAGCAATAGCTGACTCGCATTGTCACCCCTGTGTTAATAACCCTGTACCCATGAACTACAACCTAGGCAGCGGTCATCATAATGGACACTTGTGTGTGAGGGATGCAGCTGGGCAGTTGACTTTCCTGTGATAGCTATGTCACCACACCTGTCAGGGAGTCATGGTGGCAACCCTAATAATAATAAGGTGCCATTCATGAATATAGAGATCATTGTCCAGCCATACAGACCACTCAAGTGACCCATATCAGATCACATATTTCCTTTAAGGGGTATTGGTCATGTGCAGATGGCCTACACCAGCCTTACCATTCCCCATTTCCACTATGTAGCATGATGCATATCCTGAATAAATCTATGTCCAACCCAGTGATGTCGGACATGCTACACATACTAATCCTGATCTCGAACACATACTTCATGGACATCCAACTACCACATGCTGGATAGATCCTTGTCCCATACACTTGACATAGTCCTGGCATATTATGCATTCCTGTCTGTCAAAGCTGCACATCGCTCCCCTCTCAGACATGGTGTAATGACCGCATGGTAACGCATGGTATATGTATCATTAAACCTGTGGATCAGTAATGTGGCACTGCTCCACCTGGCCCCACAGACCTGCCTGTCGGTTACTGCCAAGTAACCTTTCATCCCAGATGCATTGCATGCATGGCCCATGGCATATAGCCCACTAGTTGACTTTGACTGTACATGCCATAGTTGATATACATCCCTGCAAATACCATCTGGCTAGTCAGTGTCCCATGTGTATCACATGTGCAACACTGGTGATACATGGCAGGATGTTGAATGGCTGTACAGTGCCGTGTAGATGTATATGTTAGGGCGGTACAGTGGTGCAGCGGTTAACGTTGTTGCCTCACAGCAAGAGGTTCACCAGTTCGATTCTCGACTGGGGTGCCTTCTGTGTGGAGTTTGCATGTTCTCCCTGTGTTCGCGTGGGTTTCCTCTGGGTACTCCGGTTTCCTCCCACATTCCAAAGACATACATCTGGAGCGTTTCTCCCCGGGCCTCCACTGAAAACAGGCTCTGTGGAACCTAGTCGGACATTCCCGGTCAACAAATGTTAAATAAATAAATAAATAAATAAATAAAATATGGCAGAACACATACATGTAAAACCTTATATGAGTATGTCTGCAGGGTCACAAGTCATGTCTGTTAAGGCAGTGTAAGTCCTTATATGTGACATATACACTGCATCAAGGTCAACTGCATTAATGTGGACACATCCAGCCATGTGCTGATAGGTAGCAACACCAGTACAGGCAAACAGACATACCTACATCAAGACAGCAACCACATGGAATATGAGCAATGTAATCAGGTGACACACACACACACACACACACACACACACACACACACACACACACACACACACATACACACATATATATATGGTGATAATATCCACTCAACATTGAGTGTCACGTGTGTGACACAAACATGTCAGTGTCATGTAGGTTTGCAAATACAACTATTTAAACTGAATTAATGTGATACACATGTGTGTTCAGCTGTATCTCTGTATGTCTCTGAGGTACTGTGACCTGTCTCCATCATTATGTCTTCCAGGTATGCCACATGCAAGACTTCCCCCTTTTACATACTTGGAGGATGAGGCCCTCATCACATACCTACTCGATAATCACAACATCCTATTCAGCCATGTGCCACAGGATGCACAGCAGCAGGATGCCCTGTGGATGGAACTTCACAGGAGGGTTAATGATGTGGATGGCCACAACCGCACATACCAGCCGGTGCACAGACACTGTACAGACCTCATTAGATGGGCAAAATAGCGTGCAAATGCAATCACCAGGGAACAAGGTGCAACAGGTGGTGGACCACCAACCTAGCCCCCACTCACACATATCGAGGAGCTACTGGCCAACCTGGGGACACCTGCAGAACCACATACACATGCCTTAGCCGATATTGTGGAGGTGGGTGTCTCTCAACCACTTTGCCTGGAGTTGCCTGGTAAGTCAGTACTGCACCTATAACAACTATATTCCAAACAGCTGCATGTTTCACTGTACAATATGTAATGTAACTGCATATGCAAGGCATGTATACACACATGCTGCGTACTATAGCATGCTACTCTAGTCTAGTATAGTCTATTAGTATAGTCTAATGTACTGGTGTATGTGTTATCCACATTGCCCCCCTGTATCTTTTATACAGGAGTGGATTATGCTCATACTGCTGTGTTACTCCTATTTAAGTACCTCTGGCATTCTGTGGTGACAGCAGCCTGTTGCAGGTGAAAGTGTTATTATTTATCAGGAACCGTAATGCACAAATCTATCTGCCATGTTGCCATTCACAACATGTAGACATAATGTATGGTCCTGTCACAATATACAGGTCAGTCTTGCAATGCATCCCAATGACTATCCATGTGCCACACTTGCAAACTATGTGAATCATCTCACCGACATGAATCCTCACAAACTTTATTGGCAGCTGTGCATACAATGGTGGAGGTGGTGTTCACTTTAGGAACGTACAACAGATCTGATCTCACATGTGGTGAATACAAACAGTACTACACAGTGGGCTGGAGTATGGCCAGCACACAGGTTTCACTGGTGTGGATCATAGCCCTGCTATGAATGTCACACAATGTGATGCGCTATCTTGACATGTCCATGACATCTATTGTCCTGGCTGCTACACTGCCTACCTAACCTGAAAACATATCCCACATACCACCCTTTATTTGCATAACCCTGTTGTCAGTTGAGCATATATGTCATATGGGACAATGCAGACATGTGAAATTGATGCCCATCACTATTATTTGGGCAACACATCTACACACATGGCCATGGAGGATGGCCAGAGACATGGAGCAACACACACAGTAGAAGTGTTGTGCTTGTGTGTACACCCTGTCATACAATGGCTACATATGGTTGGGCCATGGCCTTTCTATAATGGTCATAATGTAGATGTGGAACACTAGACAACTAGACATCCTACAGGCCTGTGCACATCTCGTGTAGGAGTAACATCAATCCACCACATAGGATGTGTTGAACATCTTGAGGGTGTTGCAACATGACAGCAGTCACCTGTACACTATCCACATCAGGCCACAGATACAGTACATTCTCGTTGCTAGTGATGGACATAAATGCCATACTAGCTCCTTGTGTGTGTGTGTGTGTGTGTGTGTGTGTGTGTGTGTGTGTGTGTGTGTGTGTGTGTGTGTGTGTGTGTGTGTGTGTGTGGTAAACAGATGTCATGTGGGACATGGTGTACCAACGTGTTTGCCATGTCTGCCCATACTTGCCAGGCTGCAGCAATATGGTTGCAGATGTGCAGGGTTGTCATCCGTATACACAATCAGTGACCACTGTTACAATTTCCACATCATGGTTTAGTGTGTATACACCTCAGTGACGTGGGCCACATTCCACAGTATATATGTATTGTATCTGAATGCAGTCATGGCTATGAACCCTATCTGTAACTCACACTGTATAGCACTAGAGACTCCTCATGATTCCCTGCAATGGCCATGCACATCAGCTAAATTTGCAGTATATCTGTAGGGTGGACAGACAACACTGAATTGGTACACCATTGCCCCACTGTATATTCGACAGGACACCATTGTGTTAAACATGTATGCATGTCATTGCACACGTCAGCAGATCACATGTCATACTACATGTGATTATCAAGGTCATATGCCACACATCAGGCAGGTGCACTGTTAACCTGTGCTGGTCCACATGGTGTAACAAAGTGATGTATGCTAACCACTACTATGATTGTGTAGTTTGCATGACGTCTGCTATCACACATCCGTGCTGTTGTGTGCAACCTAGGGATGTATGATAACTACCACTATTATTGTCTGCACTGCATGCCGTCTGCCGTATCACATGCATGTTGCATGCCTTCTGTCATATCACGTGTGTGTGTGTGTGTGTGTGTGTGTGTGTGTGTGTGTGTGTGTGTGTGTGTTGTATAGATTGTAATGTACAGTTCTTGTCTGCCCTCACAGGTGATGTAGGTGCATTGCCCTCCTGCAGTACATCAGATGTTAGTGTCCCCATAGACTCTAGCAATGATGATGAATGTATGATTGGGTCACAGGCAGAGTTGTCAGGGGCTGAAACTGTGCCATTAGTTGCCATTCCATCAATATCCACCTCATCCCCGCACACAGATCCCATACCTGCACATACCCCATCAACAGTGGTCATAGAGGAAGGACAGTTGGCATGTGGTAGCTTGGAACATGAAAGTGTGGGGGGCTATGGAAGGTGTGCCTGCACACCATGGTGTCAGCCAAACTACTGGTGGTGCCCAACACAGGCACATGGCCAGTGCTGCTTGTAGGAGGACCTCTGGCCAACATGCTCCTGCACAACAGAGCGCAGCAGCTGGTGTCACCAGATGCATGTTTCAGGCTGTAATGGAGGCACAGGCACGTGCTGAATGGTGCAACAGAGAAGATCCGAGGCTACAGAGGGCTGCTGTCCATTCTTTAAACAACAGCATCCAGGCAATGGTAAATGCTCAACAGCAGATTGCTGATGCTTTGGATAGACGGTTGGGTGACATGGTTGGAGTCCTTGACCATGGCATGACAATCCGCGAGTGTGAGCTGTCTGTGTTAGAACATCTGGTAGGAGTGAGGCATTGGGCATGTGGACATAGGCCTGCTACATCACCTGTGTCAGATCTACATGTACGAGCTACTTCACATGCCCTCTCCCATAGTGGTGGTAGCAGCAGCAGTGCATCTGATGCTGTGCTGTCCACACCATGACACAGCAGGCCATGTGTATGTGGCCCAGGATGGTTCCAACAGGGACATAATTCCAGTGGACTAGTGACATCAGACAGTACCCAATCTGCACCTCTGTCTGGTAGTGCCCGTGCAACCCCTGGCAGGCACAGGTCACATATCCGTGGCCAACACCATGAACTGTAAAACCTCGCCTGTACAGTCTGCAGCTGTCAATAATACTCCTGTGTAGGCCAGACACATGGGAGAACTGTATGCAGACATACCCGCACACACTGGACACATATGTAGGGCACCGCAATACACACTTGCATAACATCCACACACGCCCAATTAGATCAAAGGCCCACACCCACAAACATGATATCATCCAATGGTGAAGCCTAGGCCTCTGGCAAACAGTAACACCCTGTGCATATGATGATGCCTGTACCGCATCCCTGACATACACAACATCGGTGCAGGGACATGCTCGTATGGTCTGATGCACAGGGTGAACAGACTAGGATGATATGTGTAGTTTACAAATGTTACGACTGTTGACAGTGAGCAGATATACCATGTAGTACATGTGTACAATACTAACAGTATGTGTCTTGTGTAACAACAGTGCAGCTTAGGCCTCCGTCAAACATTGACACCCTGTGCATATGATGATGCCTGTGCCATATCCCTGACATCCACACCATTGGTGCAGGGACATGCTCATATGGTGTGATGCACAGGGTGAACAGACTAGGATGATATGTGTATTTACAAATGTTGAGGACTGTTGACATTCAGCAGATATACCGTGTAGTACAGGTGTACAATACTATTAATAGTATGTGTCTTGTGTAACAACAGTAAATGCATGTTGGTCATGTTGTTCTGCTGTCCTTCTTCAGGTATAATTGCATGTGCCGGTGGATGTCATTGTTTACAGTTAAGTGTCCCATATGTAAATGTGGACTACTCACAGGTATGTATGAATATAACAGCATGGACCATGTAGCTGCCACATACCAGTGAGAATTTCCCATGTTACAAACACGTCTACCGTTCCAAGAGCATGATAGCTGTGTATTAAGCTACTGTGGCCACAGACATGACATCCATAAAGGGTGACATCACAGGTACAGTTACATGGAGTGGTGAGGTAAGAGAGTGGTCTAGCTGATTACAAGGGTAGAGGCCAGTGGGAAGTGTGATGCCTCAATGCGAATCAGTAATACACGTTCCCATGACAGGATGCCAATGCACAACTGCACCCACACACTCAGGTATTGACACATATGTATTCAGTGACACTGTAACACACACACACACACACACACACACACACACACTCATGGCTTCACCAACACAGTAACACAGTTGCTACTGGTGGGATGAGGACCTCTGCCTATGTGCAAATCATCATTATAGTACTGTCCACCTACATGACACACCACAGAGAATAACACATGTACAGGTAGTCAGTATGGCCTAAGATTGGGGACATTAACAAGGACAGTTGAATGCATCGCCTGGATGGTGGGAGGGGTCCTATCAGATCAGTATGGTAACATACATCCTCACCCCAGGGACCATGCAGCCCTACATACACACACTGTGGCATTCAGTAATTAATACACCTATGTCATGCACATACAGATTCCTCACATATGTGAGATACACACCCCTGCCTATGTCCTCCTTTATACATTGCAGTCTGTAGAGATTTGTACACTAGTGTACAGGAGAGTGAGTAACAAGTGAGATGTATTCCCCACAATATGTGACAAATATGGACACACACGCAACCACATATGCCAGGATTGTGAATCTCACACCTGTCTAGCTCTTGTTATGTATGTCAGACGTACAGCAGAATTGCACACATTACAAACTGTACTGACGCTTCCTGTGACAACAGTGCTGATATATGCACTACGGACGTCATATATATATATATATATATATATATATATATATATATATATATATATATGTAGTATTGTAATAGTAATCTTTAAACAGGCAGGTGTTCCGTACCCGACACTGGCACGTGTGTGTGTGTGTGTGTGTGTGTGTGTGTGTGTGTGTGTGTGTGTGTGTGTGTGTGTGTGTATGTATGTCTGTCCCCATTTGCCGGTGGACTCTAAATTGCTTTTAGACTGTCCACACTCCATACATTTCTTATACCGACTGTTAGCAAGGCCGATGATGTCACCCATCTACAAATACACCTCTGGGAGGACTGTGTTCCAGTAATCTCAGTAGTGTGTTCTGTAACTGTGTAATGCTGTAGTGTAATAAAATTGTTAGTTCGGTGTTCGATTCCCACACTTGCCGTGTGTGTGTTTCTCTATTTGCCTGAAGACTGAGTAATACCTTTATACTGCTAACACTGCATACATATCGTATACCCACCGTTAGCAAGGCCGATGATGTCAACCATCTACAAATACACCTCTGGGAGTGCTGTGTCCCAGTAATCTCGGTAGCGCGTTCTGTAACTGCGTAATGCTGTAGTGTAATAAAGTAGTTAGGTCAGTGATCTAGTCCCACACTTGCCTTGTGTGTCTGCATGTATGTGTCTCCCTGTTTGCCTGAGGACTGAGTAATACCTTTATACTGCTCACACTCCATACATTTCTTATACCCACTGTTAGCAAGGCCGATGATGTCACCCATCCTCAAATACACCTCTGGGAGTGCTGTGTCCCAGTAATCTTGGTAGTGCATTCTATAACTGCATAATGCTGTAGTGTAGTAAAGTAGTTAGGTCGGTGTTCTAATCCCAAACATGCCAAGTGTGTGTGTGTGTGTGTGTGTGTGTGTGTGTGTGTGTGTGTGTGTGTGTGTGTGTGTGTGTGTGTGTGTGTGTGTGTCTGCCTGCATGAGACAAGTACAGTGCTTTTTAGTATTCGCTGTAGTGCATGAACTAAGTATGCAGCCCTGCTAATACTCGGTATATGTTCCGCACCCATGTGCCATGCACATACAACCTTGCCTAGGATATCCCACTATGTTGCTAGTAACATGCACATTGAGGACAGATAGTAGGCATGGTGTGACCGCAGTGGCCTGCAGAGGACATGGAACCCTGTACAGTGGTACAATTGGCACATATATGCAGATATTGTGCCTTCACTATGTTCCACAGTGAATGGCTGCAACTTATGTGGTGCCATCATATGTGATCCACTAAGGCTAGACAATGCTGTACACATGTGCCCTGTATGGACCCATGCCACTGACACCACAGAATACCTGTACATTCTATACATGCAGGTGCAGGGCTGACCTGCTCACTGTAAGCAGGTTTCACCACACCAGGCTAGTACTGGCATATCGGGGTATAACAAGCTGTGTACACTACATGTGTCTGCCAAACCAGGTATACCTGTACATGTCACTGTACAGTATTGTAAGACATGCACATCCCAGGCAATGTCCATGTGAAGGACTATCAAACACAGACATGGTATGCATTGCTAAGCTATGGCCCTACACATTGGTAACCAGCATGTCAGGCCAGATATTTCAGTACCCATCTGTGTGGGACATTGCAGACACTACACCCCTGCCCTGCACACCATTGTCGGGTGTTGCAATGGCAAGGATTACCCCCCCCTCACCCAGCCTTGTACAGCCATCTTGCCCAGCCAAACACTACACACCCATGGAGCAATGCATACTTGCATGACAGTACTGGCATCCTGTGTCTACATGTGGGTTGTGATGCTCCCAACCACAGTCACTCCCAGTATAAACCTCATTGGCATACCAACAGTTGTCAAGCACTTTCACATGGCCTAGCCCATTGAACCTCCAGATATCCCCTGTGGTGCATGTGGTCATGTGCATTACTGCTGTGTGGCAAACTAAGTAGTTACATTGTGTATTATCTGCCCTGGCATAGGTGTCAATGCATGTCCATTAGAGTGTGGTTGTGGTGACAATGGCATCTGCTCACTTGGACTGACATGTGTGCCACACCTAATGTACGTCTACTATATCTGTTGCAGATGGCCACTCACTCACCTACACACATGTTCTTACAGCACTGCAACATGCCACCTCTGTGGCACATGTAGTAATGTCATGCACATGTAATAGTAATGAGTAGTCAGGTGTTTGACCCTGTACTATTCAGTGTGTGGCAGATTATGGTGAAGTCTCCAAGCCCTTCCCTGGTGTACATTGCCTGTCCCGCAAACACACTCTCTGGTGGATGTGAAGGTGTACACCTGCACAGCAGCAGCATGTGTATTGTAACAGATGGAAGTTGTCAGGTGATGGCGTCTGCACCTATTGCAGTCCTCCTCTAGCTGATTGCATGTGGTACAGATGTGATGGTGTTCCCATAGCCATCTGCATGATAAACACAGTACACTATCTAGGGAATGATGTGCTTATCTGGCCATGACAGTCGCTGGGAGTGGTACCTGGATGTGGTGTTCTGACAGGGCATCACAGATGATATCTGGATGTACTTCAATCATTTTAAACAGTGGGAAATAGCCTAATGACAGGAGGGTGATGTGCCACACAACTTCAGCATGTAAGTGTAGCTATGTTGCATTGATACTACTGCCTGTTTAACATGTGTGTGGTAATGGCTATTCAGCATGTTAAAATACAGACATGACAGTACTCTGTTCATGAGGTAACCCCATCTGTAGTGCCATCTGTGAACAGGTCAGTGTGTACAACCATTTGTTTCCTGTGTTACACACTGAACACACTTCTGTGCACAGCAGAAGCATGGTGTGGGGATCGCAGATAGTACATGATGATAGGGATGTGTTACTGTCATTGCATCCCTGACTGGCCATGTGTCACATGAGACAGTGGTATGACTGACACTGTGTGGGATTCCCAGTGACAAGCCAATGATGGGCAACTGTTCATAGCTGTGGTCACACGTCTACTACACATAGTACAGTTGCCATGGGTATATATGCATGTGCTGTGCTCCCTCTGCAAATGTATACAATCTGTTGGGTTGCTGGTGATATCTATGCATACTGTCGTAGGTATTCCTGTATGCTGTTGTCTATCACTAAGCCATATGTGGGTTTAAAACACAACACCATAGGCCAAATGAGTTGGTAGGTCCCGGCAGATCCTCCTGTCCCACTTCAGCTGACCATGGCACCAGGCATTAACATCAACCTCTGTTGGCTATGTACCACCTTCTGGTGGCTTCACCACTGAGAATGGAGCATGTCCTCCTTGGGAGCGGGACCAGATGGGTAAATATATGCTGCCGTGCGGTCCTGGACATGTTTCGTAAGTAGCTCCCTAAGGGGTTATGAAGCCAGATATGCCAGTTCAAGGGTGGAGTGTCACATTTACAGAGTGATGCTGCCTATCCTGGACAGCCCCCAGCACTGCCTCCTTTGCAGCTGTGTAGGTGCAGTGGCAGTTGCCCATGGCTGGAGAACTCCATCCCATTGTTCCCATGGGCTTTTGAATGCTGAAGACCCACCCCCATCCAGGGTGTATCCCCCCCCCCCACATGTATCATATACCAACCCTGTATGCTGTCATTTCTGTGCTCCTACCATGGCCATACCTACACTCCTTCCCCAACATCTGACCCTCACCTATAGACACATAAGGCCATTTGGCTCCTAGAACACCATCTGCCCTATACATAGCTGTCCATTACACATACATGCCCACTGGACACATGAAACCCTTGTAATATGCATCATAACATACTACTGTTATCCTCACCACTGTCCTTCAGGCGCACGGTCCTGGTATGCACATCACTCCTACATGGTTCATGTACACGTGAGGAGGATGACCCATTGTACACAAAACACTACCGGTCCCTCTATGGTTACCCCATTTACCTTTATCATGATGATGATGTTGCATATTGCAGGAGTACTGTTCACACATAATGATTGGACAGGTACTGTTGTGTTAATGTACATTACATGCACAGAGTGATGTATACAGCCAATGTACAACTATTGTCTGTCTGAGGGAGTCTTGTGATCACATAGAGCAACACCACTACATAATACAGGTGTAGCTGTTTCCTGTTTCATTTGTTTGTAATGCTTTGTTACCACATGGCATGTCCCTGATACAGCTCTATATATGTATGTACCTATATGCTGGACATAAACACTCACATGTACTTCTACATGATGGGATACATTCCTATACTGTTGAATGACCACGCTGTATGATATCCTCTGGTTACAGCCTCTTACACTCGATAAGCCCCTACATTGCTTAACCAATGCAATACTCACATACTGGTAGCCAAACATGCTTACAGCCACTTGTTCCCACACTTGCTAATGCACCAGCATTGGTGCTTGCATCTGTCATTCACACCACTGGGTGTGAGTGCAGACCACAATATTACCTTGTGATGCGTATTACATCGTACTACATGACTCCAGTATCGGGATTGGCCACCCATTAGGCGAAGGCATCGCGTTCGGCTGTACGGAATCTGCAGCCTGTCCAGTGACACAATCATATTTGTGTGTACCTCATACAATGTGCTCCCACCTTGTGATGCCTATTACATTGGAATACATGAATACAGTATCAGAAATGGCTGCCTATTAGGCAACGGCATGGCGTTCATCTGTACGGAATCAGCGGCCTGTCAAGAGATTCATTCATATTTGTGTGTTCCTCTTAGGCACACCTTGTGATGCCTATCAAATCGGACTACATGACTACAGTCTTAGCCGGCCTTAGGTATAGGCCAACTAAGTGGCCGCCTAGGGCACCGCTTTAGTGGGTGCACTTTACCATTATTTATTTGGTGTAGGTAGACCAGGATGGGGGCACTGGGTGCTGTGGTGGGGGGGTGTCATTGTGCCATCTGCCTAAGGCACCAGTTGACCTAAGGCCACTCCTGACTCCAGTTTCAGGAATGGCTGCCCATTAGGCAACCACATGGTGTTCAAAGGTATGGAATCAGCGGCCTGTCCGGTAAATCATTCAGAATTATGTGTTCCTCTTACAATCTGTTCCTACATTGTAATGCCTATCACATCGGACTACATGACTACAGCATCGGGAATGGCTGCCCATTAGGTGAAGGCATTGCGTTCGACTGTATGCAATCAGCGGCCTGCCCAGTGAATTAATCATATTTGTGTGTTCCGCATACACTCTGCTCCCATCTGGCTGATATATGGGAACCGAGACCCTGCATTACAAATGAGTAGTTGGGTTGTGGTAGCCACATCCGTCGGATGGGTCATGCTACCGCATACCTATTATAGGTTTGCCACCTTCTCAGTTGGCCAAGGTAGGACTTTAGGGTTACCACATGTCCCACTTTGCGAGGGACAGTGCAAAAATAATCAATACATTGCACATGTCCAGATTACAGGACATTATTATATTCTATGTTTCATTAATGACTGCATACAGCAGTTATTTTATACATGACACTTCTATATGTTATGTGAAGTAGCATAAGCAATCCAAATGCAACTAGATTAAGCTTTTATTTGTGCAAATAAGTGTAATCCTGTACTATGCACAGCTGTAGGTATGTTTAGTCCTGGAATGTCTGACATTTCTACAGAATATGTCCCACTCTGGCCATTTGGAAAGGTGGCAACCCTATAGGGCCTGTATGTACAGACATCAGACTTTGCAGGGCAACACACCCACAGCCAGTAGAAAGGGGTGTACTTTACTGTTTCGCCTAAATAAAAGGTTACTCTTGTAGCATTATAGTTGCTTATACTGTTACCTATAACATTTAGGTCTTTCAGAGGAACATAATTGTTTTATGCTACTGCTACAGACAATATAGGTAGTCTTTGCCCTAAATCACAGGACATTTGCTTTAATTACAGTTATTATGCAGGACACAACTGCCCACAGGGGAGTTTCCCTCGCAAAGGTGGACAGGTGGTAACCCCATACCTTTTATTCTATCAATCTTCTAAGGTAGTAGGCGGAATATTCACTTTCTCTCACTATCAGACCCCTCATATGAATGGAGAAGAATAAACACTGAATCAGGCACATTGCATAATGACCTCAGGGATACATTTAGAAGGTTGGTGCTATTAACCTGACACATTGACAGACACAGAGCACATATGTATGCAGTTTATGACTCTTACATGTTGTCATTATTCATTACGTGTATACCACCACCTTTCCTCCTAATATCACTAGTTCTAGGATGGTTTAGTTGAGACTGTGTTAGGATTCTGATTCGTAATCACTGACATCCTTGGTAATAGGGGACAGTTCAATGATATGGTCCCTATGTATTCCACCAATGGTTTACGGACTGTCCAGTAGATGTGCTCTCATTGTTTGGGAAGTATGGGCATCTGCTATACCCACATCAGAATATTACTTACACCCACAGGGCAGTCCTAATTCATGTCTGCCAGCCAACACATGCACGTCTAGCCCCATAATCGCATATCCATAGTTCCCCCACCTGCCACTACTCTACAGCACTCATCCTTACTGTGGGCGCAGGTGGACGCAGGTCAGATATGAACACACCCCTACACACTGCCCACTCTCGCCGTGTCGGGACACATGTCGTACGTTGTGTCAACTCATGTGTTATCAGGCTTGCACAACCTACTGTTCCGTGTACAGCTACATCCTGGACATAATGGTGTTTGGTGACATTGGTTGAAGGTACAAAATTTTTGGTGTCCCGCAAGGGACATCACTGTCCATGTTTAAAGTGTAGACCTTGTAGATCTCTCCCACTGGTAGTTTCCTGCCGGTGGTCTGTGAACCAGTGTTGTATTTACCTTTATTGCATGTCTGCATGTCTCACCGGCCCAGCTGGGGTGGGTGATAAGTAGATATTTGTTGAGTGGACCTCCCACTAACATATGCCCGGTCTAAACATGTTACCCATAACTGCTGTAACATAACCTAGGTATATACATGTGTATATTTACTGTAATATATATATATATATATATATATATATATATATATATATATATATATATATATATATATATATATATTTACATTACTATATACAGACATATCTGCATATGTATTCATACATGTATATTCATATTGTGCTGTTTCATATATATATATATATATATATATATATATATATATATATGTGTGTGTGTGTGTATGTATATATATATATATATATATACATATATATATGATTATATACATATGATTATATATATATGTACATCAGTGTGTCAATACATTTCCCGCTCATACACACTTACACATGCGTAATGGTGTTTATAAGCTTCACCAGCATACTAGTGCCTTATTCATTATAATGCCGACACACGAATGCATGTGTTACAGAATTTGTACTTCAACATATATTGTTGTCTGCATGTGAGTATGCATATATACCTATTATGACCCAGCTGACCTCTACGGGGCGGTCCATTAGAACTGGCCCATCTAATGCTGGCACGCCTGGATCAATAATTGCATACTCATAATTCCCCCACCTTCCACTACTTTATAGCACTCATCCTTACTGTGGATGCAGGTGGGATATGAACACACCCCTACACACTGGCCACTCTCCCCATGTCGGGACACATGTCGTACATTGTGTCAATCCATGTGTTATCAGGCTTGCACAATCTACTGTTCTGTGTACAGCTACATCCTGGTCGTAATTGTGTTGCCCTATTAACTGGAAGTACCAAATGTTTGGTGACCAGCAAGGAATGTCTCTGTCCATGTTTAAAGTGTAGACCTTGTAGATCTCTCCCATTGGTAGTTTCCTTGTGGTGGTCTGGGAACCAGTGTTGTATATACCTTTATTGCATGTCTGCATGTCTGCATGTCTCATCAGCCTAGCTGGGTGGGTGGTAAGTAGACGTTTGTTGACCCGTAACTGCTTCAACATAACCTAGGTATATACATGTGTATCTCACTGTAACACACACACACATATATATATATATATATATATATATATATATATATATATATATATATTTATTTACATTAATATAAACAGACATATCTGCATATGTATTCATACATGTATATTCATATCTTGCTGATATATATATCTATATATATATATGTACATCAGTGTGTCAATACATTCCCCGCTTATACGCACTTACACATGCGTAATGATGTTTATAAACTTCAACAGCATACTAGTGCCTTATTCATTATAACACTGACACACTCCAGTCATCTTGTAATCGGTATGTTGCATGTTTATACAGCAGACAGATGTTGCTATATGTTCATGTATGGATTTCCGATGGTAATTGGAATGTGATAGTGTGATTTGACCTGTCCGTCTTCTGCACAGACTATTATTCCATGTACTGTCGATGTTTGTATGGGCACATTCCTATTATTTATGTCAACTAATGGAATGCATGTGTTACAGAATTTGTACGTCAACATATATTGTTTGCATGTGGGTATGCATATATACCTATTACGACCTAGCTGACCTCCATGGGGCTGTCCATTAGAACCGACCCATCCAACCCTGGCATGCCTGGATCCCTAATTGCATACCCATAGTTCCCCCTCCTGCCACTACTCTACAGCACTCATCCTTACTGTGGACGCAGGTGGATGCAGGTGGGATATGAGCACAACCCTACACACTGCTCACTCTCCCCGTATCGGGACACATGTCGTACGTTGTGTCATTCCATATGTTACCAGACTTGCACAACTTACTGTTCCGTGTACAGCTACATCCTGGTCTTAACTGTGTTACACCCATCAATTGAAGGTACCATATTTTTGGTGTCCTGCAAGGGACGTCCCTATCCATGTTTAAAGTGTAGACCTTGTACATCTCTCCCCTGGTAGTTTCATGCTGGTGGTCTCGGAACCTGTGTTGTATTTACTTTTATTGCTTATCTGTATGTCTCACTGGCCTAGCTGGGGTGGTGGGGGTGGTAAGTAGACATTTGTTGAGTGGACCTCCCACCAACATATGCCCAGTCTAAACATGTCACCCATAACTGCTGTAACATAACCTAGGTATATACATGTGTATTTCACTGTAACATATATATATATATATATATATATATATATATATGGTTCTACCTGAGATAGCCGACAGCTGATTTCACCGACAATGAATTTGCGAGCTCCAGAAGATCGACAATCCGGAAGACCGATGCTATGGATCAAAACACCGACGCCGAGGATACCGACTTGGAAAAAGGCTGTGTAAGTATGCGGTGGTGACGGACATTAGGGTGCGAGTAAGGTAAGTGTGGATATTGACAGTCTGTGGGGATAGGGATGGGTTAAGAGACTTAGGGTTAGTGCGCGGGTTAGGTAAGTGTGCGGTAGTAATAGTGTTTGGATTAGGGGCGGGTTAAGTGAGTTAGGGTTAGGGCCCGTGTTAGGTAAGTGTGCGGTAGTAGTATTTTTTGGGTTAGGGGCGGGTTAAGTGAGTTAGGGTTAGGGTGTGGGTTAGCTGAGTGTGCGATAGTGACGGACCTTAGGGTAAGGGTTTGGGTTAGGGTTGTAGATAGTTGTGTATGTGAGGTTTAGTGTGGGTTTGTGAGGATTTTGGTGTGCTTGTGTTGTGTGTGTGGTTTTTGGACAGGGGATATGTTTTGTTAGTTGATTGTTGTTATTGTGATGTGTGCAGCGTATGAGGTTTCGTGTTTGTGGACCATCGGTTATTTGATTGTCGGGCATGTGAGGTTTCGTGTTTATGGTTTGTCGATTATGTGGTGTCGATGTTTGCGTTGTCGGTGTTTTGCAGTGTCGGTTATGTCAGGTAGAACCATATATATATATTACATTAATACATACAAACATATCTGCATATGTATTCATACATGTATATTCATATCTTGCATTTATATATATATATATATATATATATATATATATATATATATATATATATACATCAGTATGTCAATTCATTCCCCGCTCATACACACTTACACATGCATAATGATGTTTATAAGCGTCACCAGCATACTAGTGCCTTATTCATTATAACACCGACATACTCCAGTCATCTTGTAATCGGTATGTAGCACGTTATACAGTGGACAGATGTCGCTATATGTTCATGTAGGGATTACTGATGGCAAATGGAATGTGATAGTGTGATTCGACCCATCCCTCTTCTGCACAGCCTATTATTCCATGTACTGTCGATGTTTGTATGGGCACATTCCTATTATTTATGTCAACAAATGGAATGCATGTGTTACAGAATTAGTACATCAACATATATTGTTGTCTGCATGTGAGTATGCATATATACCTATTATGACCTAGCTGACCTCCACGGGGCAGTCCATTAGAACAGGCCCATCCAACTTTGGCACACCTGGATCCATAATTGCATACCCATAGTTCCTCCACCCCACCCGTGTTAAATTTACAGGCGTAACATCCATTATCCACTTGTTATCGCAGCCATGACACATCTTTACACATTTCCCTCTGCAGAGCTTTTGGGGCCCTACACACATTCTGTCCCACCTCGTGTATTCACAGGGTATCCCGCCATGTATATTTGCACATACGTGCTTTTCCTGATGTTATGGAATACAGCCATTTGCACTTTCCAATTTTTGGAGGTCCCAACATGGGACTACATTCCGCCTCTGTGTAAAGTAGACTTAGCATTTCAGCGATGTTACTCCCAGTGGTAATACCCTGCCTGTGGTGTGAGTAGCAGTGCTCTGCTCACTCCTGGGCAGCTTTTTATGACATACGCTGAAGGCACATTACAATACCAACATTGCTCTTGATTCCCTTCACATCCCTTGTTTATGCTTTACTGTTACAATGTCCATTCTTTATATATATATATATATTTATATATTTCTCATGTATGTAGATATATATCTATACACACATATGTGTGTGTGTGTGTGTGTGTGTGTGTGTGTGTATGTATATATATACATATATATATATATATATATATATATATATATATATATATATATATATATATATATATATATATTTGACATCTGTACATACAAACGTACATTTCCTATGCTGGGAGCCGCTTACACCCACGCAGACACACTCACCTATGCTTACTGTGCATTACATATGTTTACTGTCGCTTATTTATGCTTATCTGTGCCTTATACATTATGACAATACCACTTTGATTGAAAGTAACTGGTTAATAGTCCCATGCGGTATACACGTTCACCTTTATATGTTTAAATGTCGGCTTTACAGCAGAGCAACAGTAATTCCACAAGGAAATTATATGTGCTATTGTTGACCTTGAACTGTGAATGCCTTTTCTTTAGGCGGATGCTCTAACTGTTACACTATTGGTGTTCTGCCTAATTTATATGTATACCCATGATGCAGATTTACCCGAACACACGCCTCATCACTTCACTTACACACCAGGCATCTATTTACCAGCTGGAAAAAATGCACTACAACACATACGTCATTCCCTATTCCCTACTGCTCTGGACTCGTGCCGCATGTTGACTCACTCCAAGGATATTCAAACTTATATAGCCTATAGTCCTGGCACATACATGTGTTTGATTGTCAGGGTGTTCATATGGTCTTCCGGGTTTAGGCTTGTCCGACTGGGGACCAGGACTGCCCTGTACCTAGTTGAAAGTCAGACTTAGCAAGGGGAGATCGTCCGTTCCACTTTTAGCATTCTACCTGTGGTTGGGGATGCAAAGGTGTGCTTACCGATGGCCATCCTGATATATAACAGCACTATTATGGGGATTTCCTATATTGTGACCATGTTCATTCTTCATATCTACATATATATATGTACAGTGTATATATTGGTCTGTACATACACATACATATACACTTACATGCTCATTTACATTTCCCATACAGTTGAATCACTGCCACCTAATGTCACGCATACATGCTTGCATACCCGCTAACGTCTCGGATTGCCACCTTTTCATATGGCCAAAGCGGAGCATTTTCGGGACACACATCAGACTTTACAGGCCAACACATACTCACGGTCAGTACAAAGGTTAGAACTTTACTTGTTTCCCTAAACAAATGCTTATTCTTGTAGCAGTTTGTTTGCTTCACCTGTTTCTTGTAACTTTGAGTATTTTACATAAATAACTGTTTTATGCAACTGTTACATGATATATGGGATGTATTTCCTACTATCACAGGACATTTGCCATTGCATTATATTTGGTCTGGACACAACTAACAAAAAAAGGGACTGTCCCTCACAAGGTGGGGCAGGTGGTAACCCTACTTATGTCTGCTTTACAGTGCCTTAAGCCCCCTATATCCGGCTGCCACTATGCAAATGTGTAAGGTATATATTCCCAATAATGTATGTGGGGAGACGTGCAGCACAATCAGGTGTTTAATCCCGGGTCGTAGGTTCTGCAGGACCGACTGGAGGCTGAGCAGTCTTGTGGACAGCTACTGCTCATACATCTTGTGTCCATATGTATACAGGACTGGACATCGTGTCATGACACCAAGTCTAATGTTTAGAACAGACACATATCCCATGAGGAATATCCAAAAATTGTGGGCAATGGTGACCATCTTTGCTTTACGGCTGTAAGGTAGGGTTATACATGCAAGGGATACATAGTTTGCAATCCTGAGAATGCCTAGGATGAGACTGCCTACTAGATATGGCTGTGCCTATATAGCAGTCCGAGTCTGGCTGGTTTTGGTGGATGTTCAGGAAGGGGGTGGTGGTGTGCTGTGTAGGGGATGATGGGTATTCAATTATGTATCCAGGTGTGTTCGGGTTGGATGGCTCAGTTCAGGCTAGACCATTATGTGGGTATGTGCCGGTAACTTTTCTGTACATGTGTATTGCACATTTTAATGTTCACATGTTTGTGGGATTGTATTATGGATGTGTATATTTGTTCTTTGGTTATCTTCCAGATTCACACACCGCTCCCTCGTAGACCTCCAGTTCACCTATTGTGCATCCAACCCAGTCTCCCATTGGCGATATATTACATTACCCGTCACCTCCCACCCCCATATTCCACTATCAAAATTCATCCCTTCTCTAGTTGATGGCCCATGGCACAATCAAAAGAACACATTGCATACACTACATATCTCTCTGACCAATATGGTTGTGAGGCCTACACTAACATTTCTGATCAACCACATGTTGTACATCATGCACTTAGGTACTCGCAAATACTTATCTTTCATGACATGGTAGGTAGACCGGATAATACCCGTTCATCTATGGGCCATCCTGGCAGGGATGTCTTGGACCGCAAATGGGCAGATATTGGGTGAATGCTCTGACCATTGGTAGGGTTGACACCTTTTCATATGACCTGGATGGGACATTTTCATGGCACACATGAGTTTACAGGCCAACACATACCCACGGTCATTACAAAGGATAGTACTTTAGTTTCATGCCTACTTATAAGCTTTTATTGTTGTAGTGGTGTAGTTGCTTATTCTGTTTCATTTAGTTGCTTATTCTGTTTCTTGTAACATATAGGTATTTTATATATGGACATATGTACTGTATGGGACTATTTCATAACATATGGGACATAATTATATCCTACTATGGCAGGACATTTCACATTTATTATGAATTTTGTATGGACACTCCTGCCTAGAGGGGGACTGTCCCTCACAATGTGGGACAGGTGGTAACCCATACCATTGGGCTAGGCTTGGCAATTGGCGGCATGCTAACATGATGCGTTTCACTTTCACTTGATATAACTAGCAACACTACAATGGAATACGGGCACGGGGTTTTAAATCTTTGTTCGAGGGACAGGGACTCAATATTCAGCTAAGTGCCTTTGTGTTCACTTCTTATTGTGGTGTTCACAAGTTGTCTTGTATGCTTTGCATACATTTCAGGATCCACGGACACTGACAGGAGTGATTACTATTGGAGGCAGGCTGTACTAGTCAGCATTTTAGGTTGCGCGTGCAGCCGACATGATCACGCCTCCGTGGAGTGCTTGAACACGGCCCCTGCACTCATACACGTTTCCTATGCACATGGCTGTTACAGCAGCGCGCCTTCATTAATATGCATGTGGTGCTGCTGTGCCATCTCTATGCTGCATGGTCGATGCAAGGCTAATGCCGTCCTTGCACCGAGCTTCATGAATCCCGGGGAGTGTCTGCAAGGGAATTCATTCATTTGATCAAAAATTCAAAACACTGAAACATGCAAAATGTTGAAACTCAAAATATTCATAAGAGGAATTTGCCATTTCATCACTGTTTTGTGATCCTTGTATATAAAATTAGCATGAAATGAAATTTGAGCTTTTTAGTGCTTTGACTTTTCAATAAAATGAATGTATTCCATTTGTGGTTATGGTTAGAGTAAGGGCTTGGAAAGTGGACAAATTTAGCACCATGCATATGTAATTATGTGATGTGTGTGTGTGTGTGTGTGTGTGTGTGTGTGTGTGTGTGTGTGTGTGTGTGTGTGTGTGTGTGTGTGTGTGTGTGTGTGTGTGTGTGTGTGTGTCTGCTGTAGTGGTACTGTTAGTTAAAGGGTTTTCATTTGGTACTATTTACATGTGGGATTATGACAGTGACAGCATTAGGGTTAACAGAGATGACTCAGGTGGGAAAGGAAGACTCCTGTCCCACCTTATTCTTATCTGCTAACTATAGACCTTGGCCTACCAGGAAAGTCTTGTTGTACAGTTATGTACAAGCTTCTCATAGAGGTAAGATAGCTGTGCCTGTGGTGGAGCTCAAGGGAGATACCAAAAACTCAGGGGTTATGAATTAGAGCCTCGGACAAACTCCCTACAACCCATCTCTTGCATCTGAGCACAGTGACTGGTAAGACTATAACTGGGAATGAAGGGGGAGAAGGACAATCACCTAGTGTGGGGGAGGAGACATAGACAGTAGAGCAACTGGAGGACCATGGCAAACCTTCTGAGCATGTTATGAGGGTCTGAGACTGTTGAGACCCTCACTCCTTAGGTGCAGTAACTATCTCTCAGGACAAGAAACATGTTGGTAAATTGGGTAGAAGTAGAGGAACCACTGGGTCAGTTAAATGAATGGAGGGTAACAAAAAAAGCTATAATTACTTTTTAAGAAAGTCAGAAAAGAAGAACCATAGGTTCATAGGGAAGTTCTTGGCTGGCTGCCCTTGCAGGCCATTTTAAGCCTGTCCAATTTCCAATTTTGTGCTCAAAATAACCTATCCATAGATTGGTCTTACACATCCCATAATCCATAATTATATATTACCCCTAATGAGAATAACTGGGATCATACCATAGATAATTTGAAGGGACCCATATATGGGATAAATCATTTAGGGGCTGCATCTGTCCATTACCAGTATAGGGTGCAGTCCTTGGGTAAAGTTTCTATTTTATATGGACAGGAGTGAACTTTTTATCATGAGAACAGGAAGTCTGTTCTACAGCAGCTGTATCCATCAGGAGATACACTTGTCCCTCCAAAGCATTGTGTTGATGTTATAGAAGAGATTTAGATCCTAGACCGACTATTTATGATACCACTTGACTTGTTGAGGTGCAGCAAATCCATAGGTAATGGGTCACAGGATGCCCTTTATACCAGCCAAAGGTTACCTCTTAGCAATCTGTAGGATACCAAGTATAATGACAGAGCATTGACTTGGTCCATGTAGGATATGTTGTTTAAGTTTTAGTAAGGTACCTCTGTGGGCATACCAATTGTCATATGTGTTTTGACAGGTGCATACGAAAGGGGAAATTATATTCAATGATTGGCCAAATGAGGGCTGAGTAAAGGTGGGCAATAATATCCCTAGATCTAGACATAATCCTTCTGTGCAATACAGAAGGCCTTTCTTGCAGCAATAGACAAATGTTGGTGAAAAGTTAGGTCACTCTCCACATAAGTTCCCAAATCCTGAGCAACTGAGTCAACTCTTAGGGCCACATTGCCAGTGTGATAGTTCCTTGGGGTAGATGGCTTCACAAAGGATACAGTATTGTATTTTTAGTGTTAAATTTCAGTCCATGAATTTGGCATTAGTTATTTATTTGAGACAAATCTTCCTGCAAGATGGTTAAGTCACTTCCAGATCCACTGATAGCTGATATCCTGCAGTCACCTGCAAAATTAATCAGCAAGAGCATTTTGAAATTGTCTTTTATTTCAGAAAAAGTAGACGCCAAAAAGGAGAAGTCCCATACATAACTCTGGGGGGACTCAACTGGTGACTGGTATCTTTGTGTAGGTAACGTCCCCTATTTTGATTATCAGCATCCAATCTGAGAAACATTTGGCCATCCATCAAGTGACATAATGGGTTATTTCCAGTTTATTTAGCTCTTCTATTATGCCTGAGTGGGCATACCATTCAAAGTGTTCATTAATGCTTCTTTCAACAATTAACAAAATACTTATTTATAGTTTTAAAGCAACCATCTCAACTCAGCCAAGCATCCAACTTCTATTTTACATCATTATAGTTCTATACATAGCTGTTTTCATTTTCAGAAAAAAGAATTAAATACAAAACATAAAAAAACGTTTGTTCTACATATATGCTGCCCAAGGTATTATGTTGGTGATAGTATGTGATTAAAGATGGATTCAAACAAACATATTACTTGCATCTTGTACCTCCACTGCAATTATTACACATGTTGATTCATCAGTATAGCCAACAACATTATTCCTTTGGAGATAACTATCTTGATAAACTCCCCAGAAAATATACTGTTATTGAGCTATCACAAGTATGTTTACTACTTAGCCACGATTCACATAATCCTGACAGCACATGATTGTCAAAAGCTTTACAAAAAATTCATGCTTCGTTTTACTAACTGTGGTCATGCCACTATGTGGTTTAAAGATGTAGAATGTTAGAATACAGCAGCAAAGAAGAACATCTGGAATTATAAGGGATTATACTACTCTGAGCTGGGTGGTGGGTCAAAGATAAGTAGGGCAAGTGAAGAGAAAATGAAGTAGTGTATGCGGTACAAGGATGGGTTACAAATGGAGTATTAAGGGGCTTTGACAATACAAAATGAGGAGTAAAGGTTTGCTGTTGTACGTGTCTGCTTAGGCCATAAAATAGGTCTTATTGGATTTGGAAGGGAAGGTGTAAAAAGATGAAGTAGATTACAGCAAAAGCAAGAAGAAAGGAAACAAAGGTATAAATCAAAATAGAGTTGGTAGAAGAGTCAAGAAGATGAAAAAGGTGTTCATTAGGTGGGGAAGAGAAACAAGGATGAGTGGAGCACACTTGACTAAGCTTAGCAGTGCTAAGATGGAAATCATAGAAGATATTCATAGAGTCATTGACTGTTCTTAAGCTAACAACCCGGGGGAGTGGGATCTTTCTAAGCCTAGCTAAGTTTTCTCAAAAGAATGATGTTGTCCTGCACCCAAATACAACATTGAGGCCCAGGCTTTTATAAGTGTGACACTGCCAGCCCAGCTATCTGGAATTTTCTAAATACTTCTATATAATTTTGAATATTGGTATGATTTATACAGAACTGTATATTATGTACTGAGCTTCAAGAATGTAACCACAGCATACCCTGCTGCAATATAGAAGATTAACTTGCAAAGGTGGGACATAAACAAAGGATGTTATCTCTCAGTTTGTTTGAAAGCAGACACAATGTCTAGAGCTAGAAGTTTTTTTATTGTCTTGTAATAAAAGTAATTACTAGGTTTAAAATGTAAAGTGTTTTATTGCTTTATGACTTCCTAGCAGCTACACAGTTTTGAGTGGACACCTGACAGATATGTATTTCTCACACAGGGATGTTAAAATTTTGTTAAGTTTCTGTTTAGCCTGGGAGCTGAAGTCAGGTGACAAAAAGTGGCATCATCCAGACTAACCCAGCAGTAAAATTTGATATTAATTTAATAGCTTTCAAAGAGAGACTGTGAATTTTGTATTTTGGCTTTGGCCTGGAAAAATCCACTGCTTATCACATCTGCACTTGGCTTGTAAGTAAGACATAGGGCATAGCATCTCTTTTAGATATAGATAGCAATATAGTAAATATTTGTTTAGATGTTTTCTGTGTTTATTTGAGACTGTCCTGCAATGTTGTTTTAAAATATTTCCTGTGATTTTGAACGCTGAAGTAACTGTGTTGATTTACAGAGTATTGTCTTGTGCTTTTATTATTTATTATTAAATATATTTAAACCTATCTTTGTGACTGATATTTGTGAGACATATTTAAGCTCTTACAGTACTTGCATATGTATTTGGTGACACTGTACAGGCCACTCCTAAATAGCATTGTTCTTGGTCAAAATGACCATTTGGATTTATAGTAACATTACACAGTAAGATTGGGCACCCTTTGCTAAGGGCCTTAAAGCAGCTGATAAAGAGCTGGCAGATGGCAGTGATGACTACCTTGTAGTCTGGACAAAAGGGGGCATAGCTAGTAAACCTGTGCCAGCCTTCCACAAGTGTGTGTGTGTGTGTGTGTGTGTGTGTGTGTGTGTGTGTGTGTGTGTGTGTGTGTGTGTGTTTGTATATAATTCAAATCTCAAAGGTTGTGTGTGTCAGCTACTTGGGCAGGGACACGAAGCACTGGTTGGACAGAGAAAGTGCTGGACATCTTAGCTTGGCCACTTGGCTCAGATCTCAACCCTATAACTGTGCCAGTGGGGTGCCTTATTGGGGATCTGGCAAAAGAGGGAGAAACCAGTCCCAGACTGATTGTGATCTCTGTGTGTTTTTAAAAGAAATTGCACTTTACTGTGTGTGTACTTGTCATCCGCTCACTGTGTACATAACCTAGCCATTACCAATGCCAGTGGTGAGCACTGAGTCTCCTTGATTACTGGGCCAGTGCAAGGGCATCACATATCAATTGGTGGCACAGTGTTGGGATAGCCACATCACATATTAATTGGCTTGTAGTGGTGTGGATATTGAATTCCTGTAGCCTATTTACAGTGATGACTGAAGGTGTTTGTACTCTCAATCAGCCACACAGTGAACATTCAGAGTTTCATATCACAATTGCTTTATTTTATTTATTTATTTTTTGTTAGCTTAGTTAGTCAGGGACAGCAGTCAAGCATGTCAGCAGAGGAGTATGGCAAGCTGACAAAGAGCCAGTTGGTTAAGATGTGCCAGGCTAAAGGACTGGTGCATGCCAACCTGACTAGGCAGAAATTATTGTAGCTTTGGGCACAGCTGCATCGCAGACCAGCAGTCAGGAGGATAATCAGACTGGCCTTGGAGATGTACTACTCTCAGAAAATGGACAACTCATCCTTTCCACAGAGGACTTAAAAATCTGTCCGGAGTTAAAGAGACTTGACCTGGAAGCCAAGCATTTAAAAATAGAGGCAGCAGAGAGACTTAGATATCTAGAGTCTGAGGAAAATGAGAAACTGCAATGTCTGAAGGCTGAGGAAAATGAGAAACTCTGATGCCTTGTAGCAGAGGAGAATGAGAGGCAGAAGCAACATGAAAAGGAGATGCTGACTCTTCATCATAGTCATGGAGGTAATGGGGAAGGGAGTAACCAAAGCCCTGATAGTTTCATTCATATGTTTGAGAGAGTATATAAACAGAATAATGTTGATGAAGGGCTCTGAGTACAGCTCCTGACCCCCTTACTCCATGGTAAAGTTGTAACTGTTATTTCTAAACTGTCTGATACTGATTGCTTAAATTATAATACAGTCAAAATATGTTTGTTATAATGCTTCAAGTTAGCACCAGAAGCTTATAGAAAAACATTTTGTTAGCATAGACGCAAGGCAGATCAAAGTGTGTGTGTGAATATATTGCTGAACTAAGCACTTATTTTCATAGGAGGGTGAGTGGATGTCAGGTCAACACTTTTGAAGGGCTGACAGACCTTTTGGTGAGGGAACAAGCCCTTAGCACTTTCCTTGAGGACATGAGAATCTGATTAGCTGATAGACAATGCACTACTGCAGATGAGTTGGGGAAGAAGGGGGATTTATACCTAGCAAGCAGGGCATTACTGCACAGGAAAGGGACACCAAGTGCTGCTCATGGGTCTATGGGAACCCATGATGGGCATCCCAGACTGCCCAACAGAGTCTGCCAGTAGCAGGGGAAGCCACTAGTCCAGCTTCACATCCAGGACCAAGGGTTAAATGTTTTAAATGCAACCAGTGGGGCCATATAGCATAAAAATATTTATAGATGCAAGGTGGGGTACAAAAGTTGGGAGAGCCAGTAAGTGGGAATGACAAAATGCCAGCAGTAAGTTGTCTTGAGACAACAATTACACCAAACTACCACAAGAAGTTATATCCTATCTTAGTGGATGAGAAAGAGGCCTCTACTAAGAGAGACACAGCCTCTGACCTAACCATTGTGAAGCCTGCAATGGTTAAAAGGAGCACTACTTGCTTGGGCAGTCAACTCCAGTCAGAGTTTAGGAGGGACCACATTTCAAATACCTTTGTCTAGGGCTCACCTTGACTGGAAGGGTGGTAAAGGAAGCCAGCAAATAAGTGTTTCTGCAGATATTCCTGCAGAGGTCCTGATAGGGAATGATATTGATAATGCAGTACCATATGTGCATGCAGTAACATGCAGTCATGCTTGGAGAGAAGCATGTGAGCCTGGAAGCCTGGGGGAGATACAGACAAGACAGCACACTTACAGCCAGAACTGGTGAGGTGGTTACTTCAGGGAGGTAGCTACCCTGTAGCAGTGAGACTGAAGGTGAGCCATAGCTGCTTTTGGGTACTGATGTTCCCTTAAACAGAGTGAATGCAAGGGCAGAGGTGAGCAGTAGTACCCAGGCTGACATTGAGGCATCACTGTCAGAGGATACCAGACTTCCTGTGGAAAAGGAGCTGGGAAGGGTTACAAAGAGAGAGTTGAAACAGGTTCAGCTTTCAGACCCTACATTACAAGGTCAAAGGGAGGTAGCTAGAGAGGTACATAATTCTCAAGGGAAGGGGGGATCTGTATACTGTGACAAAGGGTTACTGTATAGAGAATGGACTCCTGAGGGAGGGCTAGATGGTGAGAGAATACAGCAGTTGGTAGAGCCAAGAGCCTACCATCTGGCACTTCTAGCCATAGCCCATGATATTCCCTTTGTAGGTCATATGGGCATAAAATAGTTTCACAGGGAAAAGTATATCCTAGTGGTGGTAGATTATGCTTCCGAAACCCTGAGGCGGTGGCTCTGTCCTCCATTGAGGCATAAAAGGTAGAAAATACTTTGTTAGTTATTTTCACCATGGTAGGTTTTCCAAAAGAAATACTGACTGACAGAGGTTCCAATTTCATGCCAGACCTGCTGGCTTGTCTGTGGAAGTACTGTGGGGTAAATCACCTAAAGACCAACCCATACCATGCGCAGACTGCTGGTCTTGTTGAGAGGTTAAACATTACATTCAAGTCCATTTGGAGACCAGTTTAAGAGCGAGTGGGACAAATATTTGCCCCATCTGTTGTATGCTTAGAGAGAGGTACTTCAGGAATCCACAGTTTTTTTCACCCTTTGAGTTGCTGCATGGGCATAGGGTGAGGGGACCTCTAGATTTGATTCAATATGAGTGGGAGGGTGAGTGTGATAAAAAAAGGTGTCTGTTGTGGCATATGTCCTAATCCTCAGGACAAGGCTCAGGGAATTCATTGGCTTGGTCCAGGAGAACCTGGCAGAAGCCCAACAGCAGAAAAAAAGTCTGGTATGACAGGAATGCTCGAGCTAGAGAGTATGCTGTAGGGCACCAGGTAATGGTTCTCATTCCTGTCAGACACAACAAGCTGCAGGCAGCTTGGGAGGGACCTTACAAGGTAGTAAGAAAGGTAACTGATGTTAACTACATGGTAGAAGTGCTAGGCAGGAGGCAGGGGCAGCAATGTAAAAATGTTAGCATGATGAAGCTTTACCATAACAGGGAGGCCCTTCTGCTGACTATTTGCAGTGGATGGCAGGCAGAGTCTGACGGGGATCTGGTGGATGATTTCAGTGAGACTCGAACATGCACCTCAGTGTAAAGGGTAGCAATGTCCCAGCAATTATTCCCTACCCAGGTACAAGAAATCTGAGTAGTGTTACAGGAGTTCAGTGACATGTTCACTGGGAAACCAGGATGCATCCACTTGATGAAGCAGCATGTGGATACAGGACCCCAAAGGCGTATTAAGCAGGCCCCTTATAGGGTGCCTGAGAGAGTCAAACAGACTCTGAGGAAGGAGATACTGCAAATGTTGGATCTAGGGGTAATCCAGGAGTCCAGCAGTCCCTGGGCCTCCCCAGTGGTGCTGGTACCAAAGAAGGATTGCAGCACCAGGTTTTGTGTGGACTACAGGAAAATAAATAGTCACACAGAGTCAGATGCTTACCCCATGCCTAGGACAGATGAAGCCCTAGATCAGCTGGGTGGGGCTAAGTATCTTATCACTATTGATCCTAACAAGGGTCACTAGCAGGTGCCCTTAACTCCCAGTGCTAGAAAGAGGTCAGCCTTTGTGACTCCTTTTTTCTTGTATGAGTTCACAAAGATGGTCTTTGGGATGAAAAATGCACTAGTGACTTTTCAGAGGCTGGCTGATCGTATACTAGCAGGAGCAAGAGATTTTGCCCTTGCTTACCTAGATGATATTGCCATCTACAGTTATTCCTGGCAATAACACCTTCAGCATGTCTGGGAAATGCTGGGTGAATATAGAGGGCAGGGTTGACCATTAAGCCCAGCAAATGTCAGGTGGGTATGACAGAGGTTTCCTACCTATGACAGAGTGGGGAGTAGTAAGATCAGGCCAGAACCTGCCAAAGTGGAAGCCATCGAGGCATGGCCTGCTCCTGTTACCAAAAAGCAGGTGAGGGCATTCTTAGGGACAGTGGGGTACTACAGCAAGTGTGTCCCCAATTACAATACCATAGCTGCTCCCCTCACGGACCTGACAAGGAAAAACAGGCCAGAGAAGACAGTGTGGACCCCAGCATGTGAGCAGGCATTCCAGAAGCCTAAAAAAGCTTTTGGAGGATGCCCTGTGTTAGCCAGTCCAGATTACAGCAAACAATTTGTTGTGCAGGTGGATGCTTCACACCACGGGGTGGGGGCTGTACTTTGCCAGGTTTCCTCAGAGGGACAAGAATACCCAGTGGTATATCTCAGAAGTAGGCTCCAACCCAGGGAGGAATGCTATGTGGCTGTAGAAAAGGAATGCCTAGCCATAGTGGGGGCACTGCAGAAACTTCAGCCTTATCTGTATGGAAGGAAATTCACTGTAGTTACAGACCATAATCCCTTAACATGGCTACATTGGGCCAGCCAGCAAAATGCCAAGTTACTAAGGGGGGGACTTAGGGTTGCAAGCATGTGATATGACAGTGCAGCACCGCAGTGGGGTTAGCAATGCTAACCCAGATGTGTTGTCAAGACAGGGAATGGGGTAAGATATTCCCAGAGAGGCTCAACCCTCTCAAGCAACATTTCTCAGGGGTCACTTGAAAAACTAGCCTGAGTTTTCAGGGGGGGGGGGGATTGTGACAAACCAAATGCTGCCAGCCCAGTTATCTGGAATTTTGTAAATAATTCTATGTCATTTGTAAATACTGGTATGATTTATACAGAACTATGTGTTATGTACTGAGCTTCAAGAATGTAACCATAGCATACACTGCTGGAACATGGAAAACTAACGTGCAATGCTGGGCCATAAACAGAATATTTATTTCTCAGTTTCAGTTCAGAAGCACAAACAATGTCTAGAGCTAGACATTTTTCTATTGTCTTGAAGAAAAGTAATTACTAGGTTTAAAATGTAAAGTGTTTTATTGCTTTATGACTTCCTAGCAGCTACACATTCCTGAGCAAACATCTGAGAGATATGTATTTCTCACACAGGGATGTTACATTTCTAAGTTTCTGTTTAGCCTGGGAACTGAAGTCAGATGGCAAAAAGTTATGTCATTCAGGCTAACCCAGCAGTAAAATGTGATATTAATTTAAGAACTCTCTCAGAGAGAGTGTGTATTTTATAGTTTGTCTTTGACCTGGAAACATCCACTCATTATCACATCTGCACTTGACTTGTAAGTAAGACTTAGGGCATAGTGCTTCTTTTAGATATAGACAGGAATATAGTAAAGATTAGTTTAGATGGCTTCTTTGTTTATCTGAGACTGCCCTGCAATGCTGTTTTAAAATATTTCCTATGATTTTGAACTCTGAAGTAACTGTGTTGACTGACGGAGTATTTTTTTGTTCTTTTATTATTAAATATATTTAAACCTATCTTTCTGGCTGATATTTGTGAGACATATTTAAGCTCATAGAGTACTTGCATATGTGTTTGGTGAGCCTGTACAAGCTGCTCATAAATAGCCTTGCCCTTGGTCAAAACTACCATTTAGATTTATAGTAACATTACACAGTAAGATTGGACACCCTTTGCTAAGGGCCTTAAAGTAGCTGATAAAGATCTGGCTGGTGGCAGTCATAACTACTTTATAGTCTGGGCAAAAGGGGCCATAGATAGTAAACCTGTGGCAGCCTTCCCTAGGTGTGTGTGTGTGTGTGTGTGTGTGTGTGTGTGTGTGTGTGTGCTTGTATATAAATCAAATCTCAAAGTGTGTGTGTGTGTTTGTGTCAGCTACTTGGGCAGGGACACGAAGCACTGTTTGGACAAAGAGATTGGTGGAGGTCTAAGCTTGGCCACTTGGCTGAGATATTAACCCTATAGCTGTGCCAGTGGGGAGTCTTATTGGGGATTTAGAGAAAGAGGGAAAAACAGCCTCAGACTGACTGTGATCTATGTGTGCTCTTAAGGGAAATTGCACTTTACTGTGTGTGTGTACTTGTTATTCTCCCATTGTGTGCATCTCCTAGCTGTTGCCAGTGGTGAGGATTGAGGCTCCTTGATTACTGGGCTGGTGCAGGGGCTTCACAATAAGCTATCACTGTCCATAAGGTACATGGGTGGCATGTCTGGTGTAAATTTCCTGTTCCCCATTCACTGATCTAAGCTGTGCCTGAACTGGGTAAAAGACAAATTCAGCTTCACATGGATGGGAAGCCTGTTCCATAGGAAGGGCAGTCTCTGGAACACATATATGCCTATCCAGCATGTTCTGTTTAAGTCACAGAACAATGCCAGGCCCATAGACCTCATATTTCTGGTACTCTTTGAATTACAAATATGTAGGAGATTCATAAGTGTGGGGTTTGTGGATGCCTTGTAAGCCAGGCATAGATCACCCCTCAACAATCTGTAGGAGATTGATTAGATGGAAAAAGTTTTAAGGCACAGTGCATAAGGCAGGTGTTACACCTTGTATTCTTTTTGAAAGGATCCTTTGAGGTAGCTCTAGTTGCTGCATATGCCTGGCCAGCTACATACCAAAGGCCTATGACTGGTCTGATAAGGGTGGAGTACAGTGGATAATGACCTCTTTGGACCTAGGTGCCATGCCATTACTTATAAGTTACACAACGTAAAAGGATTTTCTCATTACTGTGGCCATGTGGTGGTGGAAGGTAAGTCAACTTTTTTCATGCGTACATATATCCCTTACCACTGGCTCGACATTTAGTGGTGTATTATCAACATGGTAATTAGTTGGGTTGGTTGACTTCCTAAACAGTACAATTACCCATTTCTTACCATTGAGTTTAAGACTATGGCTTTGGCACCATTTGTTAGTCAGACACAGACCTTCTTGAAGAATGCTAGTGTCTGCAAGGGAATCGATAATAAACCCCCAGCTTGCAATCATCTCCAAACTTAGTCAGCTATAACCCTTCAGTATCTGTTTCCATTTCAAAGAAGTAGATGCCAAAATGGAGTGAGCCCAATACCGAGCCCTGGGGGACTCCACTAGTGACTGACCTCTTGTTGGAGAAGGCCTCACCGATTTGATCTCTTGAGTCCTATCAGTGAGCCAGCTGGTTATCCAGCTGATGGTAAAAGGATTTATAGTTTATTTAGTGAGCTTGTCTATACTGCCTGATTGGGGTATTGTATCAAAGGCCTTGGCCAGGTTGAGGTAAGCTATGTGCATAGTGTTACCTTCACGCAATGCTTTGATGACTGTCTCAAAAATGTCCATCAGCTTTAATAGGCATGACCTTCCTTTAATAATGCCAAACTGTAATGAGTCCAGCATTTGAAGATTATCTATGTCCTCATTTATCATGTCCATGATGATTCTTTCCATGGCCTTCCATATGAGGCTGGTAAGACTTATCGGTCTGTAGTTGCCCGTATCAGTGGTTGGACTGCCTTTGTGCAGGGAAATAACTATAGCCATCTTCCATTCCTTGGGCACAAAACCTGATTGAAGACTCCATCTGAAAAGTGATTCAAGTAGACCAGAGAGGTCATGCTTCATGCTATTTATTAAACATCCTGGGATGTTACTGGGGCCCATTGATGTTGTGTTTTTGGACTTGAAAAGTGCACTTCTGACCTTTTCCCCAGTAATGGTTTATGGGATTGTGTTACGAGAAATTTTCTTTGAACTATCAGGGGGAGAAATTTGAGCTGAACTTGTCAGCCAAAAGGTTGTCAATGGCCTCTGTTTCTGTGTGGGTGATGCCATTTACAATAGGTTTGTCACATTGCTGTGTATTTCCTCTGAGGTTACAGACATAGTTGTAGAGAGCATTGTGGTTGTCCTTTTTCTGAGAAGCTATTTTTTCTTCAAGTTTAGCCTTTGAATATTAATTGACCCTCTTAGCTGCCAGTTTAGATTCATCAGGGGGCTTTTGTTTTGTATGGCTTTGTTCCTCCTACACTTAGCCAATATTTTTTTTCTTTTGTTGTATAACCAACTGATGTTGTCATTCCACCAGGGTGGCTTGTCTTTTGAGTTTGTCATATTCTTAATATGAGTGGGCACAGCTCACTCTGTACAGCTATTAATATGGCTGTACAGAGATTTTGTAAATAGTTCAGTGTATGCTATGGAGTTTACTGGGTTTGGGGTGCTTGAAATTCAGCCAAGGTGTTGCTTTGCAGAGGCAGTTAGCTTTGGAATAATTCCTAAAGGTTTTTGGTTTTGCTAGATGCCCGGATTTAATTTTTATTTCAAGAAATAGTGTCTTATGATCAGATCTGAAGAGCAAAGATATTACATTGGGTGAGGAACACTGGGCCCCCATGTTTGTGAGTACAAGGTCAAGGATGTTTGTACCCCTCATAGGAGAATGAACCAACTGTTTCAGGATATTGGTATTAATAAAGTTTAGGAATCACTGAACTTGTGCATTAGAATTAGTGTAGGATTCACAATCTATAAAAAGATAGATGAGATCCCCCATGAATATTGTATTATGTTAAGTGGTGAGGGACTCTAGTACATTGAGATGGGTAGTATGAGTTTTCTGGGACATAGAGGAGGACCTATTAGCTGCAAGGATATGGTATGACACCCTGTTTATCATGAGTTGCACATGTTTGAGTTCCAGTGGGTCACACAGTTTAACTAGTCTGGATGTGAGATTGTTTTTAATATAGAATGAGACTTGTCCAAATATTTATTTATTTATTTATTTATTTATTTATTTATTTGTTTATTTATTTTCAGTTTGTTTATTTGCAGTTTGTTTGCCAGGATAGTCCATTGGGCCACAAGGAGCCCAATTTCAATTGAGTTCTGGGGAGAAAAACTCCAGAAAAATACATAGTACACATTGCACATATACATTATATATTATCTCATAGGAATACAATGCAAATATGATAAGAAAAGGTTAACAATGACAGAATACATCAGTATAGCTCATTAAACAGCAATAAAAACTCTTTTTTTTACAAAAGTAGCAGCATAGGTTAACTGTTAAGTAATTGGTGAAATAGTTCAATAGAGCCGTGGAACTATAGGAGGCAGTGATGGGGTATTTAGTTCTAGGAGAGTAGGAAGTGGTATTAGAAGGATTACGTGGGATTAGAACAGGAGCACTTCCATTGTGAAGTTAGGTGTGAGTGCAGCAAGGTTTTGAATGAGGAGAGACTGCTGGTGATGCGGATAGGAAATGATAGAAAATTCCAGAGGCGTGCAAGAGAGAAGGACATTAGGTGATTCCCAGCTGGACTTGTGGGTTTGTGCAACTTAATTAGTTTTTTGGAATTAGATCTTAGAAGTCATTCTGGTTCATGCATTTCAAAGGTAGTGGCAGGGAGGGACAAAAAGTTTGTGTGCTTGGATGAGTTGGTTATAAGTGAAGAGGTTAGGTAGCTCAAGCCAGTTTAGTTGCTGAAGAGAATTACAATGGTGAGAAACAGCTCTATGACCTGCAGCAAATTTTGATAGCTTGTTATAGCAAGAGGAGAGTTTTGTTTTATGGGAGGATTGCAGGTTGGTGAGGATAGATGCACCATATAGGAGGGATGGGATGAGATAAATATTGGCTAGTAAGAGCCTGGGTGGAAGGAGAGATATAATGATTATGGCGGTATAGCATACCAAGTTTTTTGTGGGTTCTCTGATACTTGCTTGTAAATGTTTGTCGAATTTTAGTTGATCTATGAGTACTCCTAGAAGTTTAGTGTTAGAGAATATTTCTAGAGGAGTATTGTTTTTGCTGGTGATTATGAATGAGTGTTTATCTAGGGAGGAGGTTTTGGAGGTGGTGTATAACATAAGTTTAGTTTTGCAAAAACTCCACTCCACACACCTTCAGATAGAAACAACTCTGATCCAAAACAATACCAAAACAGCAACAGCAAAATCTTCAGAAGTCAGGAATCGAAAAACAGGAACCAAAGTCAAATCCAAAAGCAAATTCTTTATTCTCCAGCGCCTCAGTGTAACCACCTTTCAAGAGTATACATTCTCACTGAAAGAATGGATATATATATATATATATATATATATATATATATATATATATATATATATATATATATATATATGTATACATACTCATAGCAATTAATTAAGCAATTAATTAAACAATTATATTCAAAAACGTTTTAAAGCAGACACCTCCAGTTTATTTCATTATTCAATCCACAGGGTGTCATTGTATTGTATTTCAAAATAAAAATGCTTTCCTTATATTGTAAGTTATATTTCAAAGCATTTTCATCATTACAAAGACATTTCACACTTTCTAAAACTGTTCCTGTTAAAAATGAAGCATCACTATTATGATAAACACTAAAATGTGTGGCAATAAATGTATTTTCCCTTTTATGTCTTATGTCTCTAATGTGCTCACCTAACCTAATACGAAACTCTCTTTTAGTTTCAGCTATATAATTTAATCCACAGGGACGGTGTAAAGCATACACAACTCCCTTACTTCTACAGGTAAAACTATCTCTTACTGTGAACCTAATGTTGTTAATATAATTAAATGTTCTAACTATATTCCTACAAACACTGCATCTACTGCAACATCTTGTACCAAATTCACTTAGTGGTCTTGGTAAACACAATTTTGGCATTACAAAATTTACCATGTACCACCATATCTTTCAAATGTCTTCCCCTTTTATAGGAGAATAAAGGTTTTTGTGGCAAAATGTGCATCAACACCTTGTCTTTCACTAAAAATTTCCAAAAATGTTCCACTACATCCTTTATGTCTCCACTTTTTACATTATATGTAGAGACAAAGTAAATATCCTTATAAGTTTTATCACTGGTTGCCAGATGATAGTTCTTATAATGGTGATATTCACCCTTATTACATGTATTCCTTACCATATTATTCTCCTTTTTTACCTTCATAAGGGCATTTTCTAAAATATTCACACTGTACCCTCTTTTCAAAAACATATTATATGTGATATCCCATCCCCTTTGTAGATTTTCTTGTGTGTTACATAATCTAGATACCCTTGCCAATTCCCCGTAAGGGAGAGCTTCCAAAGTATGTACAGGATGGCAACTAGATGCATGAAGGTATTGATTACCATCTATAAACTTCCTATGTATATTTGATATAATTTTGCCATATTCTGTACCCTCCAAAACAAGATCCAAGAATATTACTTTGTTTCACTTCTGTATTCCATCAAATTCTAACCCAAATGGGTTACCATGTAAGTCTGTCAAAAATTCATTAACTGAATCAAAACCACCATCACTAATAAAAATCAAGTCATCTATGTAACGAAAATAAAATAACACATTACATTTCATAAAATTTAACTCAAATAGAAACTTCCTTTCAAAAAAATTCATAAACAAATTGGCATACATGGGGGCAAAAGCTGTCCCCATTGCTTTACCTTGTTTCTGCCGATACAAAACATCATTAAAAATAAAATAATTATTCTTTAAACAGAAATCCAACAAATCTACTATGAAATCAACAGAAGGGTTGTCTTTTAAAGAAGATCTCACTGCACTGAGGCCATCATCATGTCTTATAGAGGTATATAGACTTTTAACATCCATAACCAACCAATACATTTTGTTGTTCCAAGAAATAGAGGATATTTTGTTTAAAAATTCCATACTATCTTTGATGTAAACTGGAGATTTAACTACATATGGTAAAAATATTCTATGTAAAATCAAACCAGTGTTATGTAGGAAATAGTTGCAAGCTGAAATAATGGGTCGACCTGGGGGGTTATGTAAGTTCTTATGTATTTTTGGTAAACAAAAGAATACAGCTAGGTCCTTCCTATCATTGTCTAACCTATTCCTCACATCTTTCTCTGTAAAATACCCCAGTCTGACTCCCCTGTCCAACATGTGTTAAAATTTTGTAACAGCCTTTTGATAATGAATCATATTGCTTCTTTCATATGTTGTTTCATCCTGCAAATGATTCATACACATCTCAAAATATTGCACAACACTCATTATAACAATTTTGTTTCCCTTATCGGAAGGTTTGATAATAATATCCTTCCTGTCACATAATTCTTTTAAAGCACTCCATTCTTTATAAGTTAAGTTATATAAACTATTACATCTATTCAATTGCATATTTCTACATATATTCTCACATTCAAATTTAATCATAGAGCCATAATGAATAGCTCTCTGATTAATAAAAGGCGGAATAAATTTGTTAGAAGAAGCTACATAAGACATATCTATTGCATTGCCAACAATAGGAAATTGCACATCATCATTACTTATACATTCATCACATGAATAAAAACTATCCTCAGATTCACATGAAGAAAAACCTCCATGTGCAGAATTAGAACATCCTTGGTCCCTGCTAAAGTGAACTTTCAAATGTATCTTCCTAAGAAATTTAAAGATATCTTGCTGTATCAAATATTCTTTAGGAAAAACAGTAGGTATAAACTTTAAACCTAAACATAACACAGCAAACTGTTCATCAGACAAATCACAACCAGATGAATTAAGAACAATACTTTTATCATTAAAGTCATTACTGTTTAAATTTCTTGTTGTTATATTGTTGTCCATACCTCCGATTCTGACGAAAATTGTCAGGTTGATTGAATTTCTGAACAGAGACATCTTCTTGCTCATAACTTCTCAGGCATTTCTGTCCCTGTTGAAATGTTCATTCCTGGTGCTGCAAGCCTCCATTGTTAAACTCCTGTTGCATCCTACGTGGTTGTGCTGGTCTAGGTAATTCCGGAAATTCCATACTGGTGTCCGACCTAAACTCTTCCCCTGAAGAAGCAAAAGAAGAAGACAACGGTGCATCAGTGAATCTTACCGTCCTACGTTGTTTCCGCTTATGTTCTGTCCAATTAGGAGGGTAAGAAAATGTAGTCCCTGCTTCATATTCATTGATATCATGTATTAATTGTTTTCTTTTGTTTTACAAGTTCATTCTCTAGATTATTCAGCCTCTCATTAGTCTTACCCATGAAAGACTTCATATTTTCTAGACTCACAGATGAACTAATACTATGTGAAAGGGAAACCAGCTCCTGTTTAAGAGACTGATGTTTGAGCTGGTCCCTTTCCAAAAGAATGTGAAGCCACTCTATTACACACTTGTGTGCTGCTATGAAACAGCTTTCCTTAAATTTCTTATCAGCAGCACAATTCAAGTCAAATGATGTACTAGGATTCTTTACAAATCTAAGACCTCTAGGTGTAATATTCAAGCTAATATATTTTTGCAGACCTAAAATGTTAAAGTGCACCCTTGTCTCTTTCTCAATCAACCTGTCATATTTTTGATACAGTTCTCTGATTTCTAGAGACACACTTTGAAATTTATGTCCCACAGAAACAAAAGGGTCAAGCACTCTTTTATTTCTTTCTTGCAAAAATTGATCAAAAAATTGACAGTCTCTCACTTCTAGTTGACGTGCATCCACAGGAACATGTGCAGAAACATTTACAGCAGGTCTAGAACCTGAAAAAAACTGCTCAATAGTTCTCTGTTGAGCAGAATAAATCATAGAGCTTTCAGCCCCTACAGTACCTTGTTGCAAAGCTGTGTTCTCCCGAAAAACCCTGGGAATATCCAAATTAGGATCAATCAACTTCCCTGGATAATTACACAAACTCCACTCCACACACCTTCAGATAGAAACAACTCTGATCCAAAACAATACCAAAACAGCAACAGCAAAATCTTCAGAAGTCAGGAATCGAAAAACAGGAACCAAAGTCAAATCCAAAAGCAAATTCTTTATTCTCCAGCACCTCGGTGTAACCACCTTTCAAGAGTATACATTCTCACTGAAGGAATGGATATATATATATACTCATATCAATTAATTAAGCAATTAATTAAACAATTATGTTCAAAAAAGTTTTAAAGCAGACACCTCCAGTTTATTTCATTATTCAATCCACAGGGTGTCATTGTATTGTATTTCAAAATAAAAATACTTTCCTTATATTGTAAGTTATATTTCAAAGCATTTTCATCATTACAAAGACATTTCACACTTTCTAAAACTGTTCCTGTTAAAAATGAAGCATCACTATTATGATAAACACTAAAATGTGTGGCAATAAATTTATTTTCCCTTTTATGTCTTATGTATCTAATGTGCTCACCTAACCTAATACAAAACTCTCTTTTAGTTTCACCTATATAATATAATCCACAGGGACAGTGTAAAGCATACACAACTCCCTTACTTCTACAGGTAAAACTATCTCTTACTGTGAACATAATGTTGTTAATATAATTAAATGTTCTAACTATATTCCTACAAACACTGCATCTACTGCAACATCTTGTACCAAATTCACTTAGTGGTCTTGGTAAATAAAATTTTGGCATTACAAATTTACCATGTACCACCATATCTTTCAAATTTCTTCCCCTTTTTATAGGAGAATAAAGGTTTTTGTGGCAAAATGTGCATCAACACCTTGTCTTTCACTAAAAATTTCCAAAAATGTTCCACTACATCCTTTATGTCTCCACTTTTTTACATTATATGCAGAGACAAATTAAATATCCTTACAAGTTTTATCACTGGTTGCCAGATGATATTTCTTATAATGGTGATGTTCACCCTTATTACATTTATTCCTTACCATATTATTCTCCTTTTTTACCTTCATAAGGGCATTTTCTAAAATATTCACACTGTACCCTCTTTTCAAAAACATATTATATGTGATATCCCATTCCCTTTGTAGATTTTCTTGTGTGTTACATAATCTAGATACCCTTGCCAATTCCCCGTAAGGGAGAGCTTCCAAAGTATGCACAGGATGGCAACTAGATGCATGAAGGTATTGATTACCATCTATAAACTTCCTATGCATATTTGATATAATTTTACCATGTTCTGTACCCTCCAAAACAAGATCCAAGAATATTACTTTGTTTCCCTTCTGTATTCCATCAAATTCTAACCCAAATGGGTTACCATGTAAGTCTGTCAAAAATTAATTAACTGAATCAAAACCACCATCACAAATAAAAATCAAATAATCTATGTAACGAAAATAAAATAACACATTACATTTCATAACATTTAACTCAAATAGAAACTTCCTTTCAAAAAAATTCATAAACAAATTGGCATACATGGGGGCAAAAGCACATTTTGCCACAAAAACCTTTATTCTCCTATAAAAGGGGAAGACATTTGAAAGATATGGTGGTACATGGTAAATTTGTAATGCCAATATTTTGTTTACCAAGACCACTAAGTGAATTTGGTACAAGATGTTGCAGTAGATGCAGTGTTTGTAGGAATATAGTTAGAACATTTAATTATATTAACAACATTAGGTTCACAGTAAGAGATAGTTTTACCTGTAGAAGTAAGGGAGTTGTGTATGCTTTACACTGTCCCTGTGGATTATATTATATAGGTGAAACTAAAAGAGAGTTTCATATTAGGTTAGGTGAGCACATTAAAGGCATAAGACATAAAAGGGAAAATAAATTTATTGCCACACATTTTAGTGTTTATCATAATAGTGATGCTTCATTTTTAACAGGAACAGTTTTAGAAAGTGTGAAATGTCTTTGTAATGATGAAAATGCTTTGAAATATAACTTACAATATAAGGAAAGTATTTTTATTTTGAAATACAATACAATGACACCCTGTGGATTGAATAATGAAATAAACTGGAGGTGTCTGCTTTAAAACTTTTTTGAACATAATTGTTTAATTAATTGTTTAATTAATTGCTATGAGTATAGATATATATATATATATATATATATATATATATATATATATATATATATATATATATATATATATCCATTCTTTCAGTGAGCATGTATACTCTTGAAAGGTGGTTACACCGAGGCGCTGGAGAATAAAGAATTTGCTTTTGGATTTGACTTTGGTTCCTGTTTTTCGATTCCTGACTTCTGAAGATTTTGCTGTTGCTGTTTTGGTATTGTTTTGGATCAGAGTTGTTTCTATCTATAAGTTTAGTTTTGGTTGCTTTAAGAGCCAGATGGTTGTCTAGCATCCACTGTTCAGTAGACAAGAAGGTGTTTTGGGTAAGCTTATTTAGAGTGGGGTTATAAGGGGAAGAGCAGCTAACTGTAGAATCATTGGCATATTGGATGAGACTGGAGTTTGGAATGGCTTGGTAGAAATCATTAATGAAGATATTGAATAGTAGGGGGCCTAAAATGGAACCTTGGAGGACACCTGTGGGAGTATTAAGGAAGGGTGAAGTGGCTTTATTCCATTTAACTGCTTGTTGTCTGGTTGTGAGGTAGCTGGAGAACCACTTGGTAAAGGAAGGGGACAGGTTTAGCTTGGAGAGTTTATTAAGAAGTAGGTTGTGGGAAATAGTGTCAAATGCCTTGGATAGGTCAAGGAGAAGGATGGACATGGAATGGCTGGAATCGTGGGCTTTTTAATTATGAAGTTTCTTATTAAGATGTCTACCATTGAGCAATGCCACCTTCAGATATTCCTTCAGAGGTTCAGTTAAGTTGGTAGGTTTTTGAGTTTGGCCTTGCCTATAAAGGCGCTGCGAGGGTGAAAAAGGTCTTTGATAATGTCCAAAAGCCTAGAAAGGATAAGTGCAGACCATCCCTGGAAAGCAATGTTGTCTGTCAGCCATGCACTCCCAAGCTGTCACAAACTGTAACCTCCCGGATTGACACCAGGAGCTAAGTCAATTGCTAAAATAAATAATTGTCTGTTGGTAACAAGGCATCATCCTTGGAAGAGGTACTATGCTGCTCTCTGCTATGCTCATACCTAACTGATACACACAATCAGTAAGCTCAATCATGTCTTGATTTATAAAGTCAAGGGAGGTAATTCTCAGGTCATTAACACCTACATGGACTATGACAGAGTCATACTGGTACCTGTGGTTCAATGACCTGAGTGCCTGTATAACTTGACAGATCCTAGCCCCAGAAAGGCAGCAAACTGTGATTGTCTGTTTACTCAGTCTGGTGAGAGATACATCAGTGTGCCTCACTATAGAATCATTAATGACCAGGAAATTTGGCTGTGTGGTGGTTTGCCATAAGGGCTTAGCAGTAGAGGCATTGGATACAGAGTTACTATGTATAGCTGCATTTGGTGTTTTAACGGAGTATTTATGTGAAGGCTGAAGACTCTTGCTTTGATTGTACTGTCTTAGTGTTTTACAAGGTTTACCTCTAAGTGCCTCAGCATAAGTAGTTTTATGTGAAAGATCTGAGGTTTGCCTCCAGCACTAAAGTGTATTTATACCTGTTGCATAATGTATTGGCTTTATTAAGACTAAGTGGGTTGTCATTGTATACGAGGCAATTGCTACAATGCCTCAGAATACCTCTCTTAACCAGACTCACCACAGAGAGAGTCGGGAAGTGCATATCCATGGCTAGTTATCAACTTGGAGAAGTGAGGAAAACTTAAATAATGAACAAGCTAATAAGACAAGGAACATTTGGTGTTTTAACGGAGTATTTATGTGAAGGCTGAAGACTCTTGCTTTGATTGTACTGTCTTAGTGTTTTACAAGGTTTACCTCTAAGTGCCTCAGCATAAGTAGTTTTATGTGAAAGGTCTGAGGTTTGCCTCCAGCACTAAAGTGTATTTATACCTGTTGCATAATGTATTGGCTTTATTAAGACTAAGTGGGTTGTCATTGTATACGAGGCAATTGCTACAATGCCTCAGAATACCTCTCTTAACCAGACTCACCACAGAGAGAGTCGGGAAGTGCATATCCATGGCTAGTTATCAACTTGGAGAAGTGAGGAAAACTTAAATAATGAACAAGCTAATAAGACAAGGAACTTGATGAACAACACACAGCTATGAGCAAAGTAGATACTCTAGTAGTTAAAAAAATATCTCTAGACAACTTCTAGAATAACAGATACAATAAGCCTTCAACCAGCAATTTCCAACCCAGAAGGGTGTAGGCTATCCTCTTCCGACACAATAATGTAGACCACAAGCCTTCGTAATGTAAAATAACTGATTTGGAAACCAAGTACTTAAATCAGAAACAAGACACTTAGAATAACAGGCGTAATAGGCCTTCAACAGCAATTCCCCACTCAGAGGGGCGGAGGCTACCCTCTCCTCCTACAAGCCTATAGACCACAAACCTTCTTAATGTAAAATAACTGGTTTGGAGACCAAGTGCTTAAACCAGAACTGAAACACTTTTAGAATGATTCCCATCTGAGAAGGGTGTGAGCTACCTCTCTTGCCAAAAGAGTGTAGACCACAAAGCTTCCCTATATAAGATAACAGTTTAAAGCCCAAGTGCTTAAATAAAAACTAAGATGCTTAGAATAACAGTTACAATTTAATCAGGCTACTAACAAGCAAGAATAAGATCAGCAGATAAAATGCAAATAAGGATTTTAAGAACATACAGCAAAAAGCTAAATAAAGTAATAAGTAGGGACCAGATACAGTAAAAGTATATGAAAAAAGTGCAATTTTTTTTAGTAAGTGGGAAGGGGGAAAACAGAAGGTAATTCAAGTTTAAAAGATTAAGGGGGAGGGCCTTCCCAGCTGATTTCTCAGCACTCAGTAGAATGAGATGGGACTTTGAGGAGTGTCAAAAATCAGATTTGTAGTAGAAACGGGCAACACAAAAGGCATCACATTTAAAGTACAACATAATTAGGATGGGTGGATGGGAAAATCAAATGCAGACAGAGATCAACAATATCAGGCAGAGAACAACAATTCAAACAAGTACTACAGCTAAATAAAGATGCCTCTATATAATTCCAGTTAAATTAGGAATGCTATTTCTCAGCTCCTCTCACTAATTAGCCGGATGTTATTCACTGACTGCAAAGAATTATTTTCTAACTTGTCTGAATGACCCTAGCCAAGACCTGTTAAAAGTCCAAAAGACCAAAAAAAAAAAATAAAACAAAACAAATTGCAATATAAGAAAAAGATAAAAAAATAGAAGTAAGCAAACCTCAAATTAATACCTTTGGTCCAAAATCAAATGCAGACAGAGATCAGCAATAGTCAGGCAGAAAACAGCAAGTCAAACAAGCAAACTTATTGAATACATGTTTTGTCTTTTTTGCCAAGAAGTTGAAGGAGAAGGACGGGAGGTTGCCATACTGAGAAAAAAAGTGTTACAAAGTGGGAACAGCAGTGGCCAGACTTCAAGACAGGGAAGAATCTGTTAAAGAAGGAGTTGACAGCCCAATGGAAGGATAAGGCAAGAGAAAGGATGAGCAATCTCTTAAGTTCCTCAGTCACATGACCAGTATTCTGATAATCCCTTGCCAGCACAGAAGTGTGGAAAGGCTGAAAGATGACAACATGGCTTCCTTTGTACATCTGCAAAAAAGGAATAATATAGGGTATCACAGGCATGTCAGTTTAACAGCACAGATTATGTAGGTAATATAGAGAATCCTGATAAAAAAGCTAGTAGTTTTCAGCTGACCAGATGATCATGGGAGGACATGAACCAACAATCTTCTGTTCAATTGGACATTAATCTTTCAGGCATCAATTATCAAGTGCTAATTGCCAAAAGAAGCTGACAGTGAAACCTGCTGCATTTTTCTTAAAAGGGTAAAATAAGAATGTGAAAAGGACCAACTTTAGCAATCACAATCTACCTATATGTCACCAAGCATTTTCATCTGAGGTCACATAGGTGGCTGCATGTTTGGATAGTGAGATAATAAGGGATGTAGTATGAGGAACAATGTGACATAAAGGAAGTGACTAGTATGGTGTTGCAAAAGTATATACTGGTTCTAGTACTCTTTACTGGGCTTGTTTGAAACATATCACAAAGAATAAAGAACAGCATTAATGACATTCCTGTGAACACAAAAAGAAGTGAAGCACTGAATAATGTTTTGCAGAAAAAAAACATTCAAAATGTGGTTTCAAAATTACATCGCAGGACTACCAGTACACTAGCATGGCATGTTTGAAATTTCACTTTTTGTAACTGCACCGTCATATAACAATTATTAAGCATGATCCTTTTATGGTGACTATTCCAATTATTTGATACAAACATAGAAACCAACAATGTACATTAACATTTAATTATGGTAGCTCATCCTACTATATTATGTTCATTTTGTAAATTATCATTATTTGTTCGTATTGGACATCAGAAGTTATCTAGCCTATATTTCTACATGTTCTGAATAAAAACATTAGCTTCAATAATAATCTTTATCAAAAGTCTGATGGTAACATCTTATTTTTGAACAATTGTTCTTAACTTTTTATGTATACTGAATCACTTACATTCTTCAACAGAGTAATAACTGAAACTCAAGTTATATTACATTATATTTGAGTCTGTATAATAAATGTTTCTTGAGCTTTCCTCCTTTAGCATTCCGGAAAAAAAAAAAAAAAAAAAATATATATATATATATATATATATATATATATATATATATATGTGTGTACATAAATGCTGTGTTAGTCTGGAGGCGATGTATGGCCGGAGATTAACTGAGACGGACAGCTTCTTACTAAACACCATAAAGATTAAAAAGTACAGGCTGGAATCATTATGGATGTAGTTGATAATGTACAGTAATTGCAAAGGGGTTACCCTGAAAAGGAATGATGGGGGGGGGGTGGCAGGACCCATGTATCTGGTAGTTGAGTCTAGAAACCACAAAAGCAGGGTGAAACAAACCAATAATCCAAATGTAATGGAATGGATGAAGACCAGGAAGCTTGATTATTCAAAGTTTTATTCCACAACAGTCACGAACAGAAGTTAAACCACATAAACAGCAAAGGGAAGGCCACAGCATAAACGCTATTATTCCAACTGCGTTTTCGTTTGTATCCCAACACTTCATCAGATGTACTTTATTAGACTAATCCATCTGCTATTTATACACCATTTAATGAATCAATTAAAAAAATTCCCTCCAAATTCTTAATAGATTAAAACTTTTTAAAAAAACATCTTCCAAATTAACTGACTGTCTTTGTTATTATGGACACATTTTAATATATATAAAACAATTCTAGAAATTCTAGACTCAAAATAAATTTAGCAATAATATGTGGCATTATGTAAATACAATGCATTTATAGTATATATTCAAAATAAAAAACTGTATAAAATTTCAGTTGCTTAAATCATGAACAGACGAAGATAGTCTGTACTTGCCTGCCATCTATTGGCTATTTGTCAATATTGCTACTGAGTGTTAGTTTTTCTAAAAAATGTAACCATAGTAATACACAACTTTAATAAATTAATACCTACTATTTCATAATTATTATATAGCTAAAACCCACAGGAGTTAAAATTTATTTATGAATAAATATTATTTAAAATCTTTAAAAAGGTAAAAATTATATAAAAAATAAATTAGATATAAAGTATTACACTAGACGCAAATTTATTAAATACATTCAAGTATATGTTACAATTTAGCTGCCCTTAACTTTAAAATGGGTAATATACTTGTATATTCATTCAAACCCGGTGGGTTATAGGACTCTAGTGTGATTTGCCACCAGAGCTCCCTATATTCTATCTTCTCCTCCCAAAGCCCACCTCTTATATCTTTTTCAGTATGTTCAATAACTGTGAATACAAAACTTGCTTCCGGGCATTCCTTAGTATGTCTATAAAGGGCATTAGTCTCCTTACAATTTTTGACATCATTAAGATGTTCATAGATTCTCCTTTTAAGCTTCCTTTCCATTTTCCTTATATAGAATGAATAACAAATTTTACAAAACGCTAAGTATATTAAGCCCATAGACTCACAATTATAGTAATACTCTTCATTTGTTATTATTCTATTCCTACTCATTATATTTATACTATTCCCATTTAATATATATGGGCATTGTGCACATCTGCCACACTTGTATGTACCTTTTTTCTTTTTATCATTCAAATTATTAAGTTTCTTGTTTTCCAAAATATTTCTTAGGCTATGTGCATTTTTATATACTATTTTAGCTGGAATGTTTACTGCTTTCTCTATGTCAGTTAAATTAATGAATCTATTCCATTCTCTATGAAAAATTTGTTTTATATTGATATTAACACCATTATATTCTAAGGTAAGAGCTAGATTGTAATTTTCTTGTTCTTTATCTATAGTCTTACTTATGTTAGAAGTGTTAACCAATTCTACTCCTCTCACTATAGGTGCGAATCTAGTTTCTCTTCCTTTTTCAACTTCTTGTCTAATTTCTTTAATAAGTTTTTCTGGGTAGCCTCGGTCTCTAAACATATTCCCTAGTGTATCACACTCTCTCATAAAATCTTCTTCATTGCTGGTCATCCTGCTACCCCTCACAAACTGGCCTTTAATAATGTTCCTCTTACAATGTGTAGGGTGTGCACTGTTATAGTGCAAATAAGTATTACAATAAGTGGGTTTCCTATACACTTTGGTTTCTAAAGTACTATCTTTCTTATAAATTTCCACATCCAAGTACTTTAAAGAGGTATTAGAAATTGTCCAAGTGAATTTCAGGAAGTTTGTAGTGTGATTCAAATATTCTAAAAATGCATTTAATTTCTCTCCACTTCCTGTCCAAAAAAGGACTATGTCATCAAGAAATCTACGGTAAAGCACCCACCATTTACTAAATGCACATTCCAACACATATTTTTCCTCCCACTTTGCCATTACCAAATTAGCAAAAGTGACATGCCGCACCCATAGCCACACCTTGTGTTTGCTTGTAAAATTTGCCATTAAAGAACAAAAAATTGTTTTGCAGCACCATATCCATTAACCAGACAGATGCCTGCTTATCGTTATTTGTCAAACTATTGTCTTCGTATATAATTTCTTCATAGAACTCAATACCCTCCTTATAGGGAATAGAGGAAAATAGATCCATTACATCTATAGTAACAACAATAATATTATCTATATCAGCTATATCAGAAATGACTTTCAATAAATCCCATGAATCTTTCAAGATTTGTTGCCTATCTACCCATAATCTTTTGGTCTTGTTGTCGACAAACTTGGCTAAAGTATGTGTTTTAGAGCCATCTGCCGAAGCAATGGGTCTTAAAGGTGGATCTATTTCGTTTTTATGGGTTTTAGGTATACCAAATATTAGAGGGATTTTTGTTTTTTCTACCTTCAAAAAGTTATACATATCTTGATCAATAGACCCTTCATACAGCATATCTTTTAAGTTCATGTCTATTCTATTATATGCAATATTTATTTCATTTTTAGATACTATTTCATATTTGGTGTCATTCCATAGGATCTTATACATTCTGCTGTCATATTCTACCTTATCCATTATAACAACTCCTCCCCCTTTGCCAGGCTTCATAATTCTTAAATTAGAGTCATTTTTCATTTCATACAACAATCTCTTCTCATTTTTCCCCATATTGTTTGGGTATTTTATGGTGTTTAATGCTTCCTTTCTGATTTCTTTCTCTATCAGTTTTTCAAAACATTTTAACTGGGGGTGCATTGGTGGGTTGTAAATGGATTTCCTTCTTAACACCATATCTGTCCTATTTATAGGGTTGGAGAACATAAAGTGTAAATTTATTTTTCTTAAGAACACTTTAATGTCCATTAAAGACTTAGTAATATTCCCTCTAATATATGGTATAAATTTTAAACCTTTAGAAAGTAGGTTAAAGTGGTCTTTTTCTAATATTAAGGAGCTGTAGTTATAAATATTAAAATTATTGTATGTCCATTTGTTATGTTCATGTATTATAATATCTGAACAGGGTGGGGGTGGGGATTTTAAGAGGTTATTAACTTCCGTTAATACTTCCCCCTTCCCCTTCTCCCCCCCCTCACATACAAATTTCTTTCTTTATCAAGCTGTTTGTTCATAATTCTTTCAGACCTCCTCAAGGGAGGAAATTCTTCTTCATACTCATGTTCTGCATCGTATGGACAAAATTCATCAGCTTGTTCCCCAATTAACTTATTATTCTCTTTATAAAAATTATCTTTCTGATTTCTCCTATTGGATGGGATCGGATAACTCAAGTTATTTTGATATTCATATATATCACGATCCATTTTTTTAATCTTTCTCTTTATTAATTCATCCATATTACTATCTATATCTTCTCTAACATTAAAATACTTATTTCTTTCTTCTTCAATAGAGAAAAGCAGGTCTTTCCTAATACTCTTGTCCAGTATTTCTATCTCTATATACAATTCCTCTTGTAGTCTAGTGTTTTCTTTCACCATTAATTTTAGCATTTCAATTCCACATTTATTAAAAATCTCCAACAATTCTTTATGAAACTCAGAATCAGTAATAACATTGTTGGGGAATTTATAAATTCTTAACCCCTTAGGTACAATCTCTTTAGCTATACATTCAGTTAAATATGCATTTTCAACATTCAAAATTCTATGCTTGTTCATTAGTCTATATAACATGTTAATATTGTCCTTGTAAGTGCTGTTGCTACTTTGCACTTTAGGAGCACTTTTACTGTCTTTAAAGTCAAATTTGTAAAATAACCAGTCATTTAGTTCTTGGATATTGTTAACAGTACCTTTCCCATTTGCACCACGAAGTGGTCTCTTGTCTCGCTTATCTCTCGTTCCGTTTGCCTCCACGCTGGAAGTCTCTTTCAATATATTTGGCGTGCTGGCAGGGTTAAAGCTACCTCTAACCCTCTCTCTATTGCAGCCGGTGTCATCTTTCACGCCCATAAGCTCCATTTTGCCATTACCGTTATTCAAACTCCTCGTTAGTTCCGACCATTCGGTTCTTTGCGGAGAAACTGTCTCTCTCCTTCCTTGTGCTGTAAGCAGCGTGGAGGCTACAGGAGTGAGTAAATTGATAAGCTCCGTAAGCTGGCCAATTAGCTTACGCGTCAATCCAACGTCTTCCTGCAAAGATTTTGCAGGGACTTCCTGGCTCTCCATTCCGAACACCAAAAAAACCAAGAAACCACAAAAGCAGGGTGAAACAAACCAATAATCCAAATGTAATGGAATGGATGAAGACCAGGAAGCTTGATTATTCAAAGTTTTATTCCACAACAGTCACGAACAGAAGTTAAACCACATAAACAGCAAAGGGAAGGCCACAGCATAAACGCTATTATTCCAACTGCATTTTCGTTCTATGAAGAAATTATATACGAAGACAATAGTTTGACAAATAATGATAAGCAGGCATCTGTCTGGTTAATGGATATGGTGCTGCAAAACAATTTTTTGTTCTTTAATGGCGAATTTTACAAGCAAACACAAGGTGTGGCTATGGATGCGGCATGTGCCCCCACTTTTGCTAATTTGGTAATGGCAAAGTGGGAGGAAAAATATGTGTTGGAATGTGCATTTAGTAAATGGTGGGTGCTTTACCGTAGATTTCCTGATGACATAGTCCTTTTTTGGACAGGAAGTGGAGAGAAATTAAATGCATTTTTAGAATATTTGAATCACACTACAAACTTCCTGAAATTCACTTGGACAATTTCTAATACCTCTTTAAAGTACTTGGATGTGGAAATTTATAAGAAAGATAGTACTTTAGAAACCAAAGTGTATAGGAAACCCACTTATTGTAATACTTATTTGCACTATAACAGTGCACACCCTACACATTGTAAGAGGAACATTATTAAAGGCCAGTTTGTGAGGGGTAGCAGGATGACCAGCAATGAAGAAGATTTTATGAGAGAGTGTGATACACTAGGGAATATGTTTAGAGACCGAGGCTACCCAGAAAAACTTATTAAAGAAATTAGACAAGAAGTTGAAAAAGGAAGAGAAACTAGATTCGCACCTATAGTGAGAGGAGTAGAATTGGTTAACACTTCTAACATAAGTAAGACTATAGATAAAGAACAAGAAAATTACAATCTAGCTCTTACCTTAGAATATAATGGTGTTAATATCAATATAAAACAAATTTTTCATAGAGAATGGAATAGATTCATTAATTTAACTGACATAGAGAAAGCAGTAAACATTCCAGCTAAAATAGTATATAAAAATGCACATAGCCTAAGAAATATTTTGGAAAACAAGAAACTTAATAATTTGAATGATAAAAAGAAAAAAGGTACATACAAGTGTGGCAGATGTGCACAATGCCCATATATATTAAATGGGAATAGTATAAATATAATGAGTAGGAATAGAATAATAACAAATGAAGAGTATTACTATAATTGTGAGTCTATGGGCTTAATATACTTAGCGTTTTGTAAAATTTGTTATTCATTCTATATAGGGAAAACGGAAAGGAAGCTTAAAAGGAGAATCTATGAACATCTTAATGATGTCAAAAATTGTAAGGAGACTAATGCCCTTTATAGACATACTAAGGAATGCCCGGAAGCAAGTTTTGTATTCACAGTTATTGAACATACTGAAAAAGATATAAGAGGTGGGCTTTGGGAGGAGAAGATAGAATATAAGGAGCTCTGGTGGCAAATCACACTAGAGTCCTATAACCCACCGGGTTTGAATGAATATACAAGTATATTACCCATTTTAAAGTTAAGGGCAGCTAAATTGTAACATATACTTGAATGTATTTAATAAATTTGCGTCTAGTGTAATATTTTATATGTATTTTATTATTTATATAACTTTTTCCTTTTTAAAGATTTTAAATAATATTTATACATAAATAAATTTTAACTCCTATGGGTTTTAGCTATATAATAATTATGAATTAGTAGGAATTAATTTATTAAAGTTGTGTATTACTATGGTTACATTTTAGAAAAACTAACACTCAGTAGCAATATTGACAAATAGCCAATAGATGGCAGGCAAGTACAGACTATCTTCGTCTGTTCATGATTTAAGCAACTGAAATTTTATACAGTTTTTTATTTTGAATATATACTATAAATGCATTGTATTTACATAATGCCACATATTATTGCTGAATTTATTTTGAGTCTAGAATTTCTAGAATTGTTTTATATATATTAAAATGTGTCCATAATAACAAAGACAGTCAGTTAATTTGGAAGATGTTTTTTTAAAAAGTTTTAATCTATTAAGAATTTGGAGGGAATTTTTTTAATTGATTCATTAAATGGTGTATAAATAGCAGATGGATTAGTCTAATAAAGTACATCTGATGAAGTGTTGGGATACAAACGAAAACGCAGTTGGAATAATAGCGTTTATGCTGTGGCCTTCCCTTTGCTGTTTATGTGGTTTAACTTCTGTTCGTGACTGTTGTGGAATAAAACTTTGAATAATCAAGCTTCCTGGTCTTCATCCATTCCATTACATTTGGATTATTGGTAGTTGAGTCTAATTGCTCCCTTGATCTGCAAAACTAGTTCTTCATCGGGATGGCTGGGAAGACACGGAATGACTACCAGACTGAGTGATGGAGAAAGAATCCGTGGAAGCATTCAAAATGGGATGCAACAGTCCGACAATATGTGATTAGGAAGGAAGACTTGAACTGGAATGCTAAGTGTACCTGTAGAGTACACTGAACATGCTATTTGCCTTTTATTGTAAAGTGAATGTAACTTAAAGTATTTCTATAAAATGTCAGCCTTCAGAAAACTGTTTTCACTTCTAAAATAAGGGAAAATGCTACTTCTGCTTTTTCTGATAGGTCTGTCTACTACCTGTTTAGTGCTGCATTGTCATTCCCTTAGGATATTCAGAATGCAGGATGATTGTAATATAATGAAAAAATACATGGCCAAGAAACTTTCTCTTTTCCTTAGGCAATTGAACAGTTATTTACATTATTATGACAGCAACAGCAGACTCAAGTTGTAAATTCTATGATTCTGTAAATATCATACCATCACTCATTCTTCTCGCTGAAGGAAAAAAATATATTCCACCTGCCTCAGTAGACATGAATAAATGGCTTTCTTCTTCCTTGGGTAGAGTTTATCAATTAACAAGTAATATAAACTGGTCCTGATAGCTTTCACACCAGTATATACAAAGGATTTTGTTCCATAATCCTTTACATTACCACATGTTTTTCTTCAAGAAGTTATCCTCAACTGACCTTTTCTGTAAACAATTACAGACTTTCCAAAGAAACAGTCTCAACATGGAGGACATTTCAGGTAGGACTTTTAAATGAATTGCAGTGACATAAAATAAAAAATATCAGCTTTGGGTGTCTTACTTTGTCTAGTGGTAAAATTCTACTTATGAAACTAATGTAGGCTAACATACATGAGCCACTAAAGACACCTATATATTTGCATTGGTGTAGGTAAGAGGTGTGTATTAAACCATATTAAACAATCAGTTGTAAGTAACTGTCATACAATATCCAGCATAAATTTGGAAGTAAATTTTACTTTGGTGCAGTGCTGATGTTGCAATGAGTTTGGATTTTCAAAGATTACATATGAGTGTTAAATCAGAAGACTTCATGTATATAAATCTAATGTACTAGACATGAAATTATCCAGCATAAGAGTCGGGCAATGCCTACTCTAGTGTACAGAAAAAAAAACTTTTGGAAAAGGCAACAAAAAAGGAGGGCACCTAAATTCCAGCAGAAGGTAATGTTTTCACACTGGTATACCCAACCTACAGGTGAAGAAAAATTAGGTACTTGAAGAAATGGGTTCAGCTTGCAGAAACTGCAAGGATGTAATCAGTTATTACCGAACAGGACATTCCTCATATATTACATCATATTAAATAGGAATAGCCCACTGGATTACACAGGTAACAGAAGTCTTATCAAGAATTCAGTAATAAGCAAGGTGGACATTATATACTTCCAAGAAAAGCCATCACCACTGATGAACATTACGAATATCAAAATCCTTTTATTACAAGCAGCGACAAGATAAAAAAAAGAAATGAATAAGACCAGTTTCAATGCACTAAACATCTTGACTGGTAACATATGTCTTGTTGCTGCTTGTAATAAAAGGATTTTGATATTCGTTATGTTCATCAGTGGTGCTGATTTTGTTTTGAAATATTGTTTGTTTTGGATAAGCCTAGCATACTGTTTGGTGAATCTGTGCATCTCTTTGGTTTTGAACATTATGTACTGCCAGGAGGTAATAGCAAGGGTATAAGTGAGTACAATGAAAGCACACAAAAAACAGATTACAGTCCTTAGTAGCAATATAGCTAAGATCCATTGCATGTCCCCTGTTAAAAGACATATTCCACTCATGAGGAAATAATGTTCACATCTGTCAGTTTTGTCAGTAGCATTAAAGTATGTCATCACAGGACTACTGTATCTAAAAAAATACTTTGTTAGGTAAGCCATCAGAGGAACAGTGGAGATTCTACAAGGCCAAGCAGTTGTTGAGCATGAGTTTGTCAGCTGTCTGCATGTATCTTTCAATGAAGTCAACGCAAAATCGCATAATGGAAGAATACTCTATTATTCGTTAGACAGCTTCACTGTGAAAACATATACCATGGCACGATTGTAATGCTAGTCTAGATGGTCTTTTGTAAGACATGTATCTACTGCAACTAAGCATCACACAGTATGTAGTCTATAGTGCAAGTATACACAAGTATATATGTCTTTTGTAACACTACCTATATCTTGCCACCTTTACTGATGTGTCATAAAGGAATGCAGATAGTGCAGCAGCAGATGTTTATTGTACTGCCACTGCAGTAACAATCAGAAGTGTAACGGAATTTGTCATCTGTCCACATAGAGATAAGTTTCAGCTTTACTGACTAATATGAAGGACCATCAAATATATTCCGGGGTTATCTTGCCATCTGGGTTTTACGTGCAGAATTCTGCACAGTATAGTAATTACCTGCACCTCCCTGATGGGCCCTGTGCATGATAACTCAGGCAATAATGATGATGCTGTAGTGTTTGTTGGAATGGAAGTAACAGAAGACAGCAAGACTAGCAACAGGAACACAGTGTATTTTACAGGAGATGAAGTTATAGCACTTATCGTGAAGATCTTCTACAAATGAAGGACCAGTTCTAACAACATATAAAAAGAGGGACAACACAGCTGGGTTTGTAGTGCACAGGAACAGAGACCAAATGCATATCCAAAAACTGAGATTTATGTAGCAGGCCCAGTCAATAAATGAAGCTATTAGAAGTGATGCCTGTAAACTGGTGATATACCCTTACCCTCAAAGGTGAATGGAGACAGATACGCTTTGTTGTAAATCAGCACTCCTTGGATAACATGCATTGGTTTATACATAGATTTAGAGGAAAATATGTTTTTCCTGCCAGGCAAAGTAGCTGCAGTATATAAGATTATGTATGAAGTGTAGACCAGTAGCCTGATGCTGGACATCTTTATGAGGTAGTGTCTTCCTAAGCTGCCAGATGCTGTGAGTAGAGCAAATAGAAAAGACAGACTCAGCAGCAGATGGTAGATATTAGAGGAGTTCTAATCCCAGACATGGCAACTGTGTGTGTGTGTGTGTGTGTGTGTGTGTGTGTGTGTGTGTGTGTGTGTGTGTGTGTGTGTGTGTGTGTCTGTGTTTGTCACTCATATCCGGTGTGGAGGAGGCTGTGAGTGTGTAACAACTGTACTCATTGTGGAGTGGGATTTGCAAATTTCTTATATGGCAGGCCTTTTATATGTCACAATGTTCACCTTACAAGGATAACAGATGTCAAATAGCCGACAGGCTGGGGTGCCAATCCATACTCCTACATGTGACATCAAGGCCTGGTGAGCAAAGTAAGCAACCCTTGCATTACCCAGAGAACACTCTCAACCCATGTCTCATACACAAACACACTTGCCTAAGCAACTACTGCTTTGCTGGTAGTACCCTGCATATTGCCCACAGATAGTAACCATGGTGTGATTGCAGTGGACTACAGAGGGCATTGCACTCTGTCTCATCACTACAATAGGCACTTAATTGCAGACAGTGCGCCTTCACTATGTTCCTCACTTGATGCCTGCAACAACTGTGGTGCCATCAAATGTGACCCACAAAGGACATAGCATGCCTTAAACACATGCCCTGTATGGACGGATGCCACTGACACCAGGGGATACCTGTATCATGCTATCAATGTAGGTGCAGAGTCAACCTGGTGTCCATTACCAGTTCCTGTCACATGAAGCCAGGACTGGCACAACTGATGATAACAATCTGTGTACACAATATAGGCCAGACACCACAGGTACAGTTCCACATGTCACTGAACATGCATGTGGGACATGTGCACATCCAAGACACTGTCCATGTCATGGACTATAGAACACATACATTGCAAGCATTGCACACCACCGGCCACACACAATAGTAACCCAGGTGACTGGATGGTGAATACAATAGCCACCTGTGTGGGCCAATCCAGACACTACACCCCTGAGCCACACTGCAGACCATTGTCATGTGGCCTGATGCCAAGGTATACCCTTAACCTAGCCTTGTAGAGCCTTCTGGCACAGTCAACCACTACACACCCGTGAAGCAATGCACACATGCATGTCAGTACTGGCACCCCATGTCTGTGTGTGTGTGTGTGTGTGTGTGTGTGTGTGTGTGTGTGTGTGTGTGTGTGTGTGTGTGTGTGTGTGTGTGGAGTATGATGCATTAGACCTCATTCACACTCACTACAACTCCCATTGGCCTATTGAAGTATGCTGTCTGATGACAGACACCTTCACATACTCTTTGCTCATATAACATCTGGATAACCCCTGTGGTGCATATGATACCTGTGCATTACTGTATTGTAGCAACTAGCTAGTTAGGAAGTCTATTCCTGACCCTGACAACTGTGTCAATGTGTGTGAGTCCCTGAAAGAGTGTGGCTGTGTTGACATAGACATCTGTTCGTGTGGACAGGCATGTGTACTACACCTACCTTATTGCTACTATATCACTGTTGCAGATGTCACTCACCATCAGATATACCATTGGAAAGCTCCCCAGCATGTAAGGTATGTGGTGCATGCAATAACTGCATAGACATGTGAAAACAATACATAGTCAGTCAGCAGTTTAAAACTACGTACTGGTAGGTTTGTGACAAACATGCTTAGGTTTTACTCACCCATCCCCTCCCTGACTTACTTTGTCTCTGTCTGTCTCTCTTACTCCTTCTCTGGTGGATGCGAAGAAGTACACCTTTGTTTAGGCAGCAGCTTGTGTTTTGTAAGTGTTGCTCATGATCAGCTGATGGCCTCTGCACAAAGTGCAGTCCCCCTCTAGCTGACTGCATGTGGAACAGCTGCAGTAACATTCCCATAGCCAATTGCATGGAAACACACTCCAATATCTAGGAACATCATGTTGGTGTTGGGCCTTTTCATTCACTGTGAGCAGGACCTAAATTTGGTGTTTGGCAAACAGCATCAAAGATAGTATTGGGATTTACCTCTAACACCATACACTGTGGGACCAGGCCAACAGACAGGAGGGGGATGTGCCAGACATGACTACAAAATGTAAGTGTTGCTCTTCTGCATTTGGAGTAAAGTTGGTTTAACAGGGTATGTGTGGATATGGCTGGTCTGCATAATTTAATACCTGTCATGACAGTGTTATGTGTTTGAGGAAACTCCCATCTGTAGGATTATCTGCAGACTGAGCAGTGTGTGTGGAGCCTTTTGTTTCTTGTGTCACTCACAGAACACCTATCTGACAACTGCAGAAGCATAGTGTGAGGACTACAGTCAGTATATGGTGACAGCCATGGGAGTTACTGACTTCATATCCCTCATAGGATATATGTCACAACAAACCCTGATACGACAGTAAATGTATGAGGTTATCACAGCAACATGCTAATATTGAGCCAGTGTTTGTAGCTCCAGCCACAAGTCTGTCAACCTTTGTGCATATGTCATGCAGTAAGAGGTGCATTATGTTCTATAAGCCATTATTTATTGACATCATACTTGATAACAAGCCAGTCAGATATCAGATTGCTAGACATGTTATGTATAGTAGGAGCTGTTTCTTAGGATATAACTTGGGCATTATGCGGTTGTGTATACAGTACTGGGGTCTGTGTTATTATGGTGATTGTTGACAGGATGTATATTGTGCATACGTACCTTGGGCTGTGCACAGACTGTGGTATATGCCATTGTTCTTGGTCCTGTTCTATCTGATGTTACATGCTGCTCCAGTGTATGGTACCCTATTGGCTCACATGTCTGTAGGGTCAGACACACATGTGCACAATACCACAGACTGGCATCGGACCACACTGTGTCATGCCAGTTTTTGTAGAGTTATTGTGTGAGTGGCACATATGAGGACAGTGTTTATCACACAGTCCATATAGTGTCATATTAAGCTTGCATACCATATGTAGCTGTGGCTGTGTTCACATTGGTTGTGGGTATGCACTTTCTTACAGGTGTCTGTTACTTTGTTCTGTGACATGCGTGTAGAGCCTGCTATAATTGCAGGTTCATATGTATACCCCCATACAAAATGTAGTCCAGTGTTGTGGCAGTCTGTCTGTAGTTTGCACAGTACTTTGTGACATGCCTAGCAGCCTAGTGTAATTACCCAGTGTGCTATGTCCAGTTATTTGCAAGATATACTGCTGCCAAGCCACCATAACTGTTGTGTATTTCTGACAAAGCAGTGGGATTCTGTACAGATGTATGTCACTAACTACTGAGTAGTATGTGGCCATGTGACCTCTGTGCCACCAGATATTATGTGTCAGAAGAGACTGGCGTGTGTGAATGCATAAAAAGTGAGGGCATATGTAGTCCTACACTAAGGCACTGTATGAGCATATCCACTCATGCATGAATCTTGCCATCCCAAATAGAACCAAAATGCTCTCGTCCAAAAAAAGGAAGCCAATCTGGTGGTCCCCCTGCCATAAACAAACTTTACAACAAAAGGAAGAAACTTTTGCAGAAAAGAGGAAAATCCCAGGATGCAAAAAACTCCCCTACTAGCCTCAGTAAGAAACTGAGATGCCTCATAAAATCCTCCAAAGCTAGTTACGAAAATAAAATTGCCAAAGATTCTAAAGACAACCACAAAGCATTCTATAACTATGTCAAGAATCTAAATGGCAATGCTCAGATCTGCTCTGAGCTCAAACAGAATGGCATTAAATATACTGATCCAAAGGATATTGCCAATATCCTGGCAGATAGATTCAGTGCCAACTTCATCCCCCTCTCACCCCCTAAATGGCCCATCTCAATACCAGAAGATTGCCAAATTCCAGTAATAACGGCCACACAGGTACAAAATGCACTCTCTAAAGCCAAGAATACAGCATCCATGGGACCAGATGACATCCCGGGCTGTGTACTACATGAACTACAATATAAACTGGCACCTCACCTAAGTGTCATGTTTAATCATAGCCTCACCTCAGGTTTCGTGCCCACTGAGTGGCGCAGAGCTACAGTTATCCCAATCCACAAGGAGGGATCCACCTTGGATCCCGGAAACTACCGTCCCATCAGTCTGACAAGCCTCATCTGCAAGGCCATGGAGCGTATTATCATGGAACTTATAAACAAAGACATTGGCAACCTTCAAACACTGGGCCCCACCCAGTTTGGGTTTGTGAAGGGCCGATCTTGTCTCCTGAACCTGATTGACTTCTTTGAATCAGTCTCCAGAGCCATGGACAAGGGTAAGGTGGTCCACACAGCCTATCTAGACCTTGCCAAGGCCTTTGACACCATCGCCCACTCTGGAATCATAGATAAACTTACTAAGTTGGGCATTAATCCCTATGTCACCCAATGGGTTGCTAAATGGCTTACTGATAGAACCCACACTGTAAAAGTTGCCAACTCCAAATCCAGCTCCAGACAAGTGACAAGTGGAGTACCTCAGGGTTCAGTCCTGGGGCCGCTCTTGTTTGGCATCTACTTCTCTGAAGTACAGGTCAACACTAAGGACTCTGAGCTAACAACGTTTGCAGATGACTGCAAACTGGGAGCCATTATTGAATCCCCAAATGATGTGGATACTCTACAAAAGGGCCTTACAGAAACAGATGCTTGGTGCCAGAGCCATGGGCTCAAGCTCAATGCCAAGAAATGTGTTGTTATCCCTTTGGGAAAAAAACATGTATCCATGAATTACCATATAGGTGGCAGTACACTAAACACAGAAAGTGCGATAAGAGACTTAGGGACACAGGTGGACAGTGGTCTCACCTTCGATAACCACATCGCCACAACAGTCAGGAAATCCTTCTATGTGGCACACCTCATCACGAAGGGCTTTTCATCCAGAAAGAAGGAGGTCATTGTCCCACTGTACTCATCCCTCATTAGACCCATTATAGAATACAACGCCCCATTTGGTATGTACCTCTCAAGACATCTGCAACAACTGGAAAGGCCTCAGAAATACCTCACTAAAAGAATCACAGGCCTAAAGCAGATGCCCTACGCTGACCACCTTAAAAAACTCCAGCTATACTCTGTCGCATATCGTCTACTCAGAGGCGATCTCTGCTTAACATGCAAGGCCATGTCAAACCCAGAGCTGTTGGACATGCTGCACTTAAAGACTTGTCATCACAATAAACAAAACATGCTGGAGGGATAGATTCCTGACCCAGAGACTCCCCAGACTCTGGAATAGATTGCCCATACATGTCAAGCAGAGTGCCTCTTTGGACCTCTTCAAGAGGAACCTTGACAATTGGATGGGAGAAAGGAAATTCACCCCAGGGATCACGTCAGTCGCCCTGCTAGACAGGGGTCCAGGAAAGTAAATAATGTGGGAAGAAATAGTCAGGGAATTGTTATGGCTAGGCTTGTATAGGCCCTAGGGCTGATAGCCTAGTACCAACCTATGAACCTATGAACCTAAGTATTTACATGATATACCCATGTAAATGGCTATTAACATCCACATTGTGAGGCATGGTCCACATGTCTCGCATGAAGGGGATTTGTGTACACCTCTGGACTGACCACAGAGCACCAGACTGCCGACATATATTGGTCATATCTCTACTATAGTCCACAGAATCATTACTGTTCTAGCAGTGGTACTGTACTATGATGTCCTTAGAATGTCTGTCAGTACCCAATGGCTACATGTATACCTGCAATACATAGAAGACATCCCCTTGCACTAAGAGGTTGGGACTGTTGGTGCTGAGGTAGGACTCCCCTCCATGTTCTGGACATATGGTAAATATATATATATATATATATATATATATATATATATATATATATATATATATATATATATATATATACATATATATATATATATATACACACACACACATATATATATCTATATATATATATATATATATATATATACATATCTACATATATATATATATATATATATATATATATATATATATATATATATATATATATATATCTACCTATACATACATATAAACACTCCAATATATACATATACACAGCAATATATGTCTACACATATGCAGATATATAGATATATATTTACATATAGTTATGGATATCTACATATATATCGACATAAATAGGTATATCCGATTACATATGTATGAACATATAGTTATAGATATCTACATATATATATATATCAATATAAATAGGTATACATCATTAGATATGTATGCACAAATAGTTATAGATATCTACATATATATCAACATAAATAGGTATATCTGTACACATAGGATGTGCATTCATATATATATATATATATATATATATATATATATATATATATATATATGTTTATACAAAGATATCTACAAATGGTCATATATATGATGTACTTTACAGATGTGTAGACATACATATGTATGAATATATATGTCTATGTACATGTAGACATATATCAACATATGTATATGTATATAGCCATATTCCTATCATGTGTAAACATCACGTTGTGCATACATTCCCAGATGTATCTCACCGTATGTATCGGATATGTGTATGTTTAGATACAACAACATATGTGATGTAACAGTAATATCAATAGCAAGTAATACACAATTGTGGAAATCAAAACAATTATTCAATACTATTCAATATGTGTAGTGACAGATATATTGTAAAAAGCACAACTTTCTTCACAGCTATCATGGCATAGTGGTTAACTGTTTTGACTATAATGTACAGGGTCCTGGATTCAATACCAGCAAGGGCTGTTTATTTTGTTGCTGGGCAGAACAAGGGCTGCTGGATACAGAGTCATTAAGGCAGTTTTGAGCAGCAAAGTTAAGCAGTGCTAAGCTATGGTTAAATGTACAGGCACTTACACCATGCAGGCTTTGCTTACCAGTGCAAAAATCTGCTTAGCTGTTAAAGTGCAGCAATGCTGACACCTGCTAAGCATGGCTCAGCCCTGGTAACCAGTGCTCACATCCCAGTCTGATAACATAGCAGGCTAATGACATCTGTAATAAGTGTATGTAATGCCATGTACAATACATGCATCTATGTGCTGTTATTACAGTAGCAAGGGGTTTGAGTGTCATTTCTGGGACACACAAGTATATAAGACCTGTACAGCACTGTTATCCATGTTAATGTGTTACATACAAGGGTAATAACCCAGGTTACGTGATGTCATACTGGCATGTAGTGTATCATGGCAGTACTACTGTTGACAGTTCTTTCCCAGGCAAGAGTAAAGCGCTAAATGTACTGCTGACAACATGTACACCTGCAGGCATAGCTGGACTCTGAGGCCTCACTGTTGTGTTCCTGGTGCATGAGCTGTGTCACAGTATATATCCCTACTGGATAATGATCTGACATGTGGAATGTAACTGTAGACTACCGTCTGTACAGCACATGTCAGTAAGAGCTTCCCATATGTAGTAATGGCATACATATTGTTGTCAAATGTCTATCTGTTGACACATTCATCCGATTGCATACCTACTTGCCAAGCTGATGTTTGTCATCCCCTGTAGTGATGTGCAGATGGCAGGTATCCAGCTTGGATATGTACAGGCAACCTATGCTTGACTGACACTGACATGTCTGCCCAGCTGTGTTAAAACTGGCACATATAGGGGACAACACCCTGTATGCACCACATGCCATGGGTACCTCCACTAAAGTACCACAGTCAACAGAACATGCTTGGGTACAGGTCTCTATCACAGACACTAACCATGTGTTGTAATACATGTTGCATACATGTCAACTGGATCACCTCAGTGGCTATTTGCAGGAGGCATCCAGAGGATTGGCTGATGCATGTCATTCCCACCCTGAGAGTCACCACAGTGAGGTCTGTTGATAGATTGCCTGCTGGCACATGGCAGGTGGCATGATACCACTGTACACACATCCCCTACACAACCCATATCTCCATGGACAATAGCCAGGTACACACCTATAACCACCTGCAGCGATGCACACCAGTATTGACACATGTGTACATGTGCATTACTGTGGATAGCAGTGCCTGTGTGTTAGTACACCTGTAGTTGGGAATACCATGAGGGCCTTCGCAACTACCGCAACACCAATTGCCATAGTCAGATGTGGCTGCTGCTGTATTGGACATTACATGTACCCTGTTATGTTCCTCTCTCTAATGGCTACATGAGCCTTGCAGTACTAGCACAACAGTATTGAACAAATGGGTTGATAGGCATGGGGTAGCCACTGAGTTCTGGCAGGTGTGTGTATGTCTGTATATCTGTAGGGTACATAATTCCGAGGCCACATACTCCTATTACAATATGCATTGCCACACAGTAGTATGGATAGTGTTGTTGCTGCCCATAAGTGAGACATGACAATACAACACCCTACTATGCCTGTGGCATATGCATTAGATGCATATCCCTGTAGTACTACTGTTGGGATATACAATGGGTTGTATCGCAGTTGTGGGAAATGTGTGATGATGGGTATGACACAGTGTCATCATGAGTTCCAGTGAGTACAATATCCACTGTGGGATGTGGGTGTTGTGTGTACTGTCATTACACTATGGTACACCCAGTATATGTCCCATGTACCACTGTATCGTTACTGTCACCATCAACCATATAGGTAACTGATACCACAATCCAACCCAGATATGCATGTGCTGTGTGCAGCCTACCTGTAACTCATTGGATACATGGACATGTTAGTTAGCACCAATAGGCCCAGGTCTCTTGGATGTGTGTCTGCCTGTTATGTGTCTGTTAATTGTTAATGTGCATATGATGGTATGTCACACTATGTATTGTCCATATACAACCATTACATCCCCCATTACCATACTGTACATGTCTGGGGATGTTCTGCATGTAACATGTAAGCTGGAACACACCTCACCCTAAATGCTGTGTGATGTGTGCAATGAAAGCCACACAGTTCAGTAGGCACTACATACTTAAGTAGGGGTCCAGTCCAAGTGTTGCCAAGTAAGAGTGTGCGTGTATGTGGATGCGTCTACATCAGGTTGCTGATTATACATGTCCCAGTGGGTCACCTGTCCATTTGGCACAGGCAATAACTGTTATACAAACCTGAGACATGTGTTCAACTGTAGTCCAGATATGTCACAGCCATGGTGTCACCACAGTGCCATACCCTTTGTGGAATATGACTGCAGACCATCCTCCTGCTGACACATGTACACCTACGACACAAATGGATAACATTATGGAGACCACAATCACCCAGTGTTGCTAACAGCTATAATGCATCACTGCTGGACAGCTACACTACCAGACATGTAAGCATTAAACATTATGCCTGACAACATGTTTCACTGCAGTACATTGGTACACTGTAGTACAGTCACCGTGTGCATCAGAACCATATTAGCATGCCCCTGCATCAATGTTATGGATGACAGGGATGTGGCACAGGTATCATCATATGCACAGGGTGTGTTGTTGGTTTGCCAGAGACCGAGGGTGGGCCGTAGACTTGACATAATGTGTGTGGGTGAGGGGTGTAATTAGTTGAAATGGATGTGGTGATGTGGTGCGTGTAGGTATGGGGTTGCCCTAGGTGTGCTCGTATAGTATGTGGATATGCATGCACTGAGTTCTGCCATGTGGCTGCCCTATACAGGTGTTTTTGGACAGCTGCAGTCCATACCTGGCAGGGTGTGCAGTTCACTGCCTCCAGCCATGGACATGTGGACTTTGCCTGCCAGGGGTTTGATGGACATGTCCAGGTACATGCCTCAATGTGCTACTCTCTCCTGATGATGACAGATGTCTGCTGGAACCAGGTCCCTCCTGGGACTGGCCAGGGCCACATGCACATGGCCTGCTGTGGTGTGGTCTGGACAGCAACCCCCCCTGCAGTGCTGGGTCTGGTATGGCACTACGGGAGCGCCTTGGTGTCCTAGCATGTCCACGTTGACCGCCAGCTGTTGGTGTTGCTGGCCTATGTCCATGTGGCCATCGCCGCAGTCCCAACACATGTTCAAGCACAGACAAACCATGGTCGATGAGGCCCACCATCTCACTCAACCATCTATCCATTACCTTGGTATGAGCACGGAGGGCACCAGACAGTTCATGGAAGTTGAAGCTTGCAGATGTGAGAGCAGCCCTTTGCAGCATCAGGCCCTGTCAGGTGTATAGTTCCATACATGCCTGCACCCCCATTACAGTCTGAAACATGCACCTGGTGGTACCAGTTGTGGAGCTTCTGCCAGGGGCATGATGACTAGTGGCCCTACTATGAGCACCCCGGTACATCTGCCTATGTGGTGCCCTGCCGGACATCTGGCTATGCCTGCTGTGACCAGACACAGTAGGGATAGATACCACACTCTCCTGTGCACTGTCTCCAACCACCAACTGTCCCTCTGCTATGGCCACTGGTGATGGAGTATGTATAAGCACTGTAACTGTGGGCTGGGTTGGGTTGGCTAAGAGGGGGATGTCAAACAATGGCACAGTTTCAGCCCCTGATAACCCCACTTGTGCCTCAACAGTACTATCATCATCTTCGGTGTCTGTGTGGACACCATCAGATTGCATGCAGGAGGGACCTTGACCCACCTTGCCACCTGTGGGGGGAAAACAAGAAACACACTTTAAGACCTTTACAGCATTACATAACAGAGCACGCACACAAACACACAGACACACACAGACACACACACACACACACACACACACACACACACACACACACACACACACACACACACACACACACCTTCCACCTTAATAACTACCTGTCCCTGATTTTACAGACAATCCCACATTTATTCACATAAGTTCCCCATCCTGAATCACACTTGGTGACATACACTCATCAATACCACTCATTAAAGTATCATTCATCTAAATGCCTAGATGAGTGATCACAACACAAGACCTGTTACTCCATTAACTCCTTGACCTGAGTAGAATAGGTTTTACATGGCCTCACCGCTGTCATCCAGTGTTCACCCTGTATATTTCCGGACATCGTGACCATGTTAGGGGATACTATTTTCACTTCATAGCACTGGAGTGTCATGTGTAAGTATTGCTCAGTACATGCCAGACCTGCTGCTCAATCAACCTTTCATGTGGACAACAGTAATATATGGATATGCTCCCTGGTGTTGTCTAGTAAATCCCCAATCCATCTGTAGTGCTGCATACGTGGGTAGTCATTCACCGCTCTGCTGATTGCAATATTCAGGGTATACCTGGTGTCTACTTTCCCTCCCAATGCATGTTCCATACTACAGACATTATTAGACTATCAGCTGTCCTGTGATTACATATCAGACAAGTATTCCTGGGGTCTCATTTGTCAGTCCATGTCCATGTACTGCATGATCCCAAAGGGAGGTACTGCCATATGAACAACACCACAATCACACATGTGCATACATGGACACCCATACAAACACACACACATGCACACACACATCCTACATGCATCAACCCCCCTCCACTCCACCGGATTGCTCCTACAGACAAAATAACCCCCCCCCTCACACACACACACACATATATATATATATATATATATATATATATATATATATATATATATATATATATATATATATATATATATGTCTACATATGGGTGTCTGTATATCTGAAGACATACATGTGTGTGTGTGTATATATATATATATATATATATATATATATATATATATATATATATACATATATATATATATATATATATAGATGTCTACATATGGATATCTCTATATCTGTAGGATATATATACATATATATATATATATATATATATATATATATATATATATATATATATGTGTGTGTGTGTGTGTGTGTGTGTGTGTGTATATGTACACATATGCATACCTATATATGGGGTACATTGAGACATCAGGTCCACAATCTCTAACTGTCCTTACTGCACAGCTGCACTGTTCTGCATTGCTATGACACAGACAGGTGCCACATGTGGACAGAGCCTAACAGCAGGGGGGTATATATAGGGGCAGATTGCAGGTAAGCCTGTTACACACCTATGGCATTTCAGCATGCTACAATACATGTTACCCTGAGTGTCCTGCAAGTGGTGGGCTATGAAACCCATGTGTCCATCATTATGGCATTACTTTCCCACTAGCTATTGGCCACAGTAATATACGTCCTTTCCATTACACAACACACACTATATTGGCTTACATCTTGTCAGTCGGTGCTGCTCTGCACAATTGATGGATATGGCCCACTTCCCACAGGGACAGTCTGTAATTTCCATAGTAGTTGTTCAGCTGAACATCATTACAACAGCAACACCTGATGGCACATATATATCATTCCACATCATCTACCCCAGTATTATGTACCAAGTACTACAGTCAATTACATGCATTTATACTTCACATACATGCTGTGGGAATGAGGTCTGTTGTGGATGGTGTCCTTGCAGGAGTTTTTTTTTTCTCCTTTGCTATGGCCTTAGCCTGCTTTCTGTGTATCTGTTTTTGGTTTGCCTGGGGTTGTGGTTTTGGTTCTGGATCTGTTTTCTGTTTTCTTTTTGTCTTTCTCTCTCTCTCTCTCTCTCTCTCTCTTTCTCTTTCTCTCCAATAAATGGATTGAGCTTCTTGGAATAGATTGCAACATGGCTTTTGTAGGTGATCCACATGATCAGGTGATTGTATCTGCACCAATCAGTGCCCTCTACTTGATACCTGCATGCTGTGTAGTACTTCCAGTTACCACTGTCATTTCAACCCACTACTAAAAATCCCTACATCATATGGGCATTGCCCCTTTACCTTTCCTCTATGATGGACATCCTTCCTCAGTACATGGCTATATCCATTTGTGTTTCTGACTTCATATTCCTGACTAAGGGTATGTCACAGACTATCCTGTAACACCAGCAACTTGCTTAGTGTATGACAACACTATTTCACATATTGGCCTGTGTTCCAGCCTCTGTCCTCCACCTACATACCAGGCTTTGTCCATATGACATGCTGTCAGGGGTTGTTATGTAGTGGCCACTGAGTATGTCATGCTGCCATTCCTGCCATCATTCCACTGTTGTTGTGCCCCTCACACATATTGTTGGGTTGGGTCCATATATGTGTGGGCTTCATATGCCCAATACATGTGTGCCCTTATGCAGTCCAAAGGTCAGTGTATGTAACAGTGGTATATGCCCATGTATGTCAGTCTATGGGGGGGATGCACTATAACTAACCTAGCAACATATGTTATGCTTTCCAAACTACTGTATTAATTGATCTATTTGAGATTTGCATTAGTCTGTTTATATGTATTTCAGAGTCTAAACAGCTATATGATATGACATATACAACTGTAATAGTACACAAATAAAGCTTTCTCATGTATGCAGACCTGTGTGTGGTGTTATATCCTTTGATCTCTCTGTGGGTATATGTTTCAGATAACAATTGTATTTTTTATGGGTGACCTATAGTGTCCAGTTGGTAAGGTGGCAGCTGTAGGCATACTGGCTGTTCCGTATAGTGTGCACTCTCTAAATATGTATCTTCCTATACATATCTTTGTGTGTGTATTTGTAGTTACATATATATATATATATATATATATATATATATATATAGAGTTATATGTATAAATATATATATGTATAAATATATATATGTATAAATATATATATATATATATATATATATATATATATATATATATATATATATATGTATATGTGGGTCTATATGACATGGTCGACAGTTCAAATGATCAGCAGTTTATTTGGTCAACAGTTCATTTGATCAACAAGCATTTTAGGTGGGGGGCTTCACCCCCCAATGAGGGGGGGTTGTGCCCCCCCACCCCCCCTAACTATATATATCAACTCTAGGGTTGCACAACATTGGGGAAGGGAGCAAATGTGCTTGTCGACCAAATGAACTGTCGACCAAATGAGTGTCGATCATATGAACTGTCGACCATGTCATATAGACCCATATATATATATATATATATATATATATATATATATATATATATATATATATACTTACATATATATATATTGCTCTCTCTCTCTCTGTATATATGCCAGCCTGCATGTTGCCACACAAATTACCAGTTTCCACATTACTATTATGCACATACGTCTCACTCTGTTACGTACACACTGGTCACAGTTTGACAACATGGGGGTGGAGATGGGACATACTTGGCTACTTACTCTCATAGCATTTTGGGGGGTTGCTAGAGTGACAGGTTTGTTGTTATAGATGTCTGACAATCAGTTGTATGTCCTGTTTGCTGCCTAAACATCTGGGATCATCCCACTGGTTTGCCAGGGGGACAGGGTGACAGGCAGCAGCTATGGGCTGATTTAATGGACATTCTTGACATTTCTGTACACTTGTGGGGTATAATTCTGCATGCAGCCTACTACCACTCCCAGGATTCGAACCATGGCTGTGTGTGCAAAAAATACAACAGTTCACGTCGCAGTTGAGAGTGCTATTTGGATTTTGTTGTTTGCCTTTCAAGTGTTTTCTGTCTAGGTCTCTCTCATTTGTAGTATTTGACCTCTTGGGATTACAACAATCATATACAGACATTCCTACACAATTTACTTATGTAGCAAAATTTGGGTAACAGTGCTTACTACAACAGCACTATTAAGTGATTAGAACTCAACATTATCATATGATACCAGAGTGAACACATGCAGTCCAGCACTTAGACCTTAATTGTCAGGCTATTATGCTTTTATTTACATACATCCTATATGAGACTCTTTCTGCCCTATTCTCTGGTGTATGCAGTGCATGCCTTAAACAATACAGGTTTATACAGGCAATTGTGTGTGCAAAAAATACAAAAGCTCACGTCGCAGTTGAGTGTGCTATTTGGATTTTGTTTGTCTTTCCAGTGTTTTCTGTCTAAGTCACTTTCAGTTGTACTATTTGACCTCTTGGGATTACAACAGTCATATACAGACATTCCTACACAATTTACTTATGTAGCACAGTGTGGGTAACAGTGCTTACTACAATTTATTTATTTATTTATATTTATTTTTTATTTTACATTTGTTTAGTGGGAAAGTCCGACTGGACACAGGTGCATTTTCAGCGGAGGCCCAGGGAGAAGAGCTCCCCAATTACAATACATTACATGAGAGGAAAAAGAAGTAGAACATACATACAAATGGCATATATACACATCAGGACAACATGCTAGTGATTAACAAACATACATATAACATATATATCATAGGTTATAAGTTTTGTAAGGTAAATGTACACGGGTCTGGAAGCTTTCAGGGGAAAAAACTGTTTATACATAGCTGTACCATGACAAATTCTCTTGGTATGGATTAGCCTGATGAGTGGCATGAGCATAGCCAGTTACTTAGATAGTGGGTGTTCAGGAGTTTTTTGAATTGACTAAAGGAGTTGGTAGAAGTTATTTGGCTTGGTAGTGTGTTCCAGGTTTTGGCAATGGTGTTGGGAAAGAGGGACTTACCAGCTTCATTTTTATGTTTGATGACAGTTATGAGGTTCTGGTTACTAGATCTTAAGGCTCTAGAGGGAATGTGGGGCTGAATTAGGTGCTGAAGTGCTGGTGTTATCTCAGGAAGGTAGAAGAGTTTGTGCACTATAAAGAGTTGATTGAGTAGAAGTACATGAGGCAATTCAAGCCTGTTGAGTTACTTAAAGGATAGACAGTGGTGGGACCCATATGAGGCTTCAGTAGCAAACTTGGCAATCTTGTTGTAGCTAGATTCCATTTTATTTAGATCAGTTTTGCGGAGATTGGACAAGATGGGAGAGGCGTAGAGGAGGGTGGATAGATGATGAGTCCTTGCGATGGTTACTTTGGTGCATTTTATAATAAACTGTTTGTTCCTGTAGAGGAGACCAAGTTTTTTATTAACTTTCTTAATGGTTTGTGCTATGTGGATGTCGAACCTCAGGTTATTGTCTATTTCTATGCCTAGCAGTTTAGTGTGTGTGGTTGGACTGATTTCAATGTTTTCTTTGGAGTTAATGGTGAAATTTTTATTTAGGGGAGGAGTTCTGCCAGGGCTGAAAATAATTAGTTTACTTATTTTGGGATTAAGAAGAAGTTTGATGTTAGTGAACCATGTTTTAACTAGGGTGAAGCTATTTTGGGTAAGGGTTTGCAGTTCACTAAGGGTAGGGGATGCACATATGAGGGTAGTGTCATCTGCATATTGTACTATTGAGGCAGTGGAAGAGGATGAAGAGATCTGATTTGTAAATAGAGAGAACAGTAATGGGCCAAGGATGGATCCTTGAAGGACTCTTATGGTTACTGGTAACAGGGGGGGGCAATAGGTCCTGCCATAGGACTGCTTGCTGACAAGCAGATAAGTAGCTGTTGAACCATGATATAGAGTAGAGACTTATATTTAAGGTGGATAGGGTATCAAGAAGCAGACTGTGGTTTACCATGTCAAAGGCTTTTGACAGGTCTAATAATATGGAAGAAACAAATAGACCTTTGTTTCTGTGGTGGTTAACTATGTTGGTTAATGATAGTAGTGCTATGGGAAGGTCTAAAGCCATGCTGGGATATGGAGAGTAGGTTGTTATTCTGGAGGTGCTGTATTAGTTGAGTATGAACAACTCTTTCTAATATTTTGGATAAAGGTGATAGGATTGCTATTGGGCAATAGATGGTGAGTTCTAAGGAGTTACCTCCTTTGTGTAGTGGAATTATATATGATGTTTTCCATGAAGTGGGGACTTTGCATTCTGAGAGATCTGTTTATAAGAATAGAGACAGGATAGGCTATAGCTTCAGCTGAGATCCAGAGGAAGTCTGTTGGGAGCTTATCAGCTGCTAGAGTGGTTGGTTTAAGTTTACCAAGGAGTTTAGATATTGATTTGGTGGATACAGAGTGGAGGTGAAACCTGGGGCTATTATTTTGTATATTGGGGTGGGTTGGGTAGTTATTGGTGTGGGGCTGCTAGTACTATTTTGTGCATTGGTAAGGGTCTGGATTGTTTTGGTAAAAAAATTGTTAAACTGAGTAGGAATGTTTTCATGGCCATTTGGAAGCACAGGTGTTGGAGTCGTGGACTTTCCTGGATGCAGTAAGCCATTTATTGTGGCCCAGAATTTTTGTGGGTTGTGAGCATATTTTTCTTGCATGCTTGTATAGTAGCTGGAATTGTCTAGTTTGGTTTGTTTTTTGGCTTTGTTACAGAGCTCTACATAGTTTTGTCTCAAAGTAGTGGTTTTGTTTTTCTGATTTTGAATCCAGGCCTTGTCCCTTTCTTTCATTATAGTTTTAGTATCTTTTCTTAGCCATGGGGCATAGTTAGTTTTTATTCTAATAGTTCTAGGGGGTGCATGATGGTTTAAGATTTTGATGAAGGTTGTGTTAAAGTACTCAATGGAATTGTCTAGAGGTAGTTGTTTTAGGAGGTTCCAGTTACAGCTTTTTAGAATATTGATGAGATCAGTAGCTATAAAGGCTTTTTGTTTCTAACTATTCTGAGGATAGGTTGGTTGATGGTTTGGGATCTGTTCCTAATTAGGTAGGTTGGATGATGGTCACTTAGGGTATCTAGGGTGTCTGGAAGACAACCAGATGGCTGTGCAAGAGTGGGGTCAGATACCAGAAACCACTCTAAGATGGACTGGCATTTGGAAGTTTTATCAATTTGAGTGGGGGTGGTTATAGTTTTGGTAAACCTGTGTAGGTTTATGAAGGCAGAGGGGTTATGGCTGGAGCAGTGAAGCCAGTCAATATTGAAGTCTCCTAATAGTATGGTTTCATGTGTAAGGGAGTTGGAGGTCCAATTAAGCAAGCTTTCCATTACAGTGATGTTATTGCCTGGTGGTATATAGCCACCTGCAGTGCTATTAAGTGATTGCAACTCTACATTACCATATAATACCAGTGTGAACACATGCAGTCCAGCAGTTAGTCCTTAATTGTCAGGCTATTATGCTTTTATTTACAAACAACCTATATGAGACTCATCTTGCCCTATTCTCTGGTGTATGCAGTACATGTCTTAAACAATACAGGTTTTATACAGACACTTAACGTACTACTATTTTTAGATTTATTTCCTATGACAGTACATGCAAGAGTATTACTAACCTGCCTCGCATCGTAACCGCTCCAATCTACAGCCATGGGCCTCCTGGTTCATAGCCCGCTGACTTGCAGCTGGGAAAGACATAAGAGGAATATTTAGTCATACCTATCCATAATAATGGCAATTATTAAACAGGTAGTGGACTGATACTTACACACGGCTGGGACTTTCCCTGCCCTCCAACCTCTTGGATCCACTGATCCAAGAGATCCCCCTTTTGCCGCTTCAGGTTGGCATAGTGTTGCCTGACCTCCTCACCAGTTTGGGGTATGCCAGTGGCACTGGTGAGGTCATGGGTGAGATGGTCCCAGGTTTCCACTTTGTATTAGGAACCTTGGTACTGGCACTACAGCAGTCTCATGTCATGGTCTTTCACAAAGAGTCCTGCCATGTTTCAGGACTCCTGAATGCCCCAGCACTGCATCTGAAAGCACATACCCTCTCCCATTCCAGATGTATTGCCTACAAGGGGAAGGTACAACCAGTTATGAGATGCATTCCTGCCTGTTGGGTTTAAATAAGGCTGGTTTCCCGCACTTTGTCATGATTGGGCGGTTTTGAAAAGGCTAAGCTATGGGCAAACCTGCTTACCTAAGGTTGGCATTGCTTAAAGGGGTATACCAATGGGCAGACTTATTTAGCTGGCCTACACATTGCTTACACCTACTAAGCTGGGCTGTGCAATGCATAATTTTGCTTAATATTTAAGTTGCAGTGTATTTGCACTGTGGCATTGATTTATTATTCATTACATGTTATATATGTGTTTGGTATCCATGGTTCATTTGTACATACACTGTATGGGGTCCTTGTGTTTATTAGGGATTTCAACACTTTATTACAATGACACCTCACATCTGGGCTTTATGCAGTACTCCAGTTCACATACTTATGCCCTGTAGTTGGTTATACAGTATAAAACTGTATATAGATTCCTTTCACATGTTCAGTTTGTATTTCCTATGGGGAGGATCTGTTTGGTGATACCTCAATCTTATGTACTGATGTGATGGCTTAGTAGTTAACTACTATGACTATCATGTGCAGGGTCCTCTGTTCAAGACCTGCAAAAGCTGTTTATTTTGTTTCTGGCCAGAACAGCAGCTAATGCATACAGAGTAATTAAGGCACTTTTAAGCAATTGTAAGTGGCTTTGTGCGGGTTTGCGCAAAGGTAAGCAATGCTAACCTCTGGTTAAATATGCTTACAGAGTGTTAGCATCAATATTGCTTAACCTGTATACGCATTGCTTAGCCCTGCACAAACGGGCTTAAACCTGCTTACTATTGCTTAAATATGCTTACTCCCACTTAATACTGTGTAACTATGCTTACTCTTGCTTACTAGTGCTTACATCCACTTACCACTGCATTCATTCAGGCAGTGATGTCTAATGATTATTGGGCAGGTGGTGGATTTAGCAACTGCACTGATTTATCATTCATTACATGTTTTACCTTCCATTTGTTTCCCTGATTTCTGTGTACATATACTGCATGGGGCACTTGTGATTATCTGTGGACTTTGCAACATTATGACAATGACACCTCACACCTGCATTTAATGTAGTACTCCATTTCACAAATATATGTTATTTTGTAGCTTATGCAACAAAATAAATTAATACATAATAAATTGATTTGACATGGAAAATGGATTGTACTGGAGTGGGACTCAAATCAGGGATGACTACTTGTAAGGCGAATGCTCTGCCCACTACACTATTGCTAGACTACTTCACTTGCTTTTTTTCTCTTGTGCCATTTAAGTTGCATTAACCGTAGCTAAGTGATGGGCAAACCCATGCACCTAAGGTTATATTTGATCTGTTTCATAAAAAAAATTCTTTATATTTAAACGTTGCAACTATTGCTCTTGTACACTTGGGAGGATGCTGTTGGGGGTATGCGAACACCCATGAGTGGTCTTGCTCATTCTTACTCCTGCACTGCTGTTCTTGATTGCAGGAGCATGTATATTCTGAGAGCTCTGCTCTCAGACACGACCCCTGCACTCATACATGCTACATGTCTGTTTAGGAGCTCAGGCAGCGCACCTTCATTACTATGCATGACGTGCTGCCGTCCTGCTCATAAACAGCTGCTTACATGCAGGACTAAGCTAGTCCTGCATGGAAGGATAGTGAATACGGGGGAATGTCTTTATATAACAGTGCCCTGCTGCATGCTTCCTTCTTTACTTCTGTATTGTGCATGTGCATGGTACACAAGTATGTCTGGATACTTGCACAGTACATCAGAACAGTGTTAGGGAGATAACATGGAAGACAGCATTCTCATATCAATTAGCCTGTCAGCCTATATCTTATTTGTTTTAATTTTTTTCTAAAATCTTAACATCATTATGTTGCAAGAAAGTTTAAATATTTATGAGGGACAGTACAAACATGGGAGGAAAGTAAGGGTCGTTCTGTTAAAGACTGGACTGTTGAGAAGTAAGTTTAAAAGCATTGTAATCAGTTACATTAACAATATTGTGCCTTTCAGCTGTACAGAGTTTGGCAGAATGCCCTGATTATTTTTGTCATATTTTGCTCTGTCCCTCTTAAAATTTTAAAGAATAGCTTTTTTAACATATCCCAATACAAAGTCTGGTCGCTCAACAGTAGGTTAGCCACTGGACTTCTTTATGTTAGGATATGCTCAATTTATAACAGGCATGCTGATCGGGGTGTCCAATCAGAGTGCACATTTTGAAATACTAGTTACAGTTTGTTGTATAATTACCTTTTAACCAGTTCACTAAAATTAAAAGCTTGTCAATTAAAGGGAAGACTTCTCATTAGAAGCCAACAGTATTATTAATGGGTTACTTCCTAAAGACAATACTAGGAACTGTCTCACTGAAGCTTTAGACTGAACTAATGCTGAGATACACTGACAGGGTTTTTATCTACTGGTTTCATATTACCAAAGGTAAAGAACACTAGTGATAAGAAACACAAATCATGTTTTGTAATTTGTTATTCTAACATGGCAATAGCATTTGCTACAATTGTTAAGCAACATTGGCATAGCTTGTTTTCTGACCCTGATGTGATGCAATCAATACCTGTTTTGGCAAACTTTTTTTCCTAAAAAAGTGGCTATAGTAGTTTGGTCAATGAGTAGTGCATAATTTATTTCTGGACTACAACAGTGAATCCCATATTTGTATTATGACAGCTAGCAGGAACTTTTTAATGTGAAAATGTAATGTATGCAAATTGTTTTTCTCAGTTATAGAATGCCATGTTAATTGACATTCCTCTTACTTAATGGGCGTGGTAGCGTATGCAGTTACTTGTGAATGTGATCTCTTCTGTACTGAGGAGACTGTTCATCATTTAAACATGAAAGCTCACAAGCCCATCGTGGATTGTGGAATTAGTCATCTAGTTAAGGTGGAGCACAGCATTTCAGTATTGCAGGTTCTGCTAGTTTGGCATAATTGAAGTTTTTTATCTTAAATAAATTCGATAAAAGTATTTGACACTGTTAAACTGTAAAAGCATTTATTGACTAAGCCTATAGCACAATTAATTTTACAACTTGCAAATGTTTCCACAAGAGTTATGAATAGAGAGATTAGCTGCAGTTATTAAAAACTTACGAAATCTGTATGAAGGTATAACTTAAATGATAGTTAATTTAATAATGATGACTCAATTTATTGTATGGATTAGGGGTTGTTTCTCACCCAAATAAGAAATCATACAGTTTGAGTCATTTGGAATTACACTGATTACTTGGTATTATATTTCATTTTGAGGGAATCATTGGGCTTTATTTGCCTATGTTTTTGTAATCTAATCAAGCCTATGCTAATTATTATAACTCACTTCCAATATGACAGTTACTCAAAGAAAGGCATATTTTAATAAAACTATACCTTTCTTTCTTTGTATACTCTCAAAAGGAACAACTGTATTTTGAAATAGTATGTTCAAATGTCTCTGATGCATGCCCTCGTGTCAAGAAAAAGAGAACGATTCCAATTTAAAAGAAAGGCTGCATCTCTAGTCAGCTCTGTAGTCAACACAGTTTCAAGATAGTTCTCCTGACTGTGGAAAATCAAATCTCATAAGACAAATAACTGTCACTCCTTTTCTGACATATTTAGCCAGCACTGGGTAGTACCAACAGTAAGGCGTTTAAGATGAAGAAGGCAAAGGAGGAAGAACAATTAAACAGAATGCAAGAAGGGAATGAAGAATAATAAAGGCAGCAGGATAGGATTACATTTTTCCATTTTCTGCTACCAGAGATTTGAATAGGAAGTGACATTGGATGATTTTTACAAAAAAGGATGAACATTTTTAATTGAGGAAGTAACATTTTCTTCTCTCACAGTTTCTTTCCCATCTGTGAAAATATGCTGGTATTAAATGATAATCAGCAGGTTCTGAGCCGTATAATGTATTTCATCTTGCACCCTTCAAGCTCTCTGTGAATATAATCATATCATTGGGAAAGAACACTTTTTGTGATGTCTTCACTGCTAGGTAACACAATATTAACTGAATATTGTTGTCAGCAGAAAAATGAAAAATGAATTACATTTTGGTATGTTTTGCTTCTTGTAATGAGATTTAATTTTAGTTTGGACTTTTAGTTCAAAAACGATTGTTTGTGATGCTGACCTACCTTCTGTGCCAATATTTCTGGGTCGCTTGTGATATTGGCTTCTGTTTTTTTTTTTTTTTTTTTTTTTTTTCATCTATGTCTATGAGTAATTGATTTTTTCACAAATTCTGATTAGTTGGCTCAACCAGTGCAAATATTCATAGTCATTTTTTTTACGTTTGTAAGATCAATACTAATTTATAGTAAAAATGAATCATGACTCTGCTAAAATGTTGCAAAGTCCTGCATTCTGTCTATATTTTACTAGCAATGAAAAAGGGAGTCTATTCAAATTTAAGCATCATAGTAATTTCAGAATGGAAACTCAAGAAAAGAAGGCGACCTTGAATACTGAGCAGTAAATAAAGTTAAAAGGCCCACAAAAGATGATTGCATGTTTAATCCATGCATGCGCCTTTATTTGATATGAGTAGGCCTTTATGAAAGTATAGCCTACAGCACAGAGGAAAGGTTAAACTTGTTTTCATGACAGTAAAGTAGAGCATGTGCTCTTACTTCCTTTCCTATACTCAACGTGTGAGTGTTCTGGGAGTGAAAAAAAACATTGGCACCTCTCATTTTAGGAAAAGATAAATCACATATTTTACAGCAAAAAGAATGCACAGTTGAAATATATGAGTTACACTAGCAAAGATAATGGTCTTATATGGAAAACATATATCTGATAAGAACAGGTTCATATAACGGACAGAAGAGTAAGGTAACCTAATATGCATTTCCTTATTGATTGTTTTTAAACTAATACTGCCAAAACACTCACTTGCATTAAAATGCTTTTGTGTTTATAATCTAAAAAGAATAACTCTATCTTACTATCATAAAGGCACTGAACTTATTCAATGCAGCATTGTCAGTATTTTATTTTCCCATAGCTTAATAGCTTTGTCTGGAAAGAAAACTATAGGAGTTCTGAATAGACACAATGCAACAAATTTTGTTACTAACACTTCTTTCACTGAAATAAATTCACAAATATATGAGTCTGCATTAATTGTAAGATCTGTACACAGAATTATTTACATTTCATAGGTAAATGATTATGTATTTATATTGTTGATCTTTCGGTATTTGTATGTGTGTGTGTGTGAGTGTGTGTTGTATGTGTATGTGTGTGTGTGTGTGTGTGTGTGTGTGTGTGTGTGTGTGTGTGTGTGTGTGTGTGTGTGTGTGTGTGTGTGTGTTTGTGTGTGTGTGTGAGTGTGTGTGTGTGTGTGTGTGTGTGTGTGTGTGTGTGTGTGTGTGTGTGTGTGTGTGTGTGTGAGTGTGTGTGTGTGTGTGTGTGTGTGTGTGTGTGTGTGTGTGTGTGTGTGTGTGTGTGTGTGTGTGTGTGTGTGTGTGCGTGGTGTGTGTGAGTGCATGTATTTCAGTGTGGTGGGCATGTTTACACCTCGTTATACACACATATACATATTGACACACACATACACATAAAGTGATTGCAAATAAAGCAAGTGCATTTCTTTTGCAATCCCCTAAAATAACCCCAGACTTTATTTTTACACACCTTCTGATGTAGAAGCACCATTCCTATACCCCTGGTAATTAAATATACTAACTCCACAATCATGCAGCCATGGAGAAGAGGTAACCTCTTTACCTATATTTCAGACAGACTCTTTCAGTTTGATGCTAAGATAATGAGACCACCTGCATCAACTAAAAAAAAAAAATGCTAAATACAGCTGCCCTTCACAAGATCTATGGCACACACACACACACACACACACACACACACACACACACACACACACACACACACACACACACACACACACACACACACACACACACACACACACACACACACACACACATGCACACAGGTTCACTAGACAATCTCGAAATACTGAAATGTCGAATTTCAGTAATTAGAGCATGAATAGTGGAAAGTGCAGTTACGTGAAACTGCACTTGTCGAATGCAGAAATGTTGAATCCACTGTTGTGGTGTCACATTCATGACATGCGGTGCGGTTTATGGATTTATCTGGGGATTCAGGTAAGTAGGGTTTATGTAAGGGTATCTGGTAGGGATTTTAGTGCATGTGAGTGTATGTAGTGGTGTTTTTTGTGATTGTGTGTTTGGTGCGACCTCATAGTTAGTATATATAAGTTAGGGGTAGTGTGGGGGCACAGATGTGTTTGTGTGTTGTGATTGTGCTTTTCATGGTTGTGGGTTTTTGGGTATGTAGGTTTTCTACTATTCAGTCGAAATTCGACATTTCAGTATTTTGATATTTTGAGGTTGTCTAGTGAATCCATACATATTATATATATATATATATATATATATATATATATATATATATATATATATATATATATATATATATATATATATACCAAGAGATCTGGAATATATTTATATTTATTTACTGACTTATTCATTTATTAGGTAGACACTAATCTTAGTGGACCATTTTTAGGCTCGGCCATAGACTAGGTAGCTGCTTTATTTGCCTTCTGCTGGAACTGAGCTTGTATTTACCGCTAAACTGAAATTTAAGACTCTGATAAGATTTCTAACTAATGAAGTACGGAAAATATTACACTTCATTAAAAATACATCATTTAAAGTTAAGTAATACCATTTTATAAAGTTCCAAGTGCCTTGAGAAGAGTTGTAGAGTCATGGACATACCAACACCTCATTTTGCTTTTACAAGTTGTAGTTAATAATTACATGAGCATATCTAAGGAGTCCAACCTTAGTTTGTGATTTACTGTAGAGCTGACTGGTAAGAGAAGTTTTATTTGAATGTATATTTATTTTTATTTTATTTATTTATTATTTGTTTACCACGAAAGTCAGACTTGGAACAAAGCCAATTACCAGCAGAGGCCTGTGGAGAAATGCTCCAGATGTATGTCTTTGTAACATAGGAGGAAACCAGAGCACCCAGAGGAAACCCACACGAATGAACAGAGGACATGCAAACTCCACATAGAAGACACCCCAGCCAAGAATCGAACTGGAGAACCTCTTGCTGTGAGGTGACAATGCTACCACTGCATCACTGCTTTTAACTATTTGCATGTAGGAAGGATAGCTTATGATTCATATTTTGATGTTTTACCTTTAATTTTACTGTTGGTTGTTAGAAAGGATAGGTTTTAGACTGGCAAGCTCTAGCCACTCCAATTGGCCAAGACAGCTCTAAATTCACACAGACTGCAGAGAGTAAATTCCTGAGCATATCTAAATAATTCAACCTTGGTTTGTGATTTATTGATCTTTACTGTTAAAGAGAAGTGCAACTGTGACTGACAATTACAACTTTTGTCTGTTTGCAAAACTTGTATGGTCAGAACAACTATACCGTGCTTAATTTATTATTTAGTTGTATATTGCTGGTGTGATTTTTTTTTCATAGAAGCTGATTTAGGTTCTCTGAATTCTGTGTTTACTGTTTTTGATTATTCTTTTCTGTTACATATTTTATTTGTTTGAAACTAAAAATAGATTCCTTAAATGAGTATGCAATTAACAATTTGCTAATGCACAAATATCTTTTACAGTGTAGTAAATGCTATGCATATTTAAATAACAGCTGATAACACTGGTGATCTGTGTTCCTCGTGTCAAAAGTTGGATGATTTGCTTACCATTGTTAGAAGTAAAGCTAGACTTGATGATGATTGCACTTGTGCAATTGGCATGGCTTAGAGAAATGTTGTTTCATATATTAATGACTGGACTGATGAACTCAATAATGTTAGGCATGGAAGAAATAGAACATGTTTAGGAAATGATGCATCTATTTTTCTGCAAAGATCATTCAATCCCTATGAAACAAGACGATGCCCCTGACAACTTTTGAATTCTGGATGCAAGTATTCAGCAATCTGATTTGTTTAGAAGAAAACAAAAAAAAAAAAAAGAAAAGAAGTTCACAACAAATAATAAGGAAGAAAAAGAAACTGACTAATGATTGCAAATGAAAGAGAATATGCAGTTAAAAGAACACTGATTGGTTATGTAGCACACAGGTTTCAGAGAATAATGATACTTCTCTATCAGAAAACCTTCAGCCTACAGAAAAAGGCATCATTTTTCCAAAAGAGAAGATAGAAAAAAGAGACAAGGGGCAGGTGAAAAGGAAGAAATCAAAACTGAACGTGGAAGAATAGAACATTACGGTAAGAAAAAAGAAGAGAAAGACAGATGTTGACTATATGGCTCAAGCTATGGATTTACAATGCCAGCTGGATGAGAATTTAATACACATGAAAACAGTGGGATTAATAAGACTAATAGTAATGGAGATCTATCCTTCATAACAATTGATAGAGCATATATCACTGTATTAGAAGTTGAAAATTATTCAGAGATGGCCAGCAAATATATTCTTGTAATTGGGATTTAATTATTAAAGGAAGTGATACTTATAATTGCAGAGAAGATAATGAATATCAAATAGTGTTATGCTTGCCAGGAGGAAAAATAGAGGATATGAGACAAGCCCTGGAGCACCTCAATGTAAGGAAGTGCAGGTCTGTTTTTATTGATGTTGGTACAAATTATGTCATCTGCAAGGATTCTGTGACTCTTAGTAGGGAACTGACAGCCCTTTTAGTTGTACAGCTTGTATTGGTGTTAGGATGTATTTTTCACAAATCACCAATTGAAAGGGTAGTCAGGTCACTATGAATGAAACCATTTTTTGGGTAAATACCTACATAGAAAAAATGTCCTGTCTTAAAAAATGGAAATGTGTAGAGCATCCAAGCCTAGTTTTGGGAACACATGTGTTCAGACAGGATGGCATGTATTTGCCAAGATCAGGGAAGAGAATTTTTGCATCAGATATTTTGCAATATTTGACAAACACTAGTCAGGATTATTGCCAGCTGGAAAATTTAACAGTTCACAGATAGCTAGATGTGATTCATCTCTGATGGTTGTTAATTCTAGGATCATTAATAATACAGTTTTTTATTGAAAATTTGCTACGTTCCCACAACATTGACGTTGTTGCTGTTTGTGAAACATGGTTAAAGAACAATGACTGGAAACCAGTTCTGTCAGTGTATAAATGTTTTTACTGTAACAGACATTCTAATAAAAAACAAGAAAATGCACAATAAAGCACCAATGCTCTCACAATTTTATTTTAGGTTACAGCGATCTGGTACCTCGGCCATTCGCCTTCAAGGATCAAAGTAACAACCACCAAAATCCATTTTATATACATTTGCAAACAAGCATCCCCAATCAAATTACTAATACAATCAATACATCTTTAAACAATTAACACAGGTTTATGCACTTTTAAACCTTAAAAAGTCATCATTATAAAACATTTTAAATTTATTGAAAATGTTATAATATCTTAAACATCCTAAACATTAATCACTTGATTTAAACCACTAGGACATAATGTTTTATAATTCAAAATCAGCCTAGCTTCTAATTCTAACAATGTCCCTATATAATCACCTCCCCTAGATAAAAAAGGTTTTGCAAGAACAAAATAGGAAAAACCCTGAATCCATACCTCCATGTGCTTCCATAAAGTGCTTAGCCACAAGATTATTATTATTTTTGTTTCTGATATCTCTCAAATGTTCCAAAATAAATTTTTTTACCCACATACCTCATAGGTTTAGAACAACTGCAACCTATAATATATACTGCTCCTACAGATTTACAATTAGAACAGTCCTTTGCCATATACTGCCTCCCACTAATTTTCATACCCGATAGGTTTTTAACCTTGGAGCACATAATACCATGTCCACAAGCAAACATACCTAACATCTGCCTAACCACACACTTAGGTTCATACACATAATTCAACATTTCTATAAGATTACAACTCCTTTTATAAGAGAACATAATGTGTCTTGGGAAAAACCTAACAATATTCTCATCCTCACAATATACCAAAATCATTTCATAATATTCTCCAAACACTCAGAGAAGGGTGAAAACCTAGTAACAAAAAATATGTTTTCTTTACTATTAGGAACATACTGCCTGTACTGATCTAGCCTCGTTGTTGTACCTCCCAAGACACATGATTTTGCCCTCCCAATCTGTTCCCTACTGTAACCCTGGGCTCTCAATCTGACTTCTGCCTTATTTAATTCCATTCTTTTCAAATTCTCATCACTAATATGATGAAAAATCATTTTCAACTCACAATACAGTAAGGAATCCAACAAATGTCCAGGATGCATGCTCAAAGCATGCAAAAAAATTATTAACTGCTGTTTGTTATCTATATGGATTGTATTTAATTGATGTTCCTTCTACAAACAAGATAACATCAAATGTTTATGTGTTTATATTCTGCAAAAAAATCAGGTGGAGGTGTTATGACAGGGATTAAAGATAATTGTGGGACCTGTGATTATTACATATGCCTCATCCATATTTACTAACCTGTCAAAAAATAATCTTATGAAATTAGAAAACTCATACAATAGCATAGCCAGGTTTGCTACAGGTAACCCTTTCAGAACCCACCACTGTATTAATCTAAAGCAACTAGGCTGACTTGAATTTCAGCAGCAGCTGAAAATTAATCAACTAGCCATTGCCCATAAAATGCTGTATCAACCTGCCAAACACCTATTCTATCTACTCTTATTTACCCTTACCATAACCTGAAGTCTCTAAGATCCGCATAAATATTGACAAAGCAAACAACAAGGCTGGAGATTCCCTCTTCTCTAATACTGTCAGAAAAAACTGGAACCTACTTCCCTCTGAACTATCTACAATTCCCTCCATAACCCTTTTTAAAAAGAAACTTAAGCTCTTCCTCAAAACACAGTGGTTGTGCCCCTGTACTAATCCCGACTGACTATCTAGCTCTTGATACATGGCTCAATCCTTACCTTCAGAACCCTGCATTTACTTAATCTCAGCATCTAATGATCTATTTCTCCATCATAGTATTAATTACTACTATATAAAAAAAAAAAAAATATATATATATATATATATATATATATATATATATATATATATATATATTGCACGTTTTCTCCTAGATGTATTACATAACTGCTACTTCTTCTTACTTTCCTTTGTCTACACTTACTGTACATTATGCTATTATTCTTTCTGAATGTCTACTTGTAACAGTACTTGTACTAATCAAGTCTAATATACTGCATTTTTATACTTTATTAATATATGAACAGTTATAATTTTTTTCTTTATCTTTTTTTTCTCTTTTACTGTAAATGTATTTGCATTTTAAACATGTATTTATTTGATGTGAATTTATTTAACTGTTTGGAGCTTATCTCACCGGGCCTCTACTGAAAATGGACATATATCCAGCTAGACTAGCCCGGTCAACAAATGTAAAATAAAAATAAATAAAATAAATAAATAAAAATATATTTCTTGCATGAAACACAGGAAGGAAGAAAACATTAGATGGGGACTTAAATTTACCAGACACATACTAGAATAATATTGATTCAACAATGTTAATAAGGAAATTATTCACAATGTATATTCAGGAACAACAATTGCTTCAGATTGCAGAAAAACAACCTACCAGGGGACAGACATACTAGATATTGTTTGTGTTCCTAAAGAAATCACTGTTACTTCAAATCAGGTTTTACCACCATTGATGTGCAGTAATCATGGGTTTATAAAGGTTAATTTGATGCTAGATAATTCTGCCAAACTGAAATCTAAACCGATGTACAGAAGGTTAATTACATATTATATGGATGCAAAACAGTCACTATGTAAACCTAATGGGAGTGAGGTGTTCAGTGGAAAAACTGCAGATGGAATGTGGAAAGTTTTAAAGGAGAAATTGTTTGAGTGCAAAAGATCAAAAAAATGTTTAACATCACAACCTAGGCATACAACATCAGGGGGATATATTTCCATAAGATCAAGATATCTGATTAAGGTGAGAGACAAAAATATAAGAAGTGGAAAAGAGCTTGAACTACAACTTTGAAAACTAAAATAAACAAGCTTGACAAACAGATTAAGCATAGTGTGAGACAAGATCAAGAACATTTTGAAGAAAATTTATATAAGGATAGAGCATAGTAGGAAAACTTTTTATAGATACATAAGATGTGGGAGGAGTAAAGACACAAATTGATAAACTGTGTGCAGATTCTGAAATTATTTCACAGAGACAGCAGATTATAGATATATTTTACAAAATCTTATGCAAAATAGTTTGTCTCCACAAAAGGGGTGATAAGTTGTCCTAGTGACATCCAGGTAACCACAGATTCTGGAATCAAATTAGATTACATTGAAAAAAAACTGCACAAACTGGATCCAAACAAAGCACAGGGAGGAAACAGAATAAGTAACAATGACCTGAGAACACTTCATGAAGAACTTATGGTATAATTATGGGGTCCAAATGGAGAGATGAAGGGGTCTGAATGGAGAGATGAACGGGTCCAAACAGAGAGATGAAAAGTCAGCAAGCAAAGGAGACTAGTAGTGCTGAAATTGAATTTATCCTCAAGTCTTGGTGAGTAACTTCACAAGGTGAACCCTATTTTCTAAAAAATCTCACCAAGGTAATGCTGATATATTGACTATACTTATATAGCATATATCATGGACAGAAGTAGGTAAAATTTTAAAAAAGATAGCTGGGTGCACAAGACCTAGGATAAAAAAGTGCCCAAACCTGGTAGGCAGACTGGTGCCAGGACTGGAAAAAATGACAGTGTAAAATCCTCAAAATACAGAAACATTCCTACAATGGGGTCAGGCCAGGTAGAGGATGGACCCCCTGTTTTAGAAGGATAGGCCAAAGACAAGCCATAAAGATGACAGAGTGGACTATTGAAGATAAGGATAAGAAAGAAATATGTATTGTTACTATTATGCAAAAAGCCCAGAATTTCCAGACACAAGATATACAAAAAGATTAAGAGATACATTAGAGGGAAAAAAAATACTTCCACAAGAAAAAAAACTATCAGAAGCTTCAAATAAAAATGTGTGGTCATTAATACAACAGATTTTTGGAAAATAGTATATAGACCAAGAAATTTTGATCTGTTTGGAAAAAGAAGCATCTGAGGAAGTGTGAAAATATAAAAAACATAACCTAGATATTTCTGAAAAGTATAAAAAAGAAATATGGACATGGAAATGAAAGAGAGATTTGATATGGCACAATATTTATGCAAAGGAAAAAGTGAGATTAAATCAACATAAAAAGGCAGCCCCAAAGATATTTGAAGAGAAATACAGCCAAAGGAATCCGGACATGGAAAACTTTACAATACAAAAAAAAATAAGAAGACAAATTGGAAAAGTAGAAAAGGAGATCAGTAATGGAGGAGTTAATGAAATAGAAACTGAGATTATGGAGTACCTCCAAAGTGAAGGATTCTGTGTAGAAAATCTAATACAGAAAGTACCACAAAAGGATAGAGCAATGGAATTCCAAATTTAGGGAAAACCAGTAGAATGGGAAGTTTAATTGGTCAGTGTCATATGAAGATATTTTGTGGCCTTCCACAAGAAATGAGTACAGACATTCACTTAAAGCTGGAATGCAAGGGAAGGAACAGGAGACTGCAGTATCTCTGACAGAGTTAATGTTGAGGAATGATGGGCCGGAGAGTTCTCATATGCCAGAGCAATGGATGGCAGAAGATGAAATTAAAGAGAATGTGCCACAGGAAGATGAAATAGAACTTTCTATAGAATGCCCACAGGAAATGGAAAACGAAAAATGTGCCCTCAGTTTAAAAGAAAATGAGCTAAGAGAAGAGTCGTTCGACTTAATAGAGACAGATAGACATATTAAGAGCAATGAAAGAAATACACTGCAGAAGGTCAATAAAACCCAAAAAGTCAGAAGTTTGATAAAACAAATGAACACAGTAATTAAGACTGTCCGTAGAGATCAATGCATTAAAATAGAAGTAGAAAGGATATATTACTGTGCAGCTAAATTAATAACTGATAAAGTTCTACCACAAGAACACAGGGTGGTGAGGAAGAGAAAAGGAAGAAATCAAATACCATCATGGAAGTATTGAACAGGTAAAACTAAGAAGCAACTAAGACAAGACATGTCACAGTTAGAATAGTATAAAAGAGGGAAAAGATCAATGAAAATACTTAGAAAGAAATATGTTATAAAAGCAATGTGCAGTGTTAGAACAGATCAGGAGCTACCATGCACTATCGCAAATAAACTAAAAATCTCAGCACAGCCAGAAAAACTTAAAAGATACTCAGATATATATATATATATAGAGAGAGAGAGAGAGAGAGGGAGAGAGAGAGAGGAGAAGTACAAAATAAGCACTTTATTGATGACCCAAAACAGTTTTATAGAGAATTGGGAAACAAGGTAAAATGAATTGAAAGATCACCAAAAAAAGAAGACATAGATACATTTTGGAGATATATCTATGAAGATGCTAAATGGATAAAAGAATTAAAAGAAAGAATAAGAAGTTTAAAGGTATAGGATATGAAATGGGATGAGCTAACAGCCAGAGAGATTGAAACAAAGTTAGGAAAAGCCTCATACTGGAAAACTCCAGGCCCAGATGCAGTACCCAATGTCCGATTAAATGTATTAACATCTTTGCATGAAGATTTAGCCATGAGTAAGAAATATTTATATGCACACCCTGAGCAGACACTAACCTGGCTAACAACAGGAAAAACAGAGCTCCTATTTAAGAGTGAACCTGCAAGCTAACATAAAAAACTATAGACCGATAACTTGCCTTCCAACAACATGTAAACTATACACTGGAACTGATGCTGACAGAGTCTATAGTCATTTAGAAGAAAACTCAATTATGGCAATAGAACAAAAGGGCAATAAAAGAAGGTCATATGGAACAAAGGATCATTTGCTGTTAAATAAAGTCATAGTGGAGAACTGTAAAAAGGGGAAGAATTTAAGTATGTCATGGCTTGACTACAAAAAAGCATTTGATAGTATCCCACATTCATGGATAAAGGAGTGCTTAAAAATGTATAAGATGCACCCTATACTGATCGACTACATTGCAGTGACCATGAAACATTGGCAAACCACTTTGCCATTAAGCCATGATAAAGGACTAATTATTATTTCAGGGATACAAATTCAAAGGAGGATATTCCAGGGTGACTCTGTCACCATTTCTGCTCTACCTTGCCCTTACCCACTAAGCTGTATACTTAACAGCTTAGGCCATGGCTACAATTTGGCTCCTAGAAAACAACAAAGTGCAAAGACTTGTCATCTTCTCTATGTCAGTGATTTGAAACTGTATAGCTCATCAGATAAGGAACTAAAAGTACAACTGCAAGTTGTCAAAACTTTTTCAGATTATATAAGAATGTCATTTGGTCTTGATAAATGTGCAAAAGCAACCTTTAAAGCAAGAAAACTGCAGCACCAAGAAAACATCAGTTTGGGACAATAATGTGATATAAAAGAACTTGAGCAAGAAGGAGTGTATAAATGGGAATTGATGAAGGATCAACAAGAAAACGTGAACAAATGCAAATAAAACTTAGTAAGGAGTAGTTTAGAAGGCTTAAATTAATCCTGAAAACAGTGTTTGATGTCTAAGCCCAAGCTATAAACCAGTTTGTTCTTCCTGTCCTAACTTAACAGTTTTAGAGTGATTGCCTGGCCCCAAAACATGTTGGATATATTAGATAGGAAAACAAGAAGGATGCTTCATGCTTGGCAAATGATTTATAAAAATCAGTGCATGCCAAGATTATATATTTCCCATTCTAAAGGAGGGATGGGCCTCCTTGAAACTAATTACATGTACAGATCTGTAATCGTGGGACTCAACACATATCTACTGACCTCACAAGACCCAAATGTAGTGAAAGTTTTGAAACATGAGGAGAATAAATCAAATATGACTTCCCTGATTAGGCTAGCAGAAGCATATCGGCATCAAGCAGGAATGGAAATCAAACCACAAGTGGATAAAAACCAGGCAGCAACTGAATATGCCAAAAAACAAAAGACAGAATATAAGGAGAAGGCAAGAAATGTGGAAAATGCATAAATATAGTTGCAAGTATAGAAAACCTCTGGAAGAACCTCATGTTGATCAGGCACAAATACAGGAATGGTTAAGGAGAGGTGAATTCATACCAAGAGATGAAAAGTTAATACTGGCGGCACAAGATAGTGGGCTACATACACACTGGTTTGCAAAGTCCACTGAACATGTGGGAGAAAAAGACAAATGTAGGTTTTGTAAAACAGAATTGGAAACAGTTACACACCTCGTTGCTGATTGTAACATACTAATGGCAGAAGTAAAGGCATAATAATGCAGCGAGACTACTGCACTGGGGACTGTGCAAACATTATGATATTGAAATGGCTGAAATATCAGCCACAAAGCATCATAGAAAATGATGAAGTCTACATCACATGTGATCATCCATTGCCAACAGTTCAAAAGATAGATGCTAGAAACCTGAATATAGTGGTCCAAGGAAAGAAAACAAAAGTAGCATTGATCATTGAAATTTCTACACCCACTGACTACAGTGTCCTGCATACAGAGATAAAAAGTCATAACATATCAGGATTTGCAAGTAGAAATGAGAGCAATGTGGAAGAAAGATACCCAGATAGTTCCAATAGTAGTAGGAGCAATAGGTCTTATAAAAAAAGAGTCTACAATCATATTTAGGTATGCTACCAATACATGTAACTCCATACAAATTGCAGACAGAGTCATTACTTGGCACAGTGCGGGTGCTGCGATGAGCATGTTTGGCTTACATCGAAGAGTGAAACAATAGTAATTTCATGAACTTTAATCATACTTTGACTTAGGAATGGGGTCCATTCCTGTCATGGCATTAGAAACCTAAATGATTTGGAGAAATTAAAAAGGGAGATACCATTATATTTATTATTCACTAGGTGCTATAAATATGGGGAGACTCCTCAAGATAGGAGACATGCGCGTATTAAACCTGCCTTAAGGGAAAGGGGAGTAGGACCAACCCAGAGTCATATAGACCCCTAAGTCCACTTTCTTGCTGTGCCAAAATAATGGAGAAGATAATATTGGATAAGTTATTGTCAGAAATGGATAAGTTGGGAATTAAAACCATATATCCGCATGCATATGCTGAAAACAGATCTATTACCACCAATAACATGATGTTAAAAATATAATAACAGCTATGAATCAAAAATTGTACTGTGATGTAATTTATATAGGTTTAACTTCAGCATTTGACAGGGTCATACACAAAACACTGATCAATAAATTAGGACAACTAGGTGTTGATTTAATCTTGATAAGATGGATAGCTGCATATTAAACCTGTCTTAAGAGAAAGGGGAGTAGGACCAACCCAGAGTCATATAGACCCTTAAGTCTACTTTCTTGTTGTGGAAAAATAATGGATGAGGTAATATTGGATAAATTATTGTCAGAAATGGATAGGGTGGGGCTTGAAACCATATATCAGCATGCATATGTTGAAAATAGATCTATTACCACCTGTAACATGATGTTCTATAACAATATAATAACAGCTATGAATGAAAATGTGTGCTGTGATGTAATTTATATAGATTTAACTTCAGCATTTGACAGGGTCATATACAAAATGCTGACCAATAAATTAGTACAACTAGGTGCTGATGTACTCTTGATAAAATGGATAGCTGCATGGCTTACAAATAGGACATGACAAGTATCATACAGCAACTGGACAGGTGAATCCTTGGTTACAGTCAGGGTGCTCCACTGGGCTCTGTCCTAGGCCTTTACTTGTTTAGATTGTATCGATCAGACCTAACTTTTCATCTCAGGTGTTCTACAGCCTATATGCAGACGACCTGAAATTGGGTAAATCGATTACACGTGTTACAGATAAAGCATGTCTGCTAAATAACTTGATTAAATTGACCATTTGGGCATAGGAGAATGGAGGATTGTGATGGTCATCTTCTTCATAAGGGAGGACTTTCAGCAGATCCCAAGAACTGTACACGCAATATTCTGACTAGTCTTATTTGAAAAGCCAAGGAATGAATTATCATGGAAATGATCAACAAAGATATAGGATACTTTCAGATGCTGAATCCCAGTTTGGGTTTGTCAAAAGAAGGTTATGCTTATGGAAACTAGTGGACTTCTATGAAAAGGTCACTAAGTATATGGATGAGGAGAAGTCAGTGCATAGTGACAACCTAGATATGGTTAAAGCATATGATACAATACCATATTATGGCATCATCAACAAACTTAAGGAGTTAGCCATATACCCCCTTATAACATGCTGGATATGTAGCTTGCTCACAATAGGACCCAAGAGGTTAGTATCACAGAAGCCACGTCTACAAAGAGGCCAGTCACCAGTGGAGTCCCTCAGGGCTCTGTGCTGGGTCATCTCCTCTTTGGCATCTACTTCTTGGATGCAAAACCCAATGTCATAGGCCTTTGTCTGACCAAGTTCTTAGACGACTCGAAACTGGGAGCAGCCACTGAATCTCCCCAAGACAAGAATATACTTCAAGAAGGTCTAATACAGCCAAATGTCTGGTGCAAAAGCCAAGGCTTAAAACTCAATGCCAACAAATGTATTATAGTACCTTTTGAGGAGTCAGTCACCCCAGGGAATAACATGTTCAATAAAGCACCCCTAAAAGTCAATTCACTTGTCAGAGATCTTAGAACTCAAGTAGATAGTAATGTAGCATTCAACTGCCATGTGAACAGGGTAGCAAGAAAATGCTTCTATGTTGCTCGGCTTATAAGTAAGGACTTGGTATCTAAGTCCAGAGAGGTTCTATATACCACTGAACTAGGACTTCATCAGACCCATCAAGGAGTATAATACCCCTACAGTATGTACATCTCCGGACAAATACAGCAACTGGAATGTCCACAAAGGTTCCTTACAGAAGAATACATAGAGTAAACACAATGTCCTATGCTAATCACCTCAAAGCCCTGACTCTTTATTCAGTATCATACAGACTTCTGATAGCTGATATTTGTCTGGCATACAAGGCATCCATGGACCCTGTTTGGATGAACCATTTTACATTCTCAAAACAAATAGCATCAGAACTACTAGAGCAAATGATCTGATTTTTGCTTGTGATATAAATAGGGCATTTTGGAGAGACACATATTTCTCAGAGAATTTCCATTCTCTGGAACTGGCTCCCTAACCATGTGAAGCAGAGTTCCCCCTCAACCCTATTTAAATGCAATTTGGACCAATGCATGGGTAATCAGAAATTCACCCCTGGTTTAGTGTCTATGTCTGTGATGGACAGTGGCAGTCATTAAATCACCCCCTATATAAATTAAATGTGTAGGTCACATTTGGATTGTACTTAGCCTAGTATGCACATATGAGCCCATGAATCTGTACTATCCAGAAAAAGTTGTAGCTTATTATGTTTAACAAAGGATAATGATATTTAGAAACTGTTACAATTGAATGAGCAGCTTAGCAAGAGGATTATTAAATCACAAGGAATTTTGTGTGTGTGTGTGTGTGTGTATATATATATATATATATATATATATATATATATATATATATATATATATAAAACTACAGTGGCTGAAGAAAGGGATCCTTCATCAAAAGATCATGTGTCAGGGGAAGGTCAACCTACTCGATTTGATGATTGCTATATTATAAGGAATTATAGTATTCTGTCTTTCTTTCTATCTCAGTGAAGGTGTAAGCAACTTCTGTAAAAGAAGAGGATCCAGGTAACTGTTTAGTCTATTAATTATTACAATGGCATAATTTGAATAGCTGGGGAGATGGTTTGTTAACCTAGCAATGCATTATTGTATGATAACTGGGTATGCAATGACTGAATTAAAACTGGGAATTAGAAGTAGTCTAGTTAACGGTATGACTTAATATTGTTGCACAATGTCATTCTTCCCTAATGCTTCCTTAACTACATAGTACTTGTTTGATTTTAAGGCTATGGCCCCTCCAGGTGCTTGGCTAATTATTGACTGATGCATCTAGGAATCTAATATTGTCTGTTCATATTTATATTAATAATACTAAAACAATGCTGCAACTATTTTAGTTCATATAGTATTCATTTATTTATACTGGTATAATATTCACATGCATATAAATATCTAAACAACCAAGTAGCAGAAACAGAATTGCTTATCCTCTGATGAAAACTCACATCTTGTTGAATAAAAGCGATTTCAGACAGTGCATGTGTGTGTGTGTCTTCAGTGTTTACTGAGATGTTGCTAGTTGTTAACAAAATGTTGCAAAATGAATAGTTACTCTATTTACTGTGACATACTAAATTAATTGCAAGACATCAACTCTAAAGAATACCATCAATGCAAAGATTTGTTTGTGACTATCAATTTAGAATTTACAATTTATTTGAACCCATACTGTTCCAGAGAGATCAACATTTGCTTAAATGTGAGAGCATAACTTAACTTAGTCAAAACCCTCATAATAAAACCATTGTAAGTTAGAGTGAAAACCCTTCTGAGCTCCACCGGAGGGAATGAGTTAAAATATTTTATGCAGTGAAAGGTTCTACGTAAATTTGAAATATTTAAAGTTATATTATATGGTGCACAAATGTGGTACATAAGTAAGGTTGTGAACACTTACTCCATATACTATAGATATGCTTTTTGCTGTAGTGTTTTAAGTATTGATTTCAAGTAATGTATATTAAAGTATACAATGTTTGACAGAAGATGACTTCATAACCATGCTAAGTAACACGTGATGTAAAGCAATTTCTTGACTTTTTAAATGATTTTTTTGTTTTAATTACTGTTCATTTTAAATTCAAGTTAAACTTATAATTTAGCTATTCTTTTTGTTTGAGTTTGTCTCACTAGGCCAGCAACCTCTTTTCAATGGTGACTGGGGGAATTTGGACAGGGTACCAAAGAACATCCCCTGTTCTTTTCAGCTAGTGCAGTGAGATATTTTACATCCATCTGATCTAATATAAATTCAGGCAGATGCGACCTAGGTTTAATGTCTTATCTAAAAGGATAGATGCATAATGAGTTAAAACATGCAGTTCATTTAAAGAAATTACTGGAATCATATCTTGACCTCTATGACAGGGACATAATGGACCAAGACAAAAAAAAGTTGTCATGCAAAAATACTGCTGAAATTGAATAAGAAGAGAGAGACTGCAATGATAAAATTATACATTTAATATAAACATTGCTGTTTACTTCCCACCATATTTCATCAGTGGAAAGTATGGAACTTCACTGGCATTATATTGTGAAAGTGCACAAATGCAGTAATTTACATGGAAATAAACGGATGTTTGAACAGATATGCAGGTTAAACAACGTTTACCTTTCTGCTTGTCATATATGTACTAAAGAAAGAAAAACGAAGTTGTAATGGCAAATTACACACATGTAAAAATGGAGACATATTGAGAAGATTAATGCACACCTGTAAAATTCTTCCAGTCCTAGTTGTGGAAATCTGTGGCAGAAATGAGACTGTTCATACATCCCAAACAGTTATGTAATGTAATACAGAATGACCTGACACATACAAAGCTGCCACTTGGAAAAGCGTACAAACAGAAGATTGTGCTGAAATGCATAGTTACAGATGTCTGACTATAAAAGATGGGAGATGTTTATAGTTACAAAATGTATGACATGGTTATTTGACATATATTAATATGCAAGTTATTCAAGGCATGTGGAGTCACTCTCATGACATCTAGCCTATGGATATGATTTAGTTGTGTGTGACAGCAAGACAACACAATGATAGCTAACACAGAGAATACATAAGAAAAAACAATTTACTTGCTAGTGGTATTGTGTAATGACATAAGTAAAGTGAGAACTGTTTCTCCTGTCATTTCAAAGTGATTAGAGCATTACGCATTTTAATTGGCTGTAAGGCTCGAGAGACCCCTTATCACAATAAAGGCCACGCCCACCAGAGGTGGGGACTTCAAGCCACTCCCCTACTAACTGTATAAAAGTGGAAGCACTGTACTGTACTCCCTCACTCTGGAACTACACTTTGATGGCAATAAATGACCTGTTTTGCTGAGGATCGAGTCTGTCTTTTGTTTTACATGTTCCTATTGTACTTGTTTGCCTTTTGCTGCTTCTACTTTGTTCTCTATGGATGAGCCTACCACCGACAGGAGCCTGGGCACACATTTTCCCCCGAGTGCCCTCACTGAGATTTTGTCCTGACCGCTGGCTACTACCTCCCACCACCCCCAGACACTGGACTGAACCACCGGCAAGGCAGATCTCCCCAGGGAAGCCTAGACCTGACTACACTTGGAGGCACACCACCGTCTGTAGCCTTTTTCAAGGCTTTATAGGTTGAGTCAGTCATACAGGACTCATCACCACAGCCTTTTTAAAGGGTCTAGTAGGCCATTGTTAAGGCTCACCACAGCCTTTTTGCAGGCTACCGGACTCCACAGCAGAGAGCACACCAACTGAGAGCCTTATTGAAAGCTATACAAAAGGTTGCACAGCCTTTCTCAAGGCTACTACAGTTGGATTATCCACAGCCTTTCTCAAGGCTACTACAGTTTGATTACCTACAGCCCTCCCCAAGACCACTACAGGGGGGCACCCCTTAGGAGCCTTTTTCAAGGCTGTGCTGTGGTTCCTGCTCTGTAGAGCCTTTTTCAAGGCTTCCTCCAGGGAGGACTCCTCCTAGCTGCATCACAGGGGTAATCATGTTGGCATTTTTCCTCCTCTCATCAGGAGCTCTTTACCCCAATCCCGACAGTCTACCTTACTTGGCTATACTTTATATCATTCAAAAAATGCATGCTAACACAAATCCTTTTATTCTAGCAGCTTTCTAAGTTTATAAGAGTTGATATATGTCCCTATTTTTGGTCTTTTGTCCCCCATTACATCAGGCTTTGTCCAGATGTCTTAAGCTAAGAGGCTGAGAGGTATGTTTGCGACTACTTTGCAGAATGGCATATATCAAGGACTGATGATTAAGCTATTGTTGCCTTTAACCACTATATTGTGAACAAAATAATAAAGAGCATATACACATGTTTCCTTTACATCACATAATATATAGCATTCCTTTTGGGGGAAGCAAATCCTGCCTGTAAGCATTCACAAACATACTGAATAGTTACACCTTGACAAGCTCAAACACCTGCCTGACATCATACCTCATTAATCTGTACATCAACTACTGACATTACAGAAGAAAATCATATCTGATGCATCATGAAACACATACATGTGAAGGGATAAAATCAGTAGTGTATCAGAATATTCATGGGATCCCTAAAATGTAGCATGAGGTTTCAAGAAACTGTTGTACTGTTAGTGTTCATACAATTGTGAGTGAGCCATATTGCTATTATGTGGCTAAACCACTCCTGTCCTATAGAGATACACTATCAGATTAACACTGCCTATCTAGATACACACTGTAAACAGTAGTGTATTACCTGTTTCTGCCACAGATTACTTTATTAATGTGCAGGTATCAGAAAGAACACAATTCAAGGTCTGAAGTAAGCAATATCCTGAATGGTCATCTATCCATGAAAATTCTTTTGTGGGATCAAAAGACTTTATCCATATTATTGTTCACACAATTGTGAGTTAGACAAATTGTCATCTGTTGGAAAAACCGCTCTGCCCATCAATATTGTTTTGCATGTATACATTACTAGGTTTGAACACCTGCCTAAGTCCACATGCTATAGAAGTAATATTAATTGCATACATCACATGCAAACTCTTAAGGGCAGCACAATGGTGCAGTTGATAGTGTTGCTGCCTCACAGCAAGAGGATCCCTGGTTCAGTTCTTGGCTGAGGTACCTTCTGTTTGGAGTCTGCATGTCCAACCTGTGTTTGTGTGGGATACCTCTGGGTGCTCTGGTTTCTTCCCACATTCCAAAGACATGCAGGAGGTTGGATTGGATACTCTAAATTAGCCATAGGTATGAAAGTGTATGTGAGTGTGTGGTGTGAAGTAACTACTGCAGCAGGCCTAGCCACCTGGCAGTGTAAACCTTGGCTCTAGATGACTGTCACTGTTGAAGTGACAGTCTCATTCCATGTGCAAAAATGGGAAAAGGGGGTTATCGACGGATGTAGATGGAAACTCTTACTGCAAGGGTCAACCAACTTATATTTGAATGGGATAACTTCATCAATGTGATAAAAGGCCTGTGTTTGACCTAAACTAACAAAGTTCCTAACTAGGAATGAAAACGCTTAACTGTATTATGTGTGAATTAAATATTTAACCTGAGTTAGAAGTCATGGTGGCATTTTTGTGTGAATAACATACATTTCTGTAATTTAATAAGTTACATTTTATAAGAAATGATAATGTACATAATTTTAGAACTGATGCTGGATGACCAATTTGCCAATCTGCATCTGCAGTATATAAATATGATCATTATCTGATCACACCACAAAGCAAGGCAGATGTCAGGAGCTAAAACATACAAATTTGATGTGATAATGAAAACAGTATGAAGCAAAGGAGTATGCATGCAGCATACTTTATACCAGCAGAGACAAGTAAAACATCCCAAATGGTGTACATTTTACGTTACAGCCTGTTTAATCAATGATAATAACTGTCTCCTATCAGTCTGTCTTTCCATGGTGCAGCAAAGCTAATCACAATTGCATGAGGGACAGCAGTGTAATACAGCTGAAGGAAAGAACTCCCCAGTTTTTGCTTTAAGATGTGAGCTATCATTTACTGTCAGTTACCATTGCTGCCAGATGCCATGCACTGTGCAAATGTCAAGGAGAAGGTTTGATGAGACGGAGCGAGGAGGGAGTAGAGGGAGAGAGAGGCATAAAAGATTTTTTGTTTATGTGCTGTTTCGGGTAGCCTTTGTGATGTGTTAATCTTACATTTGTCATTCTAATAATTCCATAATTCTGTGTACAATAAAGTTTTTTTTCAAAAAGGGAGCATGCAGGAGTAGAATATTAGAACTACGATTAACGCATAAGTAGGATACTGGTGGTTTAATAGAATATATAGTCAACACTTCCACACGCAATATTAGTATTAAAAAAAACATTAAATAATATTTGAGATAATTCTGGATTCAAACTCATGAGAAAAATCAGTCTACACAGACCTGAGCACACCGCACAAGAACTCATATATCACATAGTAAAAAGTACACATTTGAAGGGATAGTGACAAAATATTGTAGCAAAGAATGTAGACAGCAGGATTCTTCACATTAATGGCAATTGTAATTTCCCATAAGGTGTACATTACATTGTACAGGCTAATGAACATCTATGAGTAACTGTCTCCTCATAGTGTTATCACTCCTATAGCACAGGGAGGCTGAGCTCAGTAGCATGATGATAACCTTACTAGTGCAGTTGAAGTTAAATGTGCAGTTTTTGCCATAGGACATGAAGCATATGCTACAATTACTTACAATTGCTGCCTGTTGGATCTCCTACTCCTTTTTATCCCATCAGAAGTTGTAGAGAAAAAAAAAAGGCAGAAAAATGATAACTAATGACAGCCTTTACATGCTGGAAAGCCATGGCATTGTACTGGCTGGTGATGGATCACTGTACTTATACAACTCAGGGATGTCAGTAGTTCTAAACTCCTTCTCCTATCAGTGAAGGAGGTCCTGCTTATTACTTTCATGTCACTATGATGTGGCAACATTGTTCTCCAGTGCAAGTAATGACAGCCGCAATGTTGACAGCCTTGGTAAGCTTTTCCAATTTCAGCCTTGTACTGATTTCTGGTATAGTCTTGTTGCAATAGCCTATGGCTGTGGTACTTTACAAGGAGCTCAGGAAAGATCCTGGACTTCTCCTTGACACCACCTTTGTGTTATAAATGGAGCATCAATCACCATCAGCATCACCTGCCATGTCTTCTCAAGGATATCAGGAAAATGGCAGGGAATTGGCACCCATTTCAGATTTTATGTCAACCAGCCTGTGTGCAATGAAGGATAACATTGCCAACTGCATTTGAGTGATAGAAAACAAACAAATGTCCTGGGGAGAATTTGAGTATGGTTTCTTTAAAGTGCACTTCAGGTGTAATGCTCAGTGTATTTACTCATGTTCCACAGTAACTTCTTCAAGTGTTCTTTAATGATGAAATCTGAGTTAAACTTGAAATGATATATGTTTGCAGGTCCTGCCATGCTCTATGATATGGTGGATGGTAATCACTCATATACTTTCCTGACAAAGAAGTATGGTGTGCCATTTTCAATTATGTTGGTGTCATTCAGTGTTGTTATTAGATAAAGTTATATAAAGTAGGACATAATGCTTTGCTAGGGCATACATTTTACAAACTGACTGATAGCACCTGGAAATCAACCCGTAACTAAAAAAGGAAGCTAAATTGCTATATTTGGCATTTGAACCATGAATGCCACAAGCTAACTAATGGTTTCAGCTTGTAAGCTGATGTGTAACAATTTGAACATGATTGGAGATAGCCCTGTTTCTAATAAGCCTTTGTGCTGGTGAAGGCTTATTGTGCCCGTTATTCTTTAAGTGTCTTACTTCTTGTTTAAGCACTTGGGCTCCAAACCAGTTATTTTACATTAGGAAGGTCTGTGGTCTAAACTCTTATGGAAGGAGAGTGTAGCCTACACCGTTATAAGCTGGGAAATGCGGGTGAAGTCTTATTGTGCCTGTTATTCTAAGTGTCTTTGTTCTGGTTTAAGCACTTGGGACCAGTTATTTCACACTAAGAAGGTTTCTGGTCTACACTGTTGTGGGGGTATTCTACTGAATTGCTGCTTTATTTGAACTGTTTATTTGCTGTTGTGACTGCGATTTTCTGCACTTTGAATTTCTACTACTTCTGCATTCTATACCATTCGCTAGATTCAGGCTTGCTGAATACAGACTGTTTGGTATCATTTGAGCACTAAAACCATCCATCTTACCATTGTGGCATAAGTGTGCAGCCAAGGACCCATCTGATTTGGGAATTGCTGGAATAAAGCTCAGTCTTGGGCTTTCCCTTTGGTTACTTTGTTTAAAATTATTTAACTTTGCTTGTATTTAAGCATTGTGTTTGTACAGGTTTGCTCTCGGTTTACTTGAGCTGCTCAGAGATTGCACTTCTGTCCTTCGAGCAACTGAGTTGTGTATTATGAAGCATTCTATTATTTTTCTATCCCTTGCCCTCCAAAGAATAGTCATTTTTGTTAGTCTTACAGCAAAACCTGGTCCATCTAGCCCACTCTCCACAAATTACTACTGTATATACCTGTGATAATGGAGGGACAGTTTCCAACCATTTTTCCAGCCAGCCTGATTAATATGTGCATCTTGAGACAGTGCAGCAATTGCCTCATATATACTGACAACTGGTTTCTCATAGAACAAACACTACACGTAAGAGATGTATCTATACAATGGATTTGGAATCAATTTTCTCAAATAACAACAAACCAGATATCAAACAGGTTGACAGCGCACACACTTCACCTCTTGCACATAACAAGCTCACAACACATAAACCCACATATGCAGAAGTGCTCACTAGAAGCCTACCTAAAGATAATAGATCTCTCAAGCACAAACTTACTGCACACATTGCAGACCCAAAATAATTCACTACACATATTAATACACACAGCAGTGTCTCAGCCAATAAGCCCCTAAGGTAAAACTCCTCAAAACCAAATGTGTTGGTCATAAGCAACTCCATAGTGAGACACACAGATGTCTTCCTCACCAGGCTGGCAAGGAGAATGTCACAGTCAGCTGCCTGTCAGGTGGCAGGATCCATCAAATCACACACACATTCAAGTCTCTCAACAACAAGTACTGTTATCATGCTTCAGTTCTCAGATTATATTTCCCAGGCAGTTATGTCCCTAGCCCTAAGCAGCATTCTACCTTCACCCAGGATGATGTCTCAATGCAAACAAAAAATGATTGAGTTCAACAATTGGCTTAGCTTCTGGTGTCAGTTCAGGGGGATCCAGTATCTATCAACCTGAGAAGATATGGTCAGCAGACCATGCTTCTTTGCCAGAGATGGTCTTCATCTGTCACCTCTTAGCTTTTGGTTACTGTCAAAGGTACATGCCTCCCCCATAGTGCCTCTTTTAGGCAATATCCTAACAACAAACTTTCCAATGTAAAACATCCACTAGAGCCAAACTCAGTGTTATGCTGTTTAATGCTGACAGTCTACTTCATAAACTGTACTGACTGGAAGCACTCCGTACCTTGGAAGATGCTGATGTCTGTGCAGTCACAGAGACATGGTTCAAGGTTGCATAGAGCGCCCTGGCCATGGAAGGCTACAATGCCTTCCACACAGCCTGCTAGCAGACAGATGTGGCACAAACCTCACCCCCCTGTCCCCACCAGACATACCCCAAAGCATACTTGTCACCAGTCCTCTACCTTGTATCTCCAAACAGCAGGTCATAACCACACTGTCCATGGCCAAAAACACAGCCTCTATGGGATGGGATGATATCCAGGTCTGCCTGCTAACTGGTCTAAAACATGACCTAGCAGACCCATCTGGTACTCTCTTCAATTACAGTCTAAGTACTGGCTTTGTCTCAACAAAATGGAAAACAGCAACAGTCATTCCCTTGCACTAAGGGGTCCAGCAACCTAGCCTGGGAAAAATAGACTCATAAGCCTAAGCCTAACCAGCCTTATATGCAAGACCATGGACAGAATCATCATGGACCTTATCAACAGAGACATAGGTGACCTTCATACTCTTGACTCGACCCAATTTGGTTTCATTAAGGGTAGATCATGCTTATTAAACCTTGTGGACTTCTTTAAGAATGTCACAAAAGCCCTGGTTGAAGGCAAAACAGTACATACAGGCTATTTGGACTTAGCCAATGCTTTTGACACAATCCCTCACTCGGGCATCAGTGAGAAACTCACTCAAGTGGGAATTAACCCATATGTCACTAGATGGGCAGCCAACTGGCTCACCGACAGAATGCATGCAGTCTGCTTAAGTATCTTAGGCTGCAGGAGCACCCCCCCCACACACACCTTCAAAACTTGAATAGTACTTTTGCTGAGTTTAAGTGCATTTCCAGGGAAAATATTAAAAAAGCTTCACTGCAATCAAGACTTTTCTTCATATTAGATGCAATCTGCTTAAACATCTTAGGCTGCAGGTGCGCAACCCCCACTCCCCCACCCTCCAAACGTGAATAGTACCATTGCTGAGTTTAAGTGCAATTCCAGGGAAAATATTAAAAAGGCTTCACTGCAACCAAGACTTTACTTCATATTAGAAGCAATGTATGTCTTAACTTTCAACATAAAGACTTAGTGTTATTGCCTTTATATACTGAAGTTTTTTGTTGTTTAAAGTGTGCACACTTGCAGAGGCCTGTCTAGCTAGCCCAGTTTTTCTAACTCCAATCCTGTTAAGACACCATTTCAGACATTAGTTGATGACACACTGCTGGATCCTGTACCTTTCTCTCTCTCAGAGTTACAAGCCAACATTTTTATTTTTTATCTACAGCTTTCATATCCAACTGTGCCTTTTTCCCCAGTTTCATCTGTGACCAGTCAATATTAGACTATTTTTGTATGGCAATATCTAGCCACTTCCAAACTAAACTGCACTTCTCTAGAATTAACACAAGAAATAATTAACTTGTGCTAGTTTTAGATCCCCCTTGAACTGTACTGCCATTTATTTAACTGCAGTTCATCTATTCTCTTGATACTCTCTCCATATCACTTACCTGCAGTTTGAGTCAATTGATTGTTTGTTTTTGTTTGAATTGCCCATCCTCCAGAATCTGGCTGATAGACCTGTCAATCACTCTCACAGGACTCCTCCTGCAATTAGTCCCTACCCTCCTCCCCCACTAGGAATGCATAGGACTTAAGTTACATAAGGGCCTGATAACTATGGCTCCATCTTTAAAACACAGTAATACTTCTCTTCTGCAGTCATCTACCCTCTCTGTGAAGTATGCTCACTGTAAGTTGTGTTCTTTTTCTGTTTTTTTGCAAAAACTGATATCAATGTACTCTGGAATAATGTTACAGCCATTTTGATTGAATTAATAATCTAATAATCTCATTAACTATACTTCTACGTTAACTGTTGCACAATCTGAAAACCACAATCCAAAAAGGAGGCACAGGTATCCGGAGAAGAAACAAGGAGTGAAAGTAACGAACTGCAGTATCTTAACGCAGGTTTTATTAATATAAAATGAATCCACAGCGTTTTCGCTACTAAAACGCTTAGTAGCTTCCTCAGAGAAGCGAAAAACAGTGTGGCGCCAAAATTTCAGTATTTAAAAAGCAGTTCACATCACAACAATGAAGCGTCACTTCCGCATGCCCAAGTAATACAAGATTCACTATGTTAAAGTACAAAGACTTAAAAAATGAAAATAATAATCAACATTAAAAATGCTTGTGACAACAATACTCCAAATTCCCCAGTTAAACTGATGGATTAGCATGAAACCAATCATGCAATAATACAAATATAACAGATGTATGCTCATACACATCATCGGGAATGATTATTAACAGAGAGAAGACTAGATATTGAACACAAGTAAATAAATAAATGTCCAAGTGCTAAAAGATAGCCTATGCTAATAATAAATACTATATTATAACATATAATATAAAAACTGTAGTCCTATAAACCTAATATAATAACAGTCAATGATAGTGCATTAATATAAACTGGTGGAAAGAAAATATGTAGAAAAGTGTTACATTAAATGACTGTAAAGATAGAATAAAATCATCTCAAATAACTTTTGAATTTTAGAAAGCATGAAATATTGCAGTTTTCATTTAAACCTGGATAGTGAAAAGCTTCCAGTTTAATCTGCCATTCAAGTTCTCTGACTTCTAAAAGTAATGCCACTGGGCCCCCTCTGTTGTTAGATGGGACATGATCAATGGCTATAAAATGAAAACTGTGCCCTATATTAAGGTCTATATGCTTAGCTAGAGCATTCTCCGTCTTGTTCTTCCGGATAGCGTACATATGTTGGTAAATTCTCTCTTTGAATTTCCGATCTGTTTTGCCAACATAGTATGCCTGACAGCAATCACAAAGGGCTAAATAAACTACAGACTTGGTCTCACAATTGATTTTATGATGAATTCCATATTTTCTTCCTCTAATTTGAAAAGAGCTACCTGACCTTAGACAGCTACACCAGTTACAGTGACCACACATGAAGGTGCCTTTCTGTTTGAGAAATAAGTCAGTGTTGTTATGTTTCTCCAAAAGTGTTTTAAGTTGTTCCCTCACCTATGAACTATCACAGGATGACTACCTAATTTCTCTGATAGTAAGTTGTTACTAGAAATAAAATACCAGTTCTTATGAATGATGGAACATATCTGGTTGGAATCTGTGCTGAACATTGTGATGAAACTAGCAGAGAACTTTGGAAATTCATTAGTTGTTTCAACCAAGGAAGTATTGTTCAAGATCTCTGGTGAATTAACAAGAACATCAATTACAATGTCAGCCTTACTATCTAAAAGAGGTCTATAAAAACCTCCAAATCTCTTATTTTTTACTTCTTGTATTAATTCATCTATTAATAACTCAGGGTAGTCACGGCTAGTGAACATTCTGCTTCAAAACTGGCATCAGTGCTACACATCTTAGCCGCTCTTATAAGCTGTCCTTTGACTATAGATCTTTTTTGCTTAAATGGATGTTGACTTGAAAAATGAAGGAATGAGTTGCAATAAGTTGCTTTTCTATAAATTTAATTTTTGGCGCCACACTGTTTTTCGTTTCTCTGTGGAAGCTACTAAGCTTTTTAGTAGCGAAAATGCTGTGGATTTATTTTATATTAATAAAACCTGCGTTAAGATACTGCAGTTTGTCATTCTCACTCCTTGTTTTCTCTCCGGATATCTGTGCTTTCTTTTTGGATCATACTTCTACGTTAAAGGACAAACAAAAGAAAAAAGAAACAAATTAAAGTTACAAGAGAATTTGGTAGGGAATTTGTGATATACTTGCACTCATTCATTTCTCATTCTCACTGTTCTGCCCAGATCCTGCATACAGATTGTCACCGCACTCTCGAGGTCTGGTTGGTCCCACTCCATTCACCTATGGCTCACTCCTACTTTTATTCTACCCCCTCATCATCTGACCACACCTTAAACCAATTAGTAACCTCTACTCCTTAAAACAATCCACACCCACTGTCTAGCTCCTTGCCTTAATCACAAAGCAGCAACTAGCCATGCTTTCACATCTACCTCATCCTATGAACCACAGCAATGCTTACACCAAGCTACTACTCCCACAAAAAACAGAAATCACCTTAGGATTTTTCTTCCTAACCCTCACATACCTAACAAACATCACTTGTATACACACAAACACTCCACTGGCAAACACTTTATTCCATATTACACATAGTTCCATAAAGACAAGCTCACACATAAACTTTCCTTTCACTATTTAGAGACAGCTCCATACTACACATACATATCTACCTCCTTATCTAAGCTGCTTGAGAAATGTATTCACTCTCAAGTCATGAAATTCTTAAACACACACAATCTTCACTCCTCCACACAACATGGCTTCCAGCAAAATCACAGCACAACAACTGCTCTCCTCTCTTTCACCAACCAGGTCAACCTTCGCAGAAATAATAATAACTTTGTTTCTGCAATATTTTTAGATCTCTTAAAATCATTTGATATGGTCTCACATGCCAAACATTTAGACTCTCTGGCCTCCCTATCCTTTGCCCCTTCCACTATTGCCTGGTTTAAAAGCTATCTGTCACATAGGCAGCAATCAGTTCAATGGCAAGACATACAATCTCCTTTACTTCCAGCTACGATAGGCAAAACACAAGGCTCGATTTTGGGCCCACTACTCTTCTCCATATTTAGCAACACTCTACACACCTCCGCCCAGCATGCCTTCCCTTATACAGTATACCGATGATTCGACTCATATCTGCTCTGCACCATTGCTTTCCACTCTACAACTCACACAAGAATCCTTCACTTCTGTAGAAAGTTGGATTACTGATATCCAACTAATCCCAAACCCCAATAAGACAAAATTGCTACTTTTCACCCCCAATCAAATGCATTCCTACCCCCCCTATCCTTTTCAATCTCTTCCAAAAATGGTACTATCATATCTCCCTCTGGCCATACCCAACTCCTTGGTGTAGAAATTAAAAATAACCTACTCTTTGATGTCCATATCTCACAAACCATAAAAAAGGTCCATAAAAATGGGAACCCTATATAGACATAAACAATTCCTCTCAGAACAGGCATAGATCACTCTAGCCCAAACTCATCTACTCTCCACTCTAATGTATGCCATGCCAATTCTTACCCAAGTCAGAAAACTTGATCTCAACCGACTTGAATCATGTTTCAATAAAACTGTCAATCTCTAAGAGAACTACGATGGTTAGAACTTCCCCAGCTACTCAATTACCACCAGCTAATCATTACCTTTAATATTGTTAGACATTCTGAAAAAAATAGCACTATGCTAGTTACTGTCTCAATACAGAACTAATCATCCTCTCCGATTTACTGAGAAATCCCTCCTCTGCATCTCTAAAGCTAACAACAACTCAGGGAATGCTCTTTTTTCTCATGCCATAGCTATATCCTGGAATAACCTCCCCCCCTTCTCTGACCTCTGCCCCCCACTAATACACATTTCAAAAATGATCTCAAATCACATCTTATGAATACATGGCTATGTCCATGCATCACATGAATCTCAGTCTTAGCACACTTTACACCTTCCTTCCTGCTATCTCTATTGCATATATGCTACAGTTAGGTATCTTACTAATTGCATAATATGTCATGTCTAATCATATGATTTTTTATTCTTTTATCCTATGTCACTAATCAATGTTTAAGCTTTGATGTATGAGACTCTCAATCTTTGTAAACTAATTTACTGCTGATGTATTGTTTATTGTTTAGATTGGATCGTATGAGACTTTTTATGTCTGTACTTACCTCAATTATCACTGTTATATGATTGTTTGTATTACCATGTTGATGTTAATTTAATTGTGGAGCTTTTCTCCCCGGGCCTCTGCTGTAAATGGACCTGTGTCCAGTCAGACTATCCTGGTAAACAAATGTAAAATAAATAAAAATAAATACATACATTTAGGGATTCCACCTCTACCACAGTGGTGGCTGTTGACTTCAAATCAAAGGGGTCTGCAGGAACCAGCTGAATGGGTGGGGTCAATGGGAAGGGGTGCAGCCAACTAGAAAGGGGAGGAGCCATGCTCAAGACCACAAAAACTAACTAAACACACTGCCGTGGGTGCCAAACCATCATTATGAGAGTCCAATCAAGACAAAATGAAGTGTAGAAGAATAAAAATATTTCATTGCATTGGCTGCATGACAGCTTTTTAATATCTAGATGGAAACAAAAAGGTTGTGAGGCATGAAAAAATAAATTACTTTTTAAAATACATTAATGGAATGCCAATCAAAATCAAGTATAAGAAAAACAAGCAGCACTCAACTCAAACCACTTCTTGCACTGCAGTTCTAATTATAATTTATATTCAGCTTTATTAAAGTACCAAGTAACATGCTGAAAGTAGATATCTCTGATGCCCCCACTTGTAAAAATGTTCCTTATCCAAAAAAAGACATGGCTGCCTGACAACTATCTACTTGTTTCATGGGGAAAACATGATCAAAGTAAAAAATGAAAAGCAAACAAGAAATAAGATCAAGATACATTGCTTAAAAGCATTACTGTACAGGTTATGGACCACACGATTGGCATTCTGTTTAGTTTACAGGTAAAGCCTGCAGAGATGACTGGAAGTCTCCAAGTGTAATTAGCTTCTTAAAATAATGTAATCCTGTCCTTTATTACAAATACTGTCATATGCATTTCAATACCCAACATTATCTAGTTAAGTATTCTCTACATGGCAACAACAGAAAGGCTTTCAATGTTGGCAATTCTTTAACAGTATGTTTATTAAAGCTTACTTGCATCTTACAGTTTCAGCCAAGCTTACCTGATGGTCATTAAAGTATTGCTACTTAAACACAGAGCAACAGGCACTTTGAGTAATAAGCATAAATCAACAGTACAAAAAATATGACAGCAACCAGACCATTCTGCAAAAATCAAGGAAAGATGAAAAGCCACTCTAGTACTTGTGTCTACCTTGGATGGGGGGGATACTCTGCACATTTACACTGCATAACTACTCCTTGCCTTGCTTCGACACATCCAGAGTCACTACATGGGGGAGTGGGGTACAACAAGTATGTCACAATTTGAAATGTCTCTGGCTGACTGTGATGACCGTGACATATTTGTCATACCTCTCAACCTCAGAGCAAGAAATCTGGACAAAGCCATACAAAGAAGTGGGACAAAGGCCCAAAAATAAGGACAATTTTTAAAATATTGCTCTTATAAACTTAGAAAGATAATAGAATACGTCTTGCATTGGTATGAATTTTCTGAATGGTATGAAATCTGCAACTCAAATGTCTGTCATTATTTTCTAACTTCAGTCTTTAATGATTTGTCACTAATTTGCCAAAAAAACAAAATTTTATAAAAAATGGACCAAAATTTGATGTAAAAATATAAAATAGCCACACAATACAGCTGGGAACCTGTCAAAGAAGGGACACTTTAATATTAGTACTACTGACTTGAGAAGCTGACAAAATAAAAGAATCTACATGCATTTATGAAATAAAAGTAATCTATAACTGATTATTAGTTATTTATTAATTGTAAACCTGCCATGTTTTCTTCCAAAATTGCTATTTTGCAGAGGGATTATTAGGGGAAGAGCAACAGTTTGAGCCAAAAATCAGGGACAGTTACGAGGTTTGGCTATGCCTAATTCTATAAAGCAATTTATTTGCATGTACCTCTCAACCTGTTAATGCAATAAATTTGGACAAGGCCAAATATATTGGGGGAACATATAAACAGTACTAAAAATTGCTCTTGTATAAACTGAGACAGTTGATAGAACAATAGGTCTTATTTTAGCATGCATTTTTCTGAAGGTTATGAAGTCTGAAACTCAATGTGTCATTATTTAGTGACTTAATTCCTAAATGGTTTGCCAGAAAACCACACATTTTATGAGGAACAAACCAAAATAAGAAGCAAAAATATATTCATTCTTTGAAAATCTGAACAGTTGGGAGGTATAGTTCAGCTGGGGCTGTCTAAGTTTGCCACCCTTCCCCCTCACAAAATCATGGTCGAATGGAGCCTCTCCCTGCAGCCATTCCAATGATCCATTACTTGGCTATTTCACTCCATTTACCATAAACACTAATGTGCATATTGATTTACTTCTATGACGATTTGGACTTCATTTGAAAGTTTTATTTTGCATTTTACAGCACAAACACTAAGACATCTGCTAAACAAACTTAGCATTAAAACTTCTCTGTCCTTGAAACTCACATTCATTGAAACAGCATTGAAACCCACATTCAAAGAAAATACATTTTACCAGTGGCAGATAAAAATTAATTCTGGGCTGTTTTCAAATCATAGGCCCCTTGCATATGAAACATGTGCTCTTTGATACACCTTCCTATTGTTTTGAACATTTTTCCAGTAAACAATGAAACAAAACGCATGCACCAATAATGACAAAACTGCCCAGTTCAGAACATTTCCATCATAAAAGTCTACTCAAACTTCTACAGTCCACCATTATCAGTAAATATGCATAATTCTACAGTCCACCATTATCAGTAAATATGCACAATCTCTGAAGAAGTAAAAAAGTCATCTAAATAATTCCACATTAAATAAATCTGTAACTAATGAAGAGGTTGCTGCTAGCAAACGCCTTTATATTTCATGGTTTCATCGAAAAATAAAGTGTCTGATGCCCGAGGAATACATTGCCTATATTACATTAAAAATGATAAGCTAGTAATATTGCAATAGGAAATGGATGCCAAACTGATAACAGGCTCATAGTTAGCATCTTACCTTTCAGTACGGCAGCATTCACCCCTTATGGGAGTGGAACCCACAGCCTTCTGCATCAAAAGCAAGTACACAACCTGTTGTGCTATTATCAATGCAAGCTGGCTTAGCATAAGCAGCACTAAACTTCTCTTCCCCTGCAGCTCTCAGCTCCTTGTAAAATCTACTCAATACTCAACTGCATCTCAACTTCGCAGCACAAGAAATCTGGAAAAAGCCAAATTTATTGGGGGGGGGGGGGTCAAAAGGCCAAAAAACAGGGACACATTAAACATTGCTTGTATAATATTGGAAAGTTGCTAGAATAAAATGCTGTGTTACCACCATACATTTTACTGCCAAGGTCCCTGTGCAAAATAGTCAGAGCAGCATACCACTATGTAAAAATCACCTGCTTTGTGAAAGAAAAATGCTACCACCATACATTTTACTGCCAAGGTCCCTGTGCAAAACAGTCAGACCAACATACCACTACACCAAATCAGCTGCTTTGTGAAAGAGAGGAAGACTGAAACTTAGATGGCTATCATTTAATGAATTCAGTTCTCACCATAGCTGTCAACCTCTTAGCACAAAACACCTGGACAGACCCAGTAATGAGGGAATACAGCCCTCAGACATATTCAGTTCTTGCCATAGTTGTCAACCTTAGCACAAAAAAACTGGACAAAGCCAATAATGGGGTAATACAGTCCCAAAAATAAGGACAAATTTCAAATATTCATCTTATAAACATAGAAAATCGCTAGAATAAAAGGTTGTGTTACTATGTATTTTCTGAAGAATATGAAGTCTGAAATTCAAATGCCTGTCAATTTTACTGCCGACGGAACAAAAACAATTTTCAGCAGAGGCCCTGGGAGAAATACTGCAGACACATGTCTTTGTAAAATTTATTTTATTTTTATTTAACATTTGTTGACCAAGAAAGTCCAACTAGGTTCCACAGAGCCTGTTTTCTGCGGAGGCCCGGGGAGAAATGCTCCAGATTTGGCAGGATACTAAAGCAAATCTACACAAACACAAGGATGAGTTGCAGACTCCACACAGAAGGCACCCCAGCCAAGAATCAAACCAGAAAACTTATAGCTGTGAGGTAACAATGCTACCACTGCACCATCAAATATGCAAGGAATTAAACATTCAGAAACCTGAAGTCTGAAATTCAAATGCCTGTCAATTTTATTTAACATTTGTTAATCAGGACAATCTGACTTGGAACAAAAAAACAATTTTCAGCAGAGGCCGAGGAAGAAATAATGCAGACATGTCTTTATATGGGACGACACAAAAGCAAACCCACACAAACACAGGGAGAAGATGCAGACCCCACACAGAAGGCATTCCAGCCAAGAATCAAACCCGAGAACCTGCAGTTGTAAAGCAACAATGCTACCACTGCACCATCAAATATCAGACATTCAATATTTAGAAACCACAGATATTATGAGGAACAGATCAGATCAAATATGAGGCAAAAATCTGCAATTTTTTACAGATGGTGGTGGGTATGGAATTCAGGTCTTTAACACCTGCATACAAAGTACAGGGTTCAAGCCTGAGTATCTCTAGCCACCAGTATATAGTAACTGGGGCATGTTACACACACACACCTTTACAACCAGTTGTAATACTGTGCACCTTCGATAAAATAATGGGCCAGAAATGTATCTTAACTTTCTGCTGTGATACATTATATCTGACTGGCAGAAACATAATAGCTGTATTGCCCTTTGACAAATACTGTCCCCACAACAAACCATATCAGTCACCAATGAGAAGTGACAATCATCTCTTGTGTGGTTCCCAAAAGTAGTGAAATAGCCAAAGTAATCCACCTGACATGCCACTACTGGGCATAAATAAGAGTCACAGTAGTCTTCTTCATTTGCAACATAGGGCACATCACACCCCATGATGACTTCTGTAAAAATTAAAAAAAAAAAGATATAAGTGTATGATGCTGTGGGAAATGTGTACCGTTACCACTGCCCACAGCTCTTCTAGATTCCTTCCAGAAAAAAATGAAAAAAAAAAAAAAAAAAGAAGTCGCCACAAATGTACCCCCAACCAAGCTACAACAATAATCACTGCATCATTCTAGCAGTCCTTTGCTTTCATCTACTGACTGTTTTCCCAAACAGATAACCACTTCTGGTGATCGCCTGTATTTACCAAAAGTGATTAATAATAAGAATCCATAGCAATGTAGATCACGTAGATGGGGCAGGTTAATCACTGTATTTTGCCCCTAACACACGACTCACCATAAAAGAACTGCAGCCACAGCTCTCAACCACTTAGCCCAGCAACCAGGAAAAGAAAGACAACAATTAAGGGGGCAAAGATCCATAATCTGTGACAAATTTTTAAATATTCTTCCTCGGTTATGTAGTTAGTTATCAGAACAACAAGTTTTACATTAGAAGCCATTTTTCTGAAGAACATGAACTCTGTAGCTCAAAAAAAGTCTGTCATAATTAAGAGCAGCATACCACCTGTGACAACCATATGGTGGAATTCACTGCAACTCCCTCTGCTCTGTCAACTTCTTAGCCCCAAAATTAAGAAGAGATCTTAAATGCCTCTCTTATATGCTTAGAAAGTTACTAGATTAAAAAAGTTTTGGATTAGTAAGCATTATATGAAGGATACAATGTCGGAAACCCATATACCTGTCATCATTTAATGACTATACATACCAACACCAAGAAGAAAACTCTCTGTACTCTTCTACTACTTCTTCTTCAGCTGCTAACACCCAGCACAGCTATTAGCTAACGAAATATAGGCCGCCAAAAATAGAAATCAAGATCAAGAATTCACTTGACTCACGTGTCAGTCCACAACCGAAACTGGCTGCAACTGTTTGCTTCTCGCTCTTTTCCCAGCACATAAAGCCCAGGAAGAGAGCGACAACCAATCAGCAGCCATTTAACCCAAGCACGCCATGTACGTGCCTGCAGACGTGGCAGTCCGAACCCCTTCCAATTCTAT